>NC_081358.1:43508025-43813936 GCF_030684315.1 Stegostoma tigrinum
TCCTTCCCTAAAGGTCATTTGTGAGCTCGATGGGTTTTTGTAACAAAAATGATAGTTGCCACAGTCAACGTTAATGATTAGTTTTCAATTCTGGATTTATTAATTGAGATTAAATTCCATGAACTGCTGTGGTGTGACTTGGACCTAGCTTCCCAAAACATTCGCTTGGCATCTGAACGATTAGTCCTGTGAAATTAGCAGTGCAATTCCTTTGCATTTTCTTATTAGCTTGTGTCTACAAATGATTCAGGGCAACCTTCATCTCCTAGGAAATCCCCAATAATACCTCAGCAGAGAGCTAGCATGTGAAGCTACTGTCTTTTTTTTGTTCCTTTTGACCGCAATTCCACATCCCTCCCAGGCTTGGGTCAGGAAAATTAATGTATTATTTATGATGGTAGATGTAATGATTGTAACAAAATCAGCCAGGTGGCCCTCCATAGAACATGAGTTCTCTGATTGGGGCTGCTCATCTGGTCTAGTCAGGGAGCCCTGGCTGTGATGCAGGGGTAGTGGTCCTGCCCCTGGACTAGAGGGGTCTGGGTTCAAGTCCCACCTGCTCCAGAAGTATGTAATAACGTATCTGAATAGGTTGATTAAAAAATATTTTACATTAAAATATACTAGGAGTGTCAGACATCCTGTTCATTCCAAGAGCTGGCTCTGAGGGAGTTGTATCAGTGTTGAGGACTCTCCACGTATAAGTAAAGGGTGACTTGGTGATGGGATACCGGTCTCCATGGTGTTATTTCAGTAGTGGTTTGGGAAAGTTGTCAGATGAAGGGCCATTCCCAAGTCCCATAAAGCAGTTTATTGGCCACTGAGAGATATACCTTAAGCATGCTGTTTCATTGTGCCTTTTTTGAAAATTCATCCTTCCTTACTTTTGATTTTGAACATTCCCAAGACTTCCTGTTAGGATATGGAACTTAGTATGTTCTTGTCTATGACAACAGGACATCCAGAAAACATTGAATTTTATTTAGAAAGATTCACTTAGTGAAAATAGTATTTAAGTGCAATGATTACTAGACTGTATCTATGTTATGCAGCACTAATTTGTATTCAACTTACAATGTGGCCATGACTGCACTTAGCTAAGAAAAATGAAAGAAAAATAGAATGTGCTGGAGAAACACAGCAGGGCTGGCAGTATCTGAAGAGAGAAAAACAGCGTTAATATTTTGAGTCTGGTGACCCCCTTGCCAGAATTGCTCAGTTACAGATGGTGCCAGATCTGCATTTCTCCAGCACTGTTTGTTTCAGCTTTCCAACATCCACAGTTCTTTGTGTTTATTTTACCTAAGAACGTATGGTAGGAAAAAGATCTTATTTTCATTTCTGTCAAATAATGATTGTCACCTACTGGTGGCAATTTTGGAAACATTCATGCATTATACAATCCTAAGCTTTTGGGAAAGGTAGAGTTTTACAGGAGTCTCGATTTCAGGATTCTTGCCTTACTTAACCAAGTACGTTCTGCTTGGACATCAGACAAGTGCCTATTTCCCAAGATGTTTTCTCTGAGATCATGCATAATTTTGTCCTGAGGTGTCCCAAATTGACAACTGAATAAAAACTTGTAAACAATTCCATGGAGGATGATTTGACGGAGAAAGAAAATCAAGCGTTCTTGGTGAGATCAAGCCTTGAAAATTGACCTCTTTGACTCAAAAAATTACATAACCCACACTTCAAAGAGTGGAGTTTTCAGTTTTTGATTAGAAAACAGCACCTTTGAACAGGGGATGGATGAAAATAAATTAGCTAAATCATAAATAGAAGACCTTAGGCAATTTAAGTAAATGTATTTATGACAGCATATTTGGGATTTTTGTGTGCTCAAACTCTGTGGTAGATGTCATCTTTGTCTTCAGTCTGTTAGCTGCACTTTATTTCCTTGCTGATAAAATTGATGTTGTAGATGAAGTCTCATCCTAGTTGAATCACTTGAAATTTAAAAAGAAATGAGTGAATTTGTCATGTGATCTGCTTTATTGACTCAGTGCTGTTATATTTGTGTTAGTAGCCAGAGTTAGTTTAAAGCCACACAGAGGTTTTCTTTCTTTTATGACACATCCATTGTCAATAACGAGAACTTAACTTTGTTCAGAAAATGTATAAATGTTCCCGTTCCCACAGAACAAGGTATTATAATAGAATAAGCTGTTTTAAATCGTGAATTGAATTAAAACAAATGGCTCTTTGTAATTGATTCCAAATTTTAAAAATAGTAAAATACCGGCATGAATCACAGGAAACCAGAATTTCCTCATGATTGCAAAGAATTTGCAGCTTTCTTAAGACAGTGTTTGGATTTCGACATAGGGTCTCTTATAATGCTGAGAACACCACAGTTAGCTAAAATGATAAAATTTGCACCATTTGAGTGGCTGAATGTATAATTGTTCTATTATTATAATTACAAATGAATTAGAAGTTTGTGATGTTACCCACCAATGGTTTGTGATGATGGGGCTGTGGTGGTGAGTGTGTAATAAAACAATGGCATTTTTGAAGCTTTAATTAATCTGCTGTATTCCTGGTGTTGCCACTGTTTCAAAACAGTGGAGTAAGGATTCCAGACAGACAGTACCCTGTTTACAGGCTGACTGTACCTCTGAAGCTGGGATATTTCTGCTCATGCAGTGCTATAAACAAGTACAGAGACCCCCCTCTACATGATTAAAGCCTAAAAGGGGTAACAAAACAAAATATTGTCAATGTTGAAATTAGCTCCAAGAGTTTTTAAAAGTGACTGCATACCCAAAGATTGAGGGATCAAACTCCTAAGGCTCTGGTCTAGATTGACATGGGGATTGCATTTCTTGTAGTGTCAATGAGTGCAGTCAGCCCCTTCATCCCACTGTTTTTCTTGGGCTGCATCAGGCCATAACCCCAGGTTGACTACATAACTCTAATCTCTTCACAAGATATGCAAAAGTCATATGGATTTCGATATTATGTCAGATCAGCATTTGAAATAAGATTATTTCCTGATTTTTTTATTTGATTGGATAGAATTTTGTGGTCAGCAGTAAAGCAACAATATTTACCACTGACCTTGAAGAACCCTGCCCACGAAGACCTTGTGATCTCTCTAGCGTGGATTTTATTTTTTCTTGTGACTGTTTAAACTGTTAATGAGACCTCCAGGTATCAGCATCATAAGAAGTGCAAACAGTATAAGCAGGCAATCACATCGAAGTATTGTGATGGACCAAAAATGAGTAAATTACTTTAAATAAAATTTTAAAATTATATGGACCAGGGGTTTTTGTCTTTCATGTTTGAACTGTGAACTGAAAAAAAGGAAGATAGTGTTTTATCTAAAGAGACTGTGTGCAGATGGATGACTGAAGTTTTAAAAGTCATGTTTCCTGGTTTTGAATTGTATATAATGTTGCATGTTCCTGGAATAGAGAGAACAGAAATGAATTGATAGGTGCTGAACTAAGGCAACAATGCTCAACAACAGTGTTCTGATCGGCTCCTGATTAAGTGGCCACTGGTGGTTTGTGTATGGGGCTGATGCAGCAGAGGACCATCCAGTTTGCAAGGAGAAAGCATCAACAAAATTCTCTCTCTCTTGCATAGAGGAACTCGGAAGACTCCAGGAATGGCTAGCTGTCTTCCCGTCACGTTCCTGTGCAAATTTCCAGTTGTCAGAGGAATGAAATTCCTTCAAGGTCACTGAAAGGCCGTGTTCTCAACCAGTGAATGGAAAAGAGCATTGATGTGCAAATTACCTTGTGTCAGCAGCAAAGAATCAGAAAGGAAAGGAAGATAAAAAAGAACACAGCTCCTCAGATCCTGGAGTCCAGACTGGTGCGATCAAACTGTGTTTCTCTGATTTATTTTCAGGAGTATTTACAATTAGACTAGCACTGTTCTGAGAAAGGGTCATCGGACATGAAACAATAACTTTTTTTCTTCACACATGCTGCCTGACATGCTGAGCTTTTCTGGCAAACTTTGTAACATCCCATTGGAGCTATGTCAACTCACTGACAGCAATTGTCAGTTTCAGTGGAGTAGTGATGGTGAGCATTGATAGTTTCATCACCACGACAAAGCTTGGCACATTACTATGGATCACTCCTTCACTTTACAGGAGCTGTATGCTTTGTGCAGTTTAAGCATATGTTGGCAAGAGCAAAGAAAATCATTTGGTCCTTCTGGGCTGCTGGCATGGAGTCTCCCCCTGCCAGCAGTGAGTGGCAGAAATTTCATTACTCCTGCATACAGTTCTCCAACCACTATTTACACCCAAATTATAGATAAGTGCCGCCTGTGGCTACACGTAACAGATACAAGTTAAAGGGTAAAAAGGGTCACTGGATTCAGTATGTTTACTCTGTTTTCTCTCCACAGCTGCTGCCAGATCTGCTGACATTCTCCAGCAATTTCTGTTTTTGTTAGGTACAGGTTAACAATTAGTCCGCGACCTTTATAGAGCTGAGCCTTACTTCGCTCAACACTTGAGCCAAGGTTGTATAGTTGGGAATTGAAAGCCGCTTGTTATTCTTAGGACAATGTTTATTCCACAAACTGGTCTTTTGGACATCATAACTATATACTTAAAGAAGTGATCATTATAGAGAATAATGAGTGTTTAGGGCATAGGGCCATAAAGAACACACATTCTTTCGATCCTGACCCTTCAGCAGCAATCACTAGATGAAAATTAAAACAGAATTTTCCGCTATAGTGATTCAGAATCAATGAAAATTTTGATATTTGATTTGAATACATCAGTGGCTTTTCACCCTTTTGTTTAAATTACAGTCTGTTTTTATTGTGCTGTAAGGTAATTTCTCTATTCCTGTGGAGTGTCTATTAACATCACTGTGTCAATCAGTCTGTTAGAGGTAGGATGATTGAAAGTGGATTTAAAGCAATCAAGTATATTTCACAGCCGATGAAATAAACAGCAAAACGAGTCTATTTACAGATGTGATGGGAACTGCAGATGCTGGAGAATACAAGATAACAAAGTGTGAAGCTCGATGAACACAGCAGGCCAAGCAGCATTTTAGGAGCACAAAAGCTGACGTTTCGGGCCTAGACCCTTCTTCAGAGAGGGGGAATGGGGAGAGGGTTCTGAAATAAATAGGGAGAGAGGGGGAGGTGGACCAAAGATGAATAGAGGAGAAGATAGGTGGAGAGGAGAGTATAGGTGGGCAAGTAGGGAGGGGATAGGTCAGTCCGGCGAGGGCGGACAGGTCAAGGGGGCGGGATGAGGTCAGTAGGTCGGAAATGGAGGTGTGGCTTGAGGCGGGAGGAGGGGATAGTTGAGAGGAAGAAAAGGTGAGGGAGGCGGGGACGAGTTGGGCTGGTTTTGGGATGCAGTGGGGGGAGGGACAGGTTGCAGGAACAGCAACTCATATTCTGTTTGGGAAACAGTGCCATAACGATGCCACCCGAAGGTTGCAGGAACAGCAACTCATATTCCGCTTGGGAACCCTGCAGCCCAATGGTATCAATGTGGACTTCACAAGCTTCAAAATCTCCCCTCCCCCCACTGCATCCCAAAACCAGCCCAACTCATCCCCTCCCCCCACTGCATCCCAAAACCAGCCCAACTCGTCCCCGCCTCCCTAACCTGTTCTTCCTCTCACCTATTCCCTCCTCCCACTTCAAGCCGCACCTCCATTTCCCACCTACTAACCTCATTCCACCTCCTTGACCTGTCCGTCCTCCCCGGACTGACCTATCCCCTCCCTACCTGCCCACCTATAGTCTCCTCTCCACCTATCTTCTCCTTTATCCGTCTTCGGTCCGCCTCCCCCTCTCTCCCTATTTATTTCAGAACCCTCTCCCCATCCCCCTCTCTGATGAAGGATCTAGGCCCGAAACGTCAGCTTTTATGCTCCTAAGATGCTGCTTGGCCTGCTGTGTTCATCCAGCTCCACACTTTGTTATCTATTTACAGAGTTAATTTTAAAGTGAGTTTCTCTGGACTTTTGCAAGTAAAAATGTATAATTGCAGAGAATTCTGCAAATAAAATCAGGGTTATTTATCTGTTAGGATATATTGATTGAAGGATCGGTACATCATAGTTAACACCGAGAAAATTAATTTTAGTCTCTTACGACAGTGTGGCTTCCAGGTGTGATTGACAATGGGTTTACCAATCAGTTCAGTTCTGGTAGAGACGTGGAACAACACCATTTTTAGCTCCTGATGTTAGTCACGAGTTAATGAAGATAAAATTCTGATTACACTAATTGGTCACTATTGCTTTCAACATATCGTATCTCAGGTACAATCGTTGCTGCAGTGCAAAAATATGGTTAGTTTTTCTCCCAGGTGAATGAAATTTATTATCACCTTTTGCACAAACTGGAAGACTGAATTGGCAGCTCTGGTTTCTTTGTTGTTGACTTTCGGAGAAATGCTATTGACTGCATTTTACCATTCCAATTAATGTGCTTTCGTCCCTTCAACTTTATTGCCCTGTAAGTTCTTCTGCCATCACCTTTGCTACAACTAGGTTGCATGGTATCTTAATAAATGCATTTTGAAGACTATTATGAACCACTTCACATTTGTAGTTTTTAAAGAAATCAATGAAGTTGGTTAAATATGAACAGCCTTTGAGAAATTTGCTGACTGGTTTTGACTACCTCACGTTATTCAAATGGTTAGCAATGTCATGTCTCATTAATAAATGCTAATTTATAAGACTAGTTAGGCCACTCTTTTATGTCCAATTCTGGTCACAACATTACAGGAAGAATGTCGAAGCTGTGGAGACGGTGCAGAGGAGGTTTATCAGAATGCTGTCTGGATTAGAGCATTTGAGCTGTAAGGAGAGGCTAGAAAATATTTTCTGAAGAAGGGTCCAGACCCGAAACATCAGCTGTCCTGCACCTCTGATGCTGCTTGGCCTGCTGGGTTCATCCAGCTCTACACCTTGTTATCTTGGAAGTTGAGAGGAGACTCGATAGTAGCCTATGAAATTGTGAGATGCATAGAATGGGTTGATGGTCAGAATCTTTTTTTCCCAGGGTTGAAATCCTAAAACTAGGGGGCATGCATTTAAGGTGAGAGAGGTGATGTTCAGAGGAGATGTGAGGGGCAAGTCTTTTACACAAAGCGTGGTAGGATCCTGCCAGGGATGGTGGTGGAGGGAGAAATGATAGGGGCATTTAAGGGACTTTTAGATAAGCACAAAAATATGCAAGGACTGGAGGAATATGGACGAAGGGCAAGCAGAAGGGATTAGTTTACTTTGGCGTCATCATCGGCACAACATTGTGAGATGAAGGGCCCTTTCCTGTGCTGTACAGTTCTATGTTATACGTTAATTGTTTACTACACACTGAAGTAAAACTACCTGGCTTAAAATCATTGTATCTCTGTCTCCTTTCTTTTGAAAGCCACCCTCCAGACTGACTTATAATTTCCGGACTTATTTGCCACCCTGATTTCTTTAATAAAGGCAACATGTCAAAGCATCGGTTCATTTGCAATTTTGGCCAGGGAATTTGTGATCAAATATATACAAAAGATGTATTCCAAGTGACCTAAGGCCCTCATTATTCATTGTTACCTCAGAGACTTAAAACAATCATCTTAGAACAATAAGCAAATGAGTCATCTCAGTCTTGAAAAATTTCAGCATAAATAATAACATTTTGAAACAGAAATTGGTGAAACACAGTCTGGATTTAGGCAAGGAGAAGGAGAAGAAGAGACTATCAAACCGAAACAAAATCTTCAATAAATACAAAGTAAGCAATACACTTACTGATGATTTATAGAGTTAGAAAATGCATTCAGTTGTGTTTATCACTACAATCTAAATACATACTTTGCTGAAGTGTGACATCAAATGTAAGGTTATGAAATTTTTATCCAAAACTTAAATTGAAATTAAATAGTGAGAATCAGTGAGAATCAATGACACTTGGACGTGTTTCCATTTGAACATAGGAATGAGATAAGGCTGCATATTATAGTGAGAATTATTTGATCTGCTCAATAAAACAAAGTTTTAGAGAATTAGATGTACTTCTGGGGATAGAAATTGGAGACAGCATAAACTTGCTGTATGTTGTTGACACGATGAGACTTGCAGGATCAGAAGTCCTACTTGCAGAGCAAGTAAAATGTAGAAGTTAGAATATGGATTGATAATGCACACCAACAAGTCCAAAAACATACTTAGAAGGCATAAGGTAGAAGAAACAAGAATGAAGATTGAAGAATTGTGTCATAAAACTAGAAGGTAAGTTTGTTTATTTAGGATGAAATGGTTAAAAAAATAAAAAGGCAATGCCAACATCAGAAAGATAGAGATTTTATGAAGGTGAAGGAAATGTTAGCAACAGGAAAACTAAAGTTGTAATGAGGAAATGTTTACCAGATGCTCATTCCATCTACTTTCCTGTATGCTAGATATCTGAATAATAAATAAAGATTTGTGGAAGCAAGTGGAGACTTTTGAAATGTGGCTGCTAAGACAGTTACTTAAAATCTCATTTACAGAACATAAGACTAATCAAGAGGTGCATGAGACTATTTTGATCAGGAGATTAGACTGGGGCCTGGTCACAAAGGGCAGGGAGGCGGCAAGTGTAGGAGAAGTCCATAATGAGAGCTTTAAATTAATTGTGGGTGAGAAGGTTTGGGAAATGAGAAATGTATGCCTACAAAGCAAGAGGATACGAGAGTATTACAGAATCGCAGCATTGCTTCAGCACAGAGGGAGGCCACTCAGCCCATCCTACCTTTTCCTCATATCCTTGCACATCATTTCTATCAAAATAGGTATACAATGTCGTCTTGAATACCTCAACTGAACCTGCCTCCACATTTCCAGGTAATGCATTCCATATCCTCATGAATTAATGTGCAAAAATGTTTTTTTTTGCATGTTACCCTTGCTTCTTTTGCACATCACTTTAAATCTATGCCCATTTATTCTTTTTTTAATGAGTGTGGGCAACTTCACCCTGTTTACTCTATACAGCACCCTCATAATTTTGAAAACTTCTCTCAAATTTTCTCTCAGCCTCCTTCTCTCTGAGGAGAAGAGTCTCAACTTATTCAGATTCCCCCCATAACTAAAGTTTCTCATTCCTGGAATCATTCTTGTAAATCACTTCTACACTGTTTGAATGCAATCACATTTTGCTATTGTATGGCACCAAAAACTGTACACACTCCTCCAGGTGAAGTCTACCAAGTGTTTGCTAGAAGTTCAACATCACCACCTTGCACCCTCCATAATGGCAGATGCTTTTTAAAAAAGAACTCAAGGCTTACAGAAAAATTCTAGTGGAGTCAAGATTGTCAAGACAAATAGAGAAGATGAACATTATTTAAATGGAGAAAGTTTGTAGAAAGCTATTGAACACAGGGCTTTGTGAGTCTTCAACTATGAATCACTAAAAGCTAACATCCAAGTCCAATGGGAAATAGGGAAGGCAAATGGAATATTGACCTGTATTTCTAAGGAGTATAAAAGTAGGGAGATTTTGTTAAATCTGTACAAGGCCACTCAGACCACGGTTGGAATATGGTGAATAGATTTGAGCCCCTTATCTAAGGAAAGATAGACTGATATAGAAGGCAGTCCAGTTCAGTCTTTATTGAAGCACACAAGATTCTTAACAACTGCTTTCAGTAGAGCCAACCCATTTTCACTTACTTATGGACCCCAATTTCAACTTTTCTTTCTCCCCGGAATACTGATATCTCTCCCTTTATCTGCCTAACTGTTGCTGTCTTTCTCCATAACATGGAATTTCATGTTGGGAGGACAGCAGGAATTTTGCCATCTCCACATATTCAGTCTATCCCTTTCTATCTCCACATCCTTTATCTTCAACATATATGCTACGTTTACCTAGCCACTATCAGTTCTGAAGAAGGGTCATTAAACTTTCTATCTGAAGATGCTGCCGGATCTGCTGAGTTTCTCCAGTAATTTTTATTTTTGTTTAAGATTCTTCAGGGACTTGACAGAGTAGGTGCGTAAATGTTCTTTCCCCTTGTGTGAGAGTCGAGGACCAAAGGACATAATCTCAGATTACAGTCACATATTTAAGAAAGAGATGAGGATGAATTTCTGTTCTGATGGTAGTGCATTTGTAGAATTCCTTACTATTGAGGGCTGTTATGGCTGGGCTGTTAAATGCATTTAAGGGTTTTTTTTAATCAGTAAGGACATCAAGGATCTTGGGTATAAGGTAGGAAAATGGAGTTGATGATCAGATCATCCATGATCTCATGGAATGGTGGAATAGACTTGATGGGCTGATTGGCCTGCTTCTGCTCCTGTGTCTTATGGTAATATGAGGCTCTCAAGTCACTGACTCTGCATGCTGAAATGAATGCTACAGCATTTTTGCCCAGAAATTTATTTGAATTTGCAGGAAATCCTAGGTTCACATAGATGCGTATTAGTTTTTGTGACATTGATATTGATTTCCAGTTCAGACCAAATGGATTTTGACCTGGCATAATTTTCAGACAATTCTTATGCAACAATGAATGATTCCCTAATGAACCAGAACATAATGGCGCACAAACAACTGAGCTAAAACTGGCAACATCCTGTACTCTGGGCTGCAGCCCAACCTCAATCAGGTATTCAAAATAATAACAAAATAGAGTTAATATCACAAGGTGGTGTCAGCAGGCTCCCGACATTGAACTTTATGCTGGGAGTACATAACAGGAATTTTGGCACAAAGGTCAGTGAGCTCTGCACAAATTTCCATCCATAACAAAGTGCGGCAGCATGGAAATTAAGAATTCTCCTGATGACAAAAGCGAGGGTAGGAGGGGAGTTCAAGAGGTCATCTGTTAAGAGAGTTTAGAATTGATGGCGTTGGCAAGAGGAAAGAGCTAACAGTACATTACCCTTCAACAAATGGTGTGTAATGCTTAATTACAAAGTGATTGGAGTGTGGAAATAAAGAAACGTTGCCATAAATATATAGGAACTTAGTCAGACTACACTTGGTGGCTGTTTGGAGTTTTGGTTTCCTTACACGTGGAAAGATACCTTAGGCTCACTGCACCCTCGTAGCACATCTTTGATCCATTATTCATAAAATTTCGTATGCAGAATTTTACAACATAGAAACAGACATTTGGACCAACAGGCTGGTGCTGCTCCACATGAGCATATACTATTTGCTTAATACAACATAATCTTTTGTTCTTCTTTCTCAAATCTAGATTCTTCTTAAATGCATAGCTACTGTTCACCTCAGTCACTTCATGTACTGAGCAGCCTACAAAAGCTGAAACATTTGTAATCCTGCAAAGTAGTGGGAGTTTATCTGGAGCATATTAGTAAATAGAAACTGAACCAAAAAGCAAGTGTGCTGTTTATTATTGGTAATTTTAAAGAAGCAAGAGCCTTCGGAGTAAATTCAGAGACTGATGTAGTCAATTTATCTCACTGAAAGGATTTTCATGGTCTTCATAAAATGAAGCTGAACTGCTGTGTCCTTTTTGTGCAGCATGCAAAATATTAAATACTGTCGTCCAGAACCAGGCATGTGTAGTTTAATCATTGGAAAGGGGCTTTGCCATTTCCTGCCATGGTTAAAGTTGACTAAGCCATCAGGACATTTTTACTGATTATGATTTCTTGCTCTGATGAAATATTCTTTGAAGTAAAAAGGCGAATTGTTGAATAAATTATGTGGATGAGGAAACACTCTACTTTTAGGAAGAGGTGCAGAATATAAAGCAAGTTAAGTGATGCTGGGTGACAAAGGGCACAATGTTGATGCTGAGGAAAAAATAATATTTCTGAGGTCCCACAGAATCAACATCAAATTAGATATTTATGGCAGGAAGGGAGGCCATTTGGTCAATCATTCTTGTCCTGACTGAGTGAGACATCCTAATTACACTTTCTGGCTGTTGGTCCATAGGTTCATAGGTTATTGCATTTCAGATGCATATCCAAATATTTTCCAACTATGATGAGAGCCTCTGTCTCTATTACTTTTTCAGGTATTGAATTCCAGGTCCCTAAAGAAAAAAGTCTTCTCGACTCCTTTCAAACCCCTTTACTGGTATTTTGAACTGATACTAGTTATACATTAGCTTCTCTGCTCGCATCTTCCCTGTAGTGCAGTGAATAAACCCTGTGCAGTTTTCTAGCTGTGACTTAGCAAATATTTTATGCAATTGGAACATAATCTCCCTGCCCTTCTATTCAATTCCTCGGTTCATAACGGAAAGGATCCTGCATGTTTTAAACATCTTATACACCTCGAGGGATCTGACACAGATTGACTTTTTTTAAGAGAGGATGAACAGACTTTAGCAACACTAAGCTGCAGGTTGAGCATGTAACTCCCCAGAGTCAGTAGGAAAAATAATAGGATGCTTGTGTTGTACGGAGAATTTGAAATCAAAAGGAAGAGTGATTTTAAATAGATTTTTTTAATGGGTTGTCTGTTGGGGAAGAAGTCAGAAGTGACCATTGTTGAATGCAGTGTCTTAGACGAACTTATAGTAGCTGTCAACATACTTTAATATAAGTGTTGATTTATATAGAAACACCTGCACTTGTTTACCACCTTTCAAGGCCTCAGCATAGTATTGAAGCCTTTTACAGTTAATAGAAACTAATTTGGCCTAAAACTAGAACCTAAAAACTGGAAGCCAATTCTGCCCTTTGAGCCTGCACCACCATTCAATATGATCATGGCTGATCATGCAATTTCAGTATCCCACCCTTGCTTTCTCTCCATTATCCCTTGATCCCTTTAGCTGCAAGGGCCACGTCCAGCTCCCTCTTGAAAATATCTAACGACTTGGCTCCATAGCTTTCTGTGGTTGAGAATTCCACAGGTTCACAACTCTGAGTTAAGGAATTCTTCCTCATTTCAGTCCTGAATGGCTTACCCCTAATTCTTAGGCTGACGTATTTTAAAAGCGTATTCATGATTGTGATGTGTGAAACACACCAGACAATTTGAGCACAACAAGCTCCTTCAAATAGCAGTGCAATGATTAAAAAGGTAGTCTATTTTATTGATAATGCTGGCTGAGCCACGAGATAGAACTCTTCAACACTTTGTTGGGAAGATCTTTTACATCATTTTGAGAGGGCAGATCAATTTAATTAATACCTGATCTGAAAAATGAGACCTCTGACAGTACAGTACTCACTCCATACTGCCTTGCAGGGTCAAACAAGATCTTTGTGCATAAAGCTGTGAAGTAGGACTTGAACCTTCAAGCTCAGAGGCATGACAGTTATCATGCTGTAATAGCCATTGATATAGACCCTGTCTGCTTTTGCAAGTTCTTTGCAGTGTTCGTTCCAATCTCACCTTGAGGGTATTCCTTCAGTCAAGCCACTTTCCGAAATAGCTTGAACGTAGAGGTTTCAGTTTGTGGTGTCATGGCACTGTAAACACAAGCTGGTTCTGACACCAGAGGGAGCTTTGATCTTGTTAGATGAGATGAAAGTAGAACATGCTATATTGATGTACGCAGTGCAAAAGATTGACCATGAAAGTGTCTCCAATTGATATTTGAGCAGAACAGTTGTTTACAAAAAAAAAGCCATCCAAAAACTGACAGAGTTTTCTTCAATTACGTCACCATTTTTAACAGTGAATGTTATGAGATAAAATTGCTTTAAATTCTCCAGCACAGATGAAAATTCATTTTGTCAGGATCCATTTAAAGACTCATAAATTGCCTGAGTACTTGAAAAGCTGAGCTATTTCAGCTGCAGGCGCAGAGAAGCCATGATGTTATTAATAAAAATTAGAACTGATGCCATTTTAATGTACTTGTGAATCATATTATATGCATTACTTAATAAAAAAAAGACTCAATTCAAACCTAGTCTGTATATTCAGCCCTCATTTTTCAATGTGCAGGGATAAATGATGGATGCATATTATTAGTGAGACCAGACTTAAGCGATTGGTTCTTCACAAGCATCAGTTGCATTTATTAACACGCATGAACATAACAACATAAAAATCAGAGCAGGAAGACAGACAACCCTTCTACCCTGTGCCATGATTTTGTAAGATCATATTTATCATCACCTCAATTTCACTTTCCAGCCCTATTTTCCATTCATCTATCAATTTCATTATTGGATGCAATTATTGCATAAGCATGCATTGTGAGATAGAAATAAATTCTAAAAATATGCTACCATTCAATGACAATACCTGTCATTTCTCTAAGCCATGGCAAAAATTTAATAACTAAAGAATAGTGAATATTTATAAACATTTATTCATGGATTAGTATACAATTTGCACCATTTAGAGTCATTTTTCTGATCTCAGAAGGTAGAGGGACATCAGAGCACACCTTTAAATAAGATGATTGAGGACGTTTCCTGTGGTATTTTAACTTGAGGCGCCATTGTGTGCACATGTTCAACAAGCACAATGCTCTTCAAAGTTCCATGTTTTGTTTCAGATTATTCCTAAATAAATGAAAACCAGCCATTTGTCATGGGTTTTTTTTGACCTGGAACAGACCTGACAGAACTGAATAGTTATCAATGACTTCTCACACTTGCCTGTGTCGCGTGCCTTCCCAAGGGAATACTTGAGCAATGGGCTTAAGGGAACAGTTCGCATTTAGCACAACTCCAGTGTCATAGCTGTCCTCAGTATTAAACAGCAGCACTGGTGTGGGACATCCAATGGGACAGAGAATATTTTTGTATTTCGATAAAGGTTTAAATTTAATTTCTACTTGCTGATTTTTATTTTATTGGGAACTAAAACATATCTCTTTATCTTTAAAAGTGTTTCGCAGTAATCAGTGAAGAAAAGTATTCGATAGAGTGTTATTTGCAGAAATTGTCAAGTCATACCTCAGTTGGCAGCTCTTTTATCTCTGAACAAAGATCCTGTGGGTTCAAACCTCAGTATAGAAACTACACCATGAAAATCAAGGCTGATCCTTCAGTGTTAATATGTGGGTGTGCTGTATTGTTGGAGGTGCGTCTTTCAGATGGGATGTTGCAGTGCATTTTTGAATTTTATGGCCCCCCCTACTGGCAATTTGGTGGGTGGGGGACAGCACATTCAATAAGGTAGATTCTCAGCCTGCCACCTTCCTGCCCACTTGTAATGTGTGCCCCATATTATTCATTTGGTGGGGAAGATGTAACATGCCAAGCAGCCCACCTGCACTTAGACCGATACAAGACCTATATTAATTTGCAGTTAATCATTGGCTTAAGGGCCTCATTTTTCTTCCAGTACAATTTTCCAGTCTGTAGGAGAAGAGGGGAACAATAACCATGTAGTTTTCACTGTATGTTTTATTGGCAGACAGGAAGGGGAGACTTCCGCTTTTCAGGTTTCCCCATGCCCTTCAAAAACCAGCTGATCACCCTCCCCATAGGACCTTAAACATCCCTCCCAACCCCACCTTGCCTTGTTAAGGCCTCATCAATACCTGACCAAAATTCGCTCGACACCCAGGAGTCATCCTACTTTTTCTGAGGGATGGCTTTCAATACCAGGAGTGGGACTGCAGATCTGCCAGCCAATGAGATTGACTAAGGTGGGGAATCCTGTCCTTGAGGGATGGAAATCCCATTGAGAACTAATTCAGATCACTGTGAGAGTGAGCATCTTCTGGCATAGCAATAGTGTCTCTGCCCCTGCTATAAGATCCAGGCTCAAGTACCACCTGCCCCAGAGCTCTGTTAAAGTATGTACAAACAAGTTGGTTTATATAAAATAAAATTATTGCTGTATGACTGCCAGATTTCATGACAGCAAGGTGCAAACTGAATTTTACCTGCTTTGGTAGGGGGTGTAATCTGTCTTCATCACACCTCCCCCCCCCCGACTCTGTAAAATCTGTAAAATAGAATTGAAACCATCTGCCCTGTCAAATGGGTGGCATTATTCCAAAAAAGAGGAGGAGGAAAGTTCTCCTAGTTTCCTGGCCAATGTATATTTCTCCCAGCCAGCTAAAAACAAATGATCTGGTCATATGTTTCATGATTTGTTGGAGGAGCTCACTGTATATAATTTAGCTGCTCATTTCTTGTATAATAACAGTAACCACCCTTCAGAAGTACTTTACTGGCCGTAGGGCACTTTGGGGCACCCTGAGAGAGGAATAGGTACTACATGAGTGCACACCTTCCTTTCAAGCCCAACTTGGGATTCACAACAACTAAGGTCAAGCATTAATGTAAAGTTTTGACCTTCCAAAAGCTTTCATTGGTACTGATGTCATGACAGGTTGGCAGGAATTTCATCTATGGAAAATATAAACAGCTTCAGGAGCTTCATATTTCTAAGCACACAGCAAAGTTTGATCCCTATTCAGAATCTGTCACTATAACTCAACTTTAAAATTTGAAAGCAATTTAGTTGGTAATTATGTGAAGTTATAGTATTGCTTCTAGACCATTAGTGTTTATTTTGTCTGAGGCGAAGTTCTATTTAACCATCAATGCCTGTCTTGTTAACTTCAGTTGAACGTTTTGGACTAATTGGTATAAAGTTAGCCTGTATTTCAATCTGTACTGTTTCAATTACAGACTATTAGGATGCAGTGAGAAATTTTTAAAAGTGACATTAAACAGTTTTTAAGAGAGACATGCAAGAAGTAAACATTATCATAATGCACAAGACCCAGAATTCAGACATTAACAGGCTTTACCCTGATTTTTCACACCTTTTATCTTTTTCTGCACTTACCGTTTTCAGAACTGTTTCAAGTTGATGAACGACAGGCAAGTTTCCGTTAACATTGATTATGAACTGATAGAGTATACATCAAATGGTAATAGTAGTAGTCATACATCTTGAAATTTGGTGTATCTTTACAAAATCTCATTAATCTGTGTGTTTGCCTGTTGACAGTAATTAGAGAAAATATAATTCCTGTCTATGTAAATGACATTATTCTGATTTTCCACTCCATAATTCCTTTCTAAAAACAGAAAGTGCTGGAGAATCTCGGCAGATCTGGCAGCATCTGTGAAGAGAAAAACAACATTAGCGCTTTGAGTCCAACATAACTTGTCAAGAATTTCTGATGCCAATTGCTTCTGCATAATTTATTTATTTTTGTCCTCTCCTATTTGGCTGCTTTGTCTCACATGTACTCCTATTATTGTCTGAGCTTGCTTCTGACACATTCTTTCCCTGTTCGTATAAGCCTCAGCTTATATCAGTAATATTCCTTGATTGAATCACATACATTTTCTGTCTTTAGTTCTTATTCTGTATTTCTTCACTTGAATTTTCTTCCCCTGTATGTCCTTCAAATGGTGTTTGGCTGCAGTAAGTAGTATTCCTGGCTCTGAACCAGTAAATCTGGATTCACATCCTACCCCGGGACTTGATGACCAAGGAAGGTGAGTATCAACCTGCCAATTTTTCCAACATGTGCCACTGGCAGGCGATAAGTGTGGGAGAGATTTCTGGTAATAGACATGACGGAAAGAATATTGGTACACCTATTATCATTATCCATAGCTCTAGACTACAGCTTGCACGTAAAAGTGCAAGTTGCCACAGCAACTCAGATTCCTTGAGTGATCTCTAACATGCCACCACTCGCCTGGTTTCTCTCCCTTTTACTTTCCCCTACGTGTTTCATACCCTCCTTTTCATCTCAACTCTCACAGCAATGTGGAGCCAGAGTTTAGGCTCCAAACCTCTAACAGCTATAGCAATGATCTTATCCCTGTCTCGATGTGGACTGCTTGATGTGTTGCCCTGCTGGAGTTGTGTGGAGATGATGGGAACCAGGTCCTGCGTTGAGAAAGACGCAAAATCTGGAAACTAAAATCTGGAACTGGGATATGGATGGAACAGGATTTGAGCTAAGAATTTAACTGATGCCTATTCATGATCAGTTTTAACGCTGTTTTTGCGGGGTGCTGCCTTTATTATCTTCTGTTCTTATTTTTACAAGGTTTTTTGGTGTCATTTAATGACTCACCTATTGACAGAATCAAGAGCTGCAGTGTTTAAAAAAAACGGTCTCCCCTTCTATACACCGTAGATGTGCTAAATTTAGTCCTTAAGTCAGCATCCATTCAAAATTGGTAAAATCACAATATGGCTGAACTGGATTAAAAGTGGGGTTGGGGGCAGAAGGTGGGGATTAATCATCCCTTGCAGCAGCTGACAGAATCTTTTAACTAATTCAACTGTTAGTATTAAAGGAAAGCATGTGGGATTGGAATTCATCATGCACTAGCCTCGCGAGCCTGGGCCAAAATTTATTTGGCCTTTTTTTTCCGTGTAGAATCAAGATAACTGCAGAGCAAAAGAATTAACTTAAATTAATTTGAAATAAAAGTGGAGTGTGTTTAATAATGATTTGCTGAAGCTCTGTCACATATCTTTAATTACGTCTGTCGTTTTAAGTGCAAGTAAACCGAGTTGGCTTCCCAAATGCAGTTGCCTTATGTGGCTGGACCAGAAATATTTGTCTTTATTTTATAATATTCAACAATGGAATTAGCTCAAAATGCTTTAGGTAAAAGTGTGGAGTTTCATTGTAATTAGCAGCAGCTCCTGCACAGACATTTACTTAATCCTGGCCCACAGAACTGTGTGTATGTTTTCATTGTATTCCTTTGTCAGTGATGCCCACATCCTGTAAAAGAATTTATAAAACATGTACATTCAAGACAGATTTGAAGTAAAACACAAAACTGAGGAGTTAAGGATGTGCAAATCAAAATACTGGGAAATAAGGTGTAAATTAGCAGTGAAAAACCACTAAGAGTATCAGAAATGCCCAATTAAAAGAGTGTATTCATGAAATTACTCAGCTGAGTATCAATGAAGTCACTCAAAATGCCTTAAAAGAATTTATAATTTTTCTTGCAAAACCTGAATATTCTAATGTGCAAAAGAGGTACGTTTTAAAGACCGTACAATAGAATTTTTCAGAAAGATATAATTGGACTTCTTTTTTTGTGTTTAACCTCCTCAAAATTTTTATGTGACAACTTCAAACTCTCCAAAGAATGGTCTTCAATATCTTGTTGGTTAGAGATGGACAGTGCGGGTCCACTGTTGCCAACAGTGTTAACACTGCAATGGACAGGCCTGTTCGACGTTCGACATTCGACATTCAACTTTGGGCCTGATTTAAAGTCAGACCAGTGAGGTGGGGATGTTCACCACGATAGCAGATACACATTTTGAGCTACTGTGTTGCCTGGAGTGACCTAATCTAAATCTTTGATGTTGGTATTGTGGAAGCTATTGAGAGGGTAAGGGGAAGCCTGGAGATGTCTGACTGTAGTCACTGGGACTCTGCCAGAGCAGGGTGGAGCACTTTTGAAACATACGTCCTTAAATTAATTCTTGCATGTAAGTGTCACTTGCAAGACCAGTATTCATTTATTGCTCGTCTATAATCACCTTCAAGATGGTGATGGTGAGCAGCTGCCTTGAACCATTGCATACCACCTGGTGAAGGAGCACCTTCAATGCTGTTAGCAAAGGAATTTCAGGATTTTGATTTAGTGACAGCAAAGGAACAGTGATGTAGATCCAAGTCACAATAATGAATGACTTAGATGGGAAAATTACAAGTGATGGATGATGTTACCGTGCATCTGTTGCCCTTGTAACAGGTTATGGGCTTGAACAGTACTGTCAAGGAAGCTTTGATGATACTGCAATGGACCCTATGGATGCCACTTTGCATCAGTAGTGGAGTAGGTCAACGTTGTACGTAGATGGAATGACAGTTAAGTGGGCTGCTTTGTCTTGGATGGTGTCAAGCTTGTGGAATGTTGTTGGAGCTGCAGGCATCCAGGGAAGATGCCCAGATAGTGGAAAAGCAATGGGGAGTCAGGAGGTGAGCTACTTGCTGCAAGATTCCTCATCATAGTATTTATGTGGCTGGTCCATTTAAATTTTTGGTCAATGATAACTCCAGGATCTTAGCAATGGAGTTTCAGCAATGGTGATGCCTTTGAATGTCAATTGGAATGGTTAAATTCTCTGTTGTTGGTATTGTTCATTTCCTGTCATTTGTGTGGCATAAATACCACTTGCCTCTTAGGAGCAGCCTCCAGTTGTCCCTTTAATGACAGTTGATCAGGTCAGGCATTGACTCGGTTGTGTTCAAGACAACTTTAATGTGGATAGGAATCTCAAAATGGACACATATCCAAATGCACAATGCCTACCACCTGCTTGACATTGTCATAATTTAGCTATTACCAAAATGGTAAATGGCACATTTTCAGCTTGAAATGTGTGCCCACACAAAGCCTTCATTCCCACCTGATGGATTTTTGATGTGTCTGTAATTTGGGCATAACATCAGTATGTTTGTAGGCTGCTATCTCTGCTTTGCCCTGTGATCTGAATCTAGTTGATCAAACTTTGTTTGAAAGAATTTTTACATAAAAGATCAATTCCTGCAGGCTGCATTGTGGGTGAGAACACTGTGCCTGTGGGAAGCAGTAACACTTGTGTTTTTCTTCAGAATGGCCAACCCAATGGCAAGAGGGCGGTCTTGCTGTCAATTTAAGGATGTTCAGTAGGCAAAGAAGAGGCTTTCCAGTTTGAAAGCAGCTCTAAGTTGCAGTGGAAGGTTGGCGAAGAAGAGAGTCTGCAAGATAGAGGAACCTTCTCTCCAAACATTTAAAATTTAGTGTAAAAGTTGGATTTTAGCAGTCAGTTGACCTTTGGGGTTGGGGATTTGGGGACCAGTGAAGTAGCAGTCGTTGGCCTTTTGCTTTTTTTTATTCTTTCCAGGATGAAGACGTCACTGGCTGAGCCAGCATTTATTGCCCATCCCAGAGGCAATTAAGAGTCAACAACATTGCCGTGGGTCTGGCGTCCATATAGGCCAGAGCAGTAAGGATAGCAATTTCCCTTCCTAAAGGACATTAGTGAACCAGATGGGTTTTGTTTAACAACAATCGATTTATGCTCATGGTCAGACTCATAATTCGAGAGTTTTAATTGAATTCAAATTCAACATCTGCCGTGGCAGGGTTGAAACCTGGATCCCCAGAACATTATCTGGGTTAACAGTTTGTCAATAATACCACTAGGCCATTGCCTCCCTTAGAGATTACTGCTGCAAGTAGGGTTGCTAACCATCCTGCCGTGGCCAGGCTTCAATCCGATTCATCATCAATTTCCCGGTGGTTTTCAGACACAAATGGAAGATTATAAAAGGCAAAGGATTCACTTTTACCCTTCCCTGCAATTACTTCCGAGAGGAAAACAAACAAATTGACAACAATAACATGAATTTGAATTGATGGGTTTGTTTCTGATAACAACCATTCATAGAATGATATCATTGATGCCACTCGCTGCTGAGAAAAACTCAGATCATTAAATGTAACCAAAATTTTAGGTTACAAGGCAACAGTCACTGAGCTGAGCAACAGGGATAGCTCCTGAGCCAGGCCACAGGGTGGATCCACTGTTCAAAGGCTGTGGACTTAATCTGTGTGCTGAGCACTTTCAAGTTCTGCAAATGGTTTGGGGTTGATGTTTGTGCTATAGAGGTGTGAGATTAAAACAGTTAAATATCAACATTTCTAACACAAGTTCAGTTCACTTAGATCTGTTGTTGCTTCCAAATGTGATGTGCCATTAACTAGATAGGCTCAGCATAAATATTGTTTTGTTTGGTTTCTTCTAATTTTGGGGCATTGAACACCACTTGCATTGGAAATCAAGGTAAAACATTGAAAAGACCTGAAACAAAAGTTGTGGGGAAGGGAAGGAAGAACCAAAAAGAACAATGTGTCGATAAACTGAAGTTGAGCATGTTCAGCCAAAGGAGCTAGGCTCTTATAGCAGAGTAGTGGCTAGATAAGGGATTGATTCAGTGAAGAAATTCACATGCTTGTCACTTTCATCTAGGCCTCTCGCAATATGTCCAGTATAAGCAGGCACCCTAGCACCAAGACCCCCAAGGCTTTGCTGCAGGACAATCTTCCATATAGTTAAACTGCCTGAGGGAAAATTAACCTGTTTTGATGTGTTGATAACAGCTCTGGAGCAGGTGGACTAGAAACTCTATTCCTCAAGAGCCTTATAAAATATTTCTAATCAGCCTGATCAGATGTCTTATGACATGCTTCTGGTATAGATGGGATTTGACACCAGAACCGACACTACCACTGCCCGTTAAGAGGCCCTCTGAGGAAACCTGGAGGCTGATTGCAGAGTCCTAGTCAGCCTCCATCAGTTAACTTAAGTGGCCCTTAAAGAACCTTATTGTCTACCCCTGCAGAAGAATATTCCTGCCATTGCCTACCCTCTTCACACCATCTCTTTGGATTCCCAAGCTTTAACCAGTCACCCGCCCCCAGGACCGTTTTCAATGTGCAGGCAGTGCACACACCCATCCACTTTCGCCTCTGGTCAGGAGGCTCTTACGGCTCTCCTCTTCTTCCTGAAGCAAAGACCCCCTACCTTGACTCAGTCTTCTCTCCCCTGGTTCAATCCCTGCTCAAGTACTTCCATGATTCCTCTGAAACCTTAGGCCAGCTTTAAACTTCCAGTTTGTCGGTTCCAGCTGCCGCCTTTTTTCTGTGGACATGCAATCCCTTTATACATTCATTCCCCACCAGGAGGGTCTTAGGACTCTCCGCTTCTTCCTGGAGGAATGACCTGAATCATCCTCACCCACACCACCCTCCTCCGCTTGGCTGAGCTTGTCATCACCCTCAACAACTTCTCCTTTAACTCCTCTCATTTTTTTCAGGTAAGAGGGGTGGCTATGAGTACCTACATGGGCCCTAGTTATGCCTGTCTCTTCATAGGGCACGTGGAACATTCCTTGTTCGAATCCTATTCCGGCCCCCACCCACAACTCTTTCTCTGATATATCGATGATATCATCGGTTCTGCTTCCCTCTCTTGTCTGCAGTTGGAAAACTTCATCAATTTCACCTCCAATTTCCACCCTGTCCTCACTTTCACCTGGTCTATCTGTGACTCCTCCTTTCCCTTCCTCAATATTTCTGTTTCCATTTCTGGGGATACAATGGCCACTAATATCCACTATAAACCCACTAATTCCCACAGATACCTGGACTATACATCTTCACACTCGACTTCCATCCCTTTCTCTCAGTTCCTCTGTCTCCGTTGTGTATGTTCAGATGATGCCAACTTTGACAAGGGAGCCTCCGAAATATCCACCGTCTTCCTCAGCCAAGGATTCCTTAGTTCTGAAGAAGGTTCACTGGACCTGTAACGTTAACTCTGTATTTTTCCTTCACAGATGCTGCCAGACCTGCTGAATTTTTCTAGCAACTTCGTTTTTGTTGCACTTTGGCCTTTGACCCTAATAAGGACCCAGTGGGTTGCAAGGTGGCTCACTGGTTAGCACTGCTGTCTCTCACTGCCAGGGACCAGGGTTTGATTCCAGCCTTGGGTGACTGTCTGTGGGGAGTTTGCATGTTTTCACTATGGTCTGCATGGGTTTTTAGCAGGTTTCAGTTTCCTCCTCAAGTTCAAAGATGTACAGGTTAGGTGGATTGGCCATGCTAAATCTCCCTAGTGTCCAGGGATGTGGACACTAGGTGGATTAGTCATGGGAAAGGCAGGGTCATGGGGATAGGGTAGGGGGCCTGGGTTTGAGTTTAATGCTGTTTGGAGAGTCAGTGCAGACTTCATTGGACTCTTTGCTCACTGTAGGGATTCTGTGATTCAACTTCAAGTCCCTTATCAGTGGGCTAATTACCTATATTCACTATTACTCTGGGCTACTTGTGTTGTGGGGAGAAATCTGAAACCTCTGCCTGTGTGGTTTAAAGGGTTGGGGCACGACAGAGCACAAGCCTCATTGAAGTGTATGAATACAAGGAGTTTGAGAGTGTTAAAGATTTCTTCTGGTGTGGTTAATTTTGAAACAAATTGTGATAACTCCCCAGAGGAGAGCAAAAAAAAAACACAGGTACTTTACTCTGTTCCACACCATCTCCATTAGTTACAACCCAGAATGTCCCAGTAGATATCCCCAAGCAAAGCCCATATTCGTAGGCTAAACATTGCCTGTCACTAGACTAAACATAGCCTGGTGTTGCACTTTAGCACAATACAGCAAGAAAAGTTGCAAGAACTCCCAGCTTTAGTTTCAAAACTTTTTTTTTGCAGCGACAGAGAGAAAATTTGTGTACTTTAGAGTGAAAGTCTTCTAACTTTTACAGGCTGCAAGAAGTGAAGTTATGTGGTGTACTGATTTTACTGATCTCAGGTCAGATATTTGGGAATTTAACAGATCATCAGCTCCTAAGCATAGGGACTTGGTTGCCTTGAATAAAATACTTTTGGAGATTTCTACAGGCCATTCCCTAGGTTTAGCGATGTAGTTCACACTGTTTAAAATGTAATCCCCTTGTAATATTAAATTTACAAATACCTCATCTTACACTCAAAAAGAGTGCAGGAACAAACTTTTTCGATGGTATGGCAGAGAGTGGTTGAGGGTAGTGTGTTTGATGTGTCTATCGGCTTTCAAAAGGCGTTTGATAAATACCACATAATAGACTCATTAGCAAAATCAAAGCCTGTGCGATTCAAGGATCAGTCAGTGGTTGTGCAAATATGTAGTTGGCCAAGGGACAGAAAGCAGAGAGTGGCGGTGAACAGTTGTTTCTCAGCCTGGAGGGAAGTCAGTATAACCTCCCCCACCTTGCCATCCATCCCAGCGAGGGTGTTGGTATTGCTGCTGTTTTTAGTAGATATCAACAAACTGGACTTGGGTGTACAGGTCATAATTTCAAAATTTGCAACGAATATGGAACTAAAGAATTTTGCAGAACAATGAGGGGAGGCAGTGGTAACTGACAAAGATAGACTGGTGATATGGGCAGGCAGCATGCCAGAGGAAATGTAATACAAGGCAAATTAAGGTGATTGCTTTTAGTGGGAAGATTGAAAAAAAGAAATATAAGTGAAATGATGCAATTTCAAAGGAAGTGCAAGATCAGTAAGGTTGACACATGCATGTAGACAAATCTTTGAACAAGGTTGATAAGACATACAAGATTCATGATTTTATAAATAGAGACATACAGCATTAAAACCAGACAATTACAAAGTTGTCAAACTCCGGCTACGTCCCACCTGGAATATTGTATCGTTATTTTGGAAGGTACCACAATTTGAAATGAAATTCAAGGCTTTAGGGAACGTCGTGGGGAGATTTACTTGAATAGTATCAGGGATAAACAACTTCGATTCTTCAGGGAGACTTGAGAAACTGTCATTATTCTCCTTAAAATAGAAAAGGCTAAAGAGAGATTCAGTAGAATTGTAAAGATCTAGAAAAATTATGTGAAAATAATTAAGTTGCAACAGTTTACATTTGTGGAAGAGTTGACACCAGAGGATACTGACTTAGGATAAGGAGCCAGAAAGGAGATAAGCTTTTATTTGATAAGTTGTTGTGATCTGAAAATCACTGCCTAAAAGGATGTTCGATTTACAAATAAGCAAAAGGAGATTTGACAAATGCTCAGAAAGAAACTCTTACAGGGTCATGGGGTGAGAACAAGGGAGTGGGTTGAACTGGATAGCTCTCCTGGGCTGAATGCTTTCCTTTTCTGCTGTACCATTCTGTGCTTCCATAGGTTTTCTTTTTAACAAATGTTTCTTCAGTTTCACGGTACTTATTGACTTGTAAATGATAACTTGAAAGAAAATTCTCAGCAGTTTGATTGCCCATTTAATGCTGGTTACTCTTACCTCATCAGGTCTTTTGTGTGATCTGTTGAGTGAACACGCCTGCTTTTGATCCATTCACAATTGGGCAATCAACTATTTGATTGGCAGTTTAACAGATAATGGTTAATCTGAGTTATTCAAACTTGTGACACTTTTGAGGTGATGTTTCTGAAATGTTACACTTTGCAGTGTGATATTTTTAGAAGCTGTGATTGTACAGATGTTCTTGCAGTGTAATATTTACATTTCGGCTGTAAATCTTCACCTTTTAATGATCCATATGGAATTTCATGCTCTGGAGAACATATCATGAATTCATTGGTGTATCTAATTTGCAGTGAATTGCTGATCCATAGGCTCAAAGATTGATTAAATTTTAGGGATCAGCAAATTAGATGCACACTGGATTCAAATTTTAGCTTTAAGCATGTGATCACTATGCGGACATTTACTAACTATTAAGTAGATGCATTCTACTCGGCAACAAAAAGTAAGCTTGTAAAATTCTCAAAGAACAGATGTTTCCAATAGACATTTCCAATTTCTGACTTTAAAGTCCAACTTTGGAAAAGATGTATGATGGGCTATGGTAGAACGGGTTCTCCATGTGAACACTCAGAATTCTTTTTTTTGTGGATGCCCTCGGTCAGCTTTTTTAGTGCTGTCCTTATTATTTACATTTATACAGCACTCTTCAGCACCTTCTGAAAGCTTAAACTGCTCTCTGTGCAATGACATACATTTTGAAGTGTGTTCACTGTTATAGTGTAGGAACTGCAGTGACAGCAAGCTTCCACAAACAGCAATGAGATACTGACCAGATAGATAACTTGATTCTTGAAGCACTCGATAATCCCTTAAAAAATGATGCTGACTTATATGCCAAGCATATAGTGAATGATTGGCATGGGTAATCTTATTTGTTTGCCACACATGGTCTGTTCTGTGTGGGCATATCTTAAACTCCTGCGCATCTTTGTGACACAGCCCATATTGCTTGCTTGACCCTTTGCATCCAAGGCCTGGGCCAGTATGTGGGGGTACATTGACACCGAATAACCAGGCCTTCAAGAAGCTGCTGACTTCAAGGTGGGCAAGGCCATTCTGCTTGAGTCAGGGCCTGTGTTCAGGATGCAGGGCCAAGTGTAGCACTGGGTCACAAAATTTCTGTCCCTGACCCTGGTTTCATCCAGTTATAAAGTATTAATCAGTGAAGCATGCACTTTTAAGGTGAAAAATTGAGACTGGCTACTAATGCGAATATGACATGAAATGGCTGAAACGTGTTGTTGACTTACAGTCGTGTGCAAAAGGTATGATTTTTGGAGATGAGAAATGACTGTGTCAATTTATATGCTACAGTCCAGAACATTTTCCAATGATATTGGTTGAACAATAAATATTGACCATGGTAGTGTATACTTTCTAAACCAGTACAGTCCTTGTGGCAGGAGTTATTAACCTGCAGAGGATGGACAGGGCATGCTCAGATTTTGACCACTGTTTTGTAAGGAATGGCAACATTTGATCAAATTACCCTCGTGGTATTCCGAGCTTGATTTTGCTGCATTTGGCCTTCTCATTCAGGGAGGCCACATACTGAGAGATAAGGTCAAAGCAAGCTTGGTTGAATATTAGAATATATTATATATCTGTAGATAGTATATACCTTCAGCCATGGTGGATCAGTGGTGAGAAAGCCGTCTCCAAGTTTCTTAACAGGACCACCAGTCAAGTGGATTGCTTCACCTTGGTTGTATTGAACTTCATGAATGGTCGAGCTGTATCTATTTTGGAAAGTGTGCGTTTTCCATCTTGACACCAACTTGAGATAACAAAGTGTGTTTTGGATGAACACAGCAGGCCAAACAGCATCTTAGAAGCACAAAAGCTGATGTTTTGGGCCTAGACCCTCCCAAAACGTCAGCTTTTGTGCTCCTGAGATGCTGCTTGGCCTGCTGTGTTCATCCAGCTCCACACTTTGTTATCTCGGATTCTCCAGCATCTGCAGTTCCCATTATCTCTTGACACCAACTTGATATTGTTGCAGGTTGGCAAGAGAAGTATTTGGGTTTTTGTTACTGGAGAAGCAAATGTCAGATCTCACCTGCTAACCCAAGCATTAGTGACGCCCAGATTGTGCTGCAACTCAGCAAGGGCCGTTTTATTAACAGAGGAGCAGCATAGAATAAGTCAGTCACAACTATGATAGCAGGAAACGTTTCCTCTTTGGTATTAATGGCAATGCCAATATGGAGGGCAGGAGGGAAAATCAATAAAGCCCTTGGCATTTTTTAGTAAATGCATAAGATTCTGGGTACCATGCTGAGGCAGTAAACATAAAAAAAGGCAATACCATATTCTTCATGATAACAAAGTGTGGAGCTGGGTGAACACAGCAGGCCAAGCAGCATCTCAGGAGCACAAAAGCTGACGTTTCGGGCCTAGACCCTTTATCAGAGAGGGGGATAGGGAGAGGGTTCTGGAATAAATAGGGAGAGAGGGGGAGGCGGACCGAAGATGGAGAGAAAAGAAGATAAGTGGAGAGGAGCGTATAGGTGGGGAGGTACGGAGGGGATAGGTCAGTCCAGGGAAGACGGACAGGTCAAGGAGGTGGGATGAGGTTAGTAGGTAGGAAATGGAGGTGCGGCTTGAGATGGGAGGAAGGGATGGGTGAGAGTAAGAACAGGTTAGGGAAGCAGAGACAGGCTGGGCTGGTTTTGGGATGCAGTGGGGGGAGGGGATGAGCTGGGATGGTTGTGGGATGTGGTGGAGGAAGGGGAGATTTTGAAGCTGGTGAAGTCCACATTGATACCATTGGGCTGCAGGGTTCACAAGCGGAATATGAGTTGCTGTTCCTGCAACCTTTGGGTGGCATCCTTGTGGCACTCTAGGAGGCCCATGATGGACATGTCATCTGAAGAATGGGAGGGGGAGTTAAAATGGTTTGCGACTGGGAGGTGCAGTTGTTTATTGCAAACCGAGTGGAGGTGTTCTGCAAAGCGGTCCCCAAGCCTCCGCTTGGTTTCCTCAATGTAGAGGAAGCCACACGGGGTATAATGGATACAGTATACCACATTGGCGGATGTGCAGGTGAACCTCTGCTTAATATGGAACATCATCTTGGGGCCTGGGATAGGGGTGAGGGAGGAGGTGTGGGGGCAAGTGTAGCACTTCCTGCGGTTGCAGGGACCCCACCACACCCGGCTCATCCGCCAATGTGGTATACTGTATCCTTTGTACCCGGTGTGGCTTCCTCTGCATTGGGGAAACCAAGCGGAGGCTTGGGGACCGCTTTGCAGAACACCTCCGCTCGGTTCGCAATAAACAACTGCACCTCCCAGTCGCGAACCATTTTAACTCCCCCTCCCATTCTTCAGATGACATGTCCATCATGGGCCTCCTGCAGTGCCACAAGGATGCCACCCGAAGGTTGCAGGAACAGCAACTCATATTCCACTTGTGAACCCTGCAGCCCAATGGTATCAATGTGGACTTCACCAGCTTCAAAATCTCCCCTTCCCCCACCGCATCCCACAACCAGCCCAATTCGTCCCCTCCCCCCACTGGATCCCAAAACCAGCCCAGCCTGTCTCTGCCTCCCTAACCTGTTCTTCCTCTCACCCATCCCTTCTTCCCATCTCAAGCCGCACCTCCATTTCCTACCTACTAACCTCATCCCACCTCCTTGACCTGTCCGTCTTCCCTGGACTGACCTATCCCCTCCGTACCTCCCCACCTATACTCTCCTTTCCACCTATCTTCTTTTCTCTCCATCTTTGGTCCGCCTCCCCCTCTCTCCCTATTTATTCCAGAACCCTCACCCCATCCCCCTCTCTGATGAAGGGTCTAGGCCCGAAACGTCAGCTTTTGTGCTCCTGAGATGCTGCTTGGCCTGCTGTGTTCATCCAGCTTCACACTTTATTATCTTGGATTCTCCAGCATCTGCAGTTCACATTATCTCTGATACAATCATATTCTTCATTCCTGTTTTTAATCCATAGGTTTGTTGATTAAAACATTTGAGGAAAACCTGCAGACATAAAACAATGGGCCTTTCAAAGCCAAAGTTGCTTTTAAGCATAAATGGAGTTGAAGAGAAAATTAGATTTGTTAAATCAATTCCTAAGTTGTCACACATCTTTTAAGTTCATTGTTGGCATTAAATGAGATATTTCTGTGGCTGGTGTCTTCATCTTTATTAGGAACTGTATTTATCATGCTTTCATAGCAGTAGTCCTCCTGATCTCACTGTAATAGCAAGCTTTGAATCTGAACTAAGCTAACTTTTCAAGCCAGTGTAAAATTTATTTGTAACCAATGTCTGCACTATCCAATCAGTGGATGCTGCTGATGACAAACTCTTGCTAAGGAGTGTCAGCTGACCTAATGGCTGTAAAGAAAGAAAAATATTTGGGGAAAGTAAGAGGAAAATTGTAGAATTAGAATAAGTCTGAATGATTAGATTCCAGACTCCAGTCATAATAATTAGTATTGTGTCATTCATTACTTCCAACTCGGTAGTACCAATAGGGCTGAAGTGAATCTGAACAGTTATTCAGTAATCTTTACCAATTGTTCTTATTGGATTTATTGTAGCTTTTCTTCCAAAATTCAGATTTTAAAATTCTCAGTACAAATAACAAAGGTTGTCGTGTGGAATCTTTGGGCTGTAGGCCTTTGCTATAATGCAGGCCTGTAAAAATGTGTTTATACAGTACATTTGTGGGTGAAGGCGATTCCAAAAAAAATAGTGTTTTCAATATGAGAAACAGCTGTGACTCTCTTGCGCACATGACTCATCCATTTTTATTGGGTGGGAGACTAAGGCCACTGACATACAGAGACTGATTGAGAATCATGTTTATTTTGCAGAGTATCCCAGCCACGGACCCACACACACACTTGAATATCTATCGTCTTGTTTTTTTCTCTCTCCCCCAGTTCCTGTTATAAAAACAGAACCCACCGATGACTACGAACCTGCCTTGGTCTACGGATCGCTTAATCAAGGGATGAACCCAGTGTCCCAGACTTACTACTCCCAACAGGTCATGACACCCGAAATGGCACCGGATCCTGGTTCTTGCCTTGTAAGTAGTTTTCCCTCTTGTCAGCAACGAAGCACTGGGTTGTCGTCTTCCCCCACTTCAGGTCACAAACAGCATGAAATTACACCCATCTCTTACACCAAATGTGTCAGCACACCTACCAGTGCTCAGCTCAGTCACCAGCAGTCTGGAGCGACAGTACCCACTATCCAAGAAGTGCATAGATCTGTTGTTGTGCATCCAAGTTCACCCACTCATTCAGCACATGTTATGATGCAGCCCCAGATGAGTCAGCATCTGAACAGCAGCTGTTCCCATGGTTTCCAGCAAACTCTGTATCCCAACAATCTTTCTCCACAAGGCCCGTCCGCTTCCCCAGAGGCTGCTTATGTGCAGCCCTTCAGCCCCACTAACTCAGCAGGCATGGGTCAACAGCAACAAGCTCCGAAGACTCCAAGAAATGGATCTCAGTCTAGTCCATCAATGATGCTGCCAGTGCACCAGGAGAACAGTCAGGATTTGACACCCTTGCAAGTTACAGTGAAGCAGGAGCCTCAAGAACTGGACCAGTTGTATCTTGATGATGGTAAGTGCATTATTATTGCAAAGTTTTTATAGCAAATTGAAGTTTAAATTTGAAAATTGTCTTAAATCATTATATTTATTGCAGGATAATAAATGCCCAGGGTAATGGTCTCCTCCACAAACTTATCTGTACTCAAGTAGCACCAGAGGCTAAAATTGAGGCTATAATTGGTGGACATCTCGGACAAGATAGGGTGGTGAACACTAGAAAAATATTATCATTATTAAGTTTATACAGTTCTTTATGTAGTTGCAATTCATGAGTTATTTTGACACAGTCTTTCAATTTGAAAGTGATTAAAATATTTTAAAAAGTGCATTAACAGCAGCCTAGATAGTAAAATCGACAACAGTAATATCTGTAACATTCTTAAACCCTGATTCTTCACATTACTGATCCAAACAGAATTGTTCAGAGATTTATATAGCCATTTCTAGAAACCATCTGGATGTGTTTTCCTCATGTTCCTTGGTTGCTCTATGAGTACCTAAATCACGTAAAGCCTTTCATGAAGAACTGATGAGTTAGTGCATGGATGGAGACCATATTGGAATATCGGGAGTTAAAAAGAGCATTCTGGGTCCAGGCTTGATCTCGCCATACGCAGGAGATAGTTATCTCTTTTCCACAGACTTCATTATGTACCAATGGCGCTGGAGTAGGAAGCATATGAAGCCGGCTGGTAAATCTGAGGCCCCCACAACTGGTGGGCACCTCAGATTGGAGTTTGTTGTGGACAGTAGTACAGTAACAGTTGTTTATATGGGTAAAACGCACAGGTAAAGAGATAAGTAATCAAGTATTTGAAGACTTAGTGGCAGAGATACTACTAGGGCATTGAGGTTAGAAAGAAAGAAGCCAACATCTGTTATACTGCACAAAAACAAGTTTCTTGGAAGCGCTGAGCAGATCTGGCAGCATCTGTGAAAGAGAAAACAGAGTTAACGTTTCAGGTCCGGTGACCCTTTCTCAGAAGGCTACTGAGGCAGGGTCATCGGACCCAAAATGTTAACTCTGTTTTCTCCTCCACAGATGCTGCCAGACCTGCTGAGCTTTTCCAGCAACTTTGTTTTTATTCCTGATTTACAGTTCTTTTGGTTTTTATCTGTTATACTGCATTTGGAGAAAAAAAAACTATAATCAAGAAAAGTTTCTAGTTTGATTCTTTATGAAATAGCTTGGGGTTGGATTTAACAACGAGATTGTCGTTATTTGAATTGAAAGCTTCCTTAGTTGTTTTGAAGAGTTAAATTTCTGATCAGTTCCGCTGCTCCAACAATTGGTATATTTTGCTGATCTGTTGATGACATTCTTGCAACCCTTTAGCTACTTTAGAAAAAACATACTGTGTGTTCATTGCAGAGGTTTGGATGAATCTCTCTCCCAATTTCAATCAGAGAGGGGTTAGTAGGATAACAAATCATATTTGGTAAGTAATAAGCAGAATTTGTCTTTCAAAAATTGGATTAGATTCCCATCCATTTATAACCAGTGGGCAGGAAATCTATTTATTCCATAAAATAAAAGCCTAAATTTGATTGTCTGCAGGAAAAGGTGCCGGGGTGTGTTGTTGGAGGGAAATGGGGGTGAGGTTTTGAGTATGAAATAGATTTTTTTATTTGTAGTGACATTGATTATTCAAGCTAGACCAGAGATCTGTAATAAAATATTTAGTTAAAGCTTTCATTATATAAATTATTTATTTTGAATAGCAAACATGATTAGCATGAAAAGCATTGCAAGACCCCGATCTGTGTGTTGATCTCATCTTGGCAGAGCATTTTACCCAATCAAGTCTTCTTGTAACTACCCCAATTGGTGGGCTATTCCCATGTGCTCACTCTGTTTATGGGAGAGCAATTTCATACAGAGAAATGTCTTGGTGGTTTAACCTCATTTGCACCTGACTGGTGAGGAGGCGAGTTGAGCCAGCACTTATTGGAATTGGCAGTTGAGGTTGGATGGGTGGGTGGAGAGAGGAGCTGGCATACCATGATTGGCAGGGAGCTGTAAACCTGTGTTTCTGCTCCTTGCTTCTCAAAAACTATTCTGCAAGCCAAGCCAAGCTACTTAGAATCATAGAAACATACAGCATGGAAACAGACCGACTCATCCATGCCGAGCAGATATCCTATATAATTGGGCGGCACGGTGGCTCAGTGGTTAGCACTGCAGCCTCACAGCACCAGGGACCTGGGTTCGATTCCAGCCTCAGGTAACTGTCTGTGTGCAGTTTGCACATTCTTCCCGTGTCTACGTGGGTTTCCTCCAGGTGCTCCAGTTGCCTCCTACAGTCCAAAGATGTGCAGGCTAGGTGGATCAGCCATGCTAAATTGCCCGTAGTGTTTAGGGGTGTGTGGGTTGTAGGGAGATGGGTGTGGGTGGGATGCTCCAAGGGGCGGTGTGGACTTGTTGGGCCAAAGGGCCTATTTCCACACTGTAGGGAATCTAATCTAATAAATATAGTCCCTTTTGCCAGCATTTGGCTCATAGTCCTCTAAACCCTTCCCATTCATATACCCATCTCAATGCCTTTTAAATGTTGTAATTTTACTAGCCTGCAACACTTCCTCTGATAGTTCATTCCATACACACATCACCCTTTGTGTAAATAGGTTGTCCCTTAGGTCTCTTTTAAATCTTTCCTCTCTGCTCTTACACCTATGCCCTCTAGTTTTGGATTCCCTCATCCCAGGGAGCAGACTGTGCCTATTCACCGTATGCATGCTCCTTATGATTTTCAAAACATCAGCTGCTGACTATCCAAGGAAAATAACTCCAGCCCATTCCGCCTCTCCATATAGCTCAAACCCTCCAACCCTGGCAACATCCTTGTAAATCTGTTTTGAAACCTTTCAAGTTTCAAGTTTCACAACATTCTTCCTATCGCAGGGCAGTATTCCAGAGTAGCCTAGCCATTGTCCTATACAGCTGTAACATAATTAATGCACTAACTGATAAACGGCTTCTCCACCATCCTATCTACCTGGGGCTCCACTTTCAAGGAACTATGAATCTGCACTCCAAGGCCTCTTTGTTCAGCAACACTCCCCAGGGCCTTATCATTAAGTGTATAAATCCTGGCCTGATTTGCCTTGTCAAGTGCCTTACTGAAGTCCATATAGATCACTTCCACTGCTTTGCTTCATCAATCCTCTTCATTACTTCTTCAAAAAACTCCACTAAATTGATGAGACATGATTTTCCATGGACAAAACTATGTTGACAATCCCTAATCAGCCCTTGCCTTTCCAAATACATGTAAATCCCATCCCTCAGGATTCCCTCCAACAGCTTGCCCACCATCAATGTCTGGCTCACCGGTCTAGAGTTCCATGGCTTTCCCTTACTGCCTTTCTTCGAAAATGGCGCAACGTTAGCCAACCTCCAGTCTTCTGGCGCCTCACCTGTGGCTATCGATGACACAAATATCTCAGCAAGGAGCCCAGCGATCTCTTTGCTCACTTTCCACAGAGTTCTAGTGAGACGCATGGATAGAGTCGATAGCCAGAGACTTCTCCTCAGGGCAGGATTGACTGCCACGAGGGGTCATAGTTTTAAGTTGTTAGGAGGAAGGTTTAGAGGAGACGTCAGAGGGAGGTTCTTTACCCAGAAAGTTGTGAGCGCATGGAATAGTTTACCAGTGGTAGTCGTGGAAGCGGAGTCATTAGTGACATTTAAGCAACTGCTGGACATGCACATGGACAGCAGTGAATTGAGGGGAATGTAGATTAGGTTGTTTTATGTTTGGATTAGGAATATTCCACGGCACAACATCATGGGCCGAAGGGCCTGTACTGTGCTGTACTTTTCTATGTTCTATGTTCTAGTGAACACTTGATTAGGTTTTGGGGATTAATCCACCTTTACATGTTTTAAGACATCAGCACCTCCTCTTCTTTATTCAAGATGTCACCGTTTATTTCCAAATGTTCTATTTCTTCTATATCCTTCCCCACAATAAACACTGATGCAAAATACTTGTTTAGTATCTCACCCATCTCCTGCAGCTCCAAATGTAGGTGCCCTTGCTGACCTTTAAATAGCCTTATTCTCTCCCAAGTTACCCTTTTCTCTTTAACATATCTGTAGAATTTCTTTTGGATTCTCCTTTACCCTATTTGCCAAAGCTATTTTATGTCCCCTTTCTGCCCTCCTGATTTCCTTCTTAAGTATATTTTTGCTGCCTTTGTACTCTTCTAGGGATTCATTCGACTCCTGCTCTCTATATCTGACATATGCTTCCTTCTTTTTCCTGACCAAGACCTCAAGTTCTCCAGTCATCCAGCACACCCCACACATACCAGCCTTACCCTTCACTGTGGCAGGAACATATTGTCTCTGGACTCTTGTTACCACATTTTGAAGGCTTTCCATTTTCCAACTGTCCCTTTACCTGCGAACATCTGCCCCTAATCAACTTTTGAAAGTTCTTGCTTAATATCATCAACATTGTTCTTCCTCCAATTTAGTACTTTAGCTTTTATATCCAGTCTATCTGTTTCCGTCACTATTTTAAAACTAATAGAATTATGGCCACTGGCCCCAAAGTGCTCCCTCCGACGCCTCAGTCACCTGCCCTGCCTCGTTTTCCAAGAGTAGATCAAATTTTGTTCCTTCTGTGGTAGGTACATCCACATTCTGAATCAGAAAATTTTCTTGTGCACACTTAACAAATTCCTCTCCATCGAAGCCCTCAACACTTGACGGTCCCAGTCTATGTTTGGAAAATTAAAATCTCTACCAAAACCGCTCTCACAGTTAGCTGAGACCTTATTATAAATTTGTTCTCAATTTCCTGATGACTACTGGGGTCTCTGTAGTACAACCCCAGTAAGGTGATCATCCCTTTCTTATTTCTCAGTTCCACCTAAATAACTTCCCTGGATGTATTCCCAGGAATATCCTCACTAAGTACTTCAAAAACAGTTTATACTCTCTGCCCATTTAGAGCTGAACAATGCACCTAGATCTTGACCCTCTTATCAAAGTTAATCCTATAAGGCTTAGCACAACTCTTGCCACCTCGTTCCGGGACTCTCTGGAGGTGGTAGTGGGCAGATTGAGAATGTGGCGATAAGTATCAGCAAAGTAGTTTCTGAAAACCGTCATTCTGTTCGTGCTGATGGAGGCATATACACGTGAGATTCAGCCACATTCAGTCCACCCTGCTCTTGTCTAGCAGCTGCACCTCTTCCTAAACAATGTCAGTTTCTTGAAACAACTTCTGCACAGGTCCCTTTGAGGTACTTTTAATCTCTGAGCAAGTGGTTTGCCATTTTGTGTATTAAGAAACTTTGCAATCTAATTTCCTGGCTCATCTGATCGAAAAATATTTACTCTTATTTCTCACCTACATACTGTCTCCCAGCAACATCATATGAAAATGTGTCATGTTCCGTACGTATGCCCAGTTTACCTTGCCATAACCTCTTCATGCCCTCTGCTGTCTTTTTTTTTGTACTGCTGCCATCCTGTACTATATGAGCATGAATTTCTTCCAAGTGTATTATCTTCGGTCTCCACCTCAAAATCTGCTCCCCCATAAGCAATGCTGTTCCTTCCCTGCCAACCATCTGAGGCTGCACTACACCGTTCCTAGTCACACTGTCAGTAGAACTGCTGACTCACACCTCTTTAAAATCATCTGCGTCTGCTCTACCTGAATTTGATGCTAAAACCCAGTTACCTCTAGTCTTGACTGTTATTGAGAGCTATCTTGGCCTGCCTACCATCTTTCACCTGACAGAAACTCTGGTTTATCCAAAATCCTGCAGCCTGTATCCCAACTTGTATGCCTTTGCTTTCTAACTTACATTGATTCCTGGTCAGGTACTGCTTTAATTTTGAGATTCACATCCTCGTTTTCAAATATGTCCATGGGTGGCTCCACTTCCTATTCCAATCTCTGCAGCTAAACAAGCTTTCCAGATCTCTGCTGTCCTCCAGTTCAAGTCTCCGATACATAACTATTTTAATCTCCTCGCGTAAGACATTGATGCCTTCAGCTGTCAGGGCCTTAAGGTCTGAACTTCCCTCCCCAAGTCTCTCAACTTCCCATTCTTTAAGATGCTCTTTAAAATTTGTGTCTTTTTCCAAGGTTTTGGTCTTCGGTCTCATATTTGTTTGATATGGCTCTAGAAAAGCCATGATACATTGTGTTACTTTGCAGGCACTGTGTCAATGCAAGTTGCTCTTGTTCAGCTGTTCAGCTTACCTAGGTATACAGGAAAAGCATTCAGTGTTAAAAATACCGTTGTTAAAGTTTTGTCTTTACACCACGTTCCTTTCTTTTTATCACCCAAGATAAATTTCAGTGTTGTCAGTATTACCCTTGTATACGTATAGCATAAATTTTCAACAAAAGTTTTGTGCTTATCGTAGATGCCAACTGACTTGTCAGTTAATAGCTTGTTTGCAATCTTTGAACCATAGATTATCTTTTGCAGTGGGTGATGTGGCTTACATTTTACATATACCTCTTATAAGTTGATGTTGAAATTCTTGATAACTGTTAAGGCTATGTCATTTAGTTTTTCTTTTCTTCTGAGAGATCTTGCAACTGATATGCAATTTTGTTAATGACGTATTTTATTTGAAATTCCTTTCACTGTGACGTAATTTGCTAAATTTAGCAAGCAACGTTCAGCTGTGTAGCACCAGTTTTGTGTTGAGTGGCATTGCTGGCATAAAACTGTGTCTACAAGATACATTGTGCCGGACCTTATACTGGTGAAGGCGTGGTGAAAGTCAGTTGGATTAACGCCACATGCACTGGTGTCACTTTGGAGCTCAATGCTCCAGCTAAAGTTGTTCCTTCATTACACATGGTGGAATGCCAATCAGCAGCAAGGAAGCCATCCCCTTCCCGTCCCACCACCTCCCCCCCCGCCCCCACACTTCCTGCCATTTCAAGGGATCATCAACTACTGTCAGGTTAATTGTCAATTAATTTCTTCCTCTGGTTGTGACAATTATGCAGTAATTGGTGTTTTTCACAGTTCTTTAAGGTGGCTGAAATCCATGCTGAGTGCTGTGGCAGTTGATATTCTAACTTCAGTGTAAAGCAGCAACTTCCCAAGTATAGATGCAGTGATAGGTACTCCACTTGGAACACAGCATGGCTTGGAGAATGTGCTGAAGGTTCACACAGCAGGATAAGCTGCTTGAAGGTAATTCTACTTTATGGACCATAGGGAGGAACAGTGCCTGAGATGCTTACTCTTGAATTGAACATTCTGAAGTTGGCCACAGCTGCAGCCTTCAAGCAGACAAGGCTGGCATTGCCTTTGGCTGAGGAAGTGACTGTAGCCACAAGGTTTCTTGTGTCTGGCTTCTGGCAAGGTTGGGACTGAAGAAATTCCAATGCCTTGTAGCTTTCTGTCCACTGTTTTTTTGCATAAAGAACATGCGCTGTATTCTCTAAGTAAGGTTAGGGATGGGCAAAAAGTGCAATCTAGTCGGTGGCACCACATGCTATGAAAGGATTAACTTTTTAAAAAGTACAAGAAAAGCTAACTGTCCTTCATTCTCTGTCACTAACAAGCAGGTGGCTTTGGGAGTTTCACAAGTTTTTCCCTGGTACAGACTGTGTGCACATCACTTTGCAGATACCCGCCAGTCAACTCCAAGATGTGCCAAATTCCTCAACCTCAAGCAGTTTTGCTTCCACAGATGGAAGATGCTGCAGCTCAGTGCCCCATACCCCAGCAGTAGTTATGATGCATCCATTGTCTGGAAATCTTCTATGCCATCTGCAATTAAGCTGCCATGCCAAACTCATAGGCTGGCAACTGGGAGACGCGGGCTACCCCTTGATGATGTGGTTAGTGACCCTGTTGAGTAAGTGGGCAGTGTGCACAGAATAGTTGCAACCCTGTGTGCTTTATATATCTTGCAGTTTTAGAATTGATCTTTTTGTATTTTGTAACCTCTTTCAATATCCTTGACTTCATTTCTATGTGCTTTATTTTACTTGTGTTCTTCTTTTGAACATTGGCATTCTTAACTTGTATTTAATTTCATTTACCAACTTCTAAATGATCTGTTTGCTTTCAACCTTGTTTTATCCTCAGCAGTTTGCCCTGCTGAATGACTTGCCCATATTTTAAGTTCATCAAAGCATCTTGACATTGTTGACTACAGCCAGCACTTGATGAGAATTCTATATTTCCACAGCAAAACTATTGCTCAGTTCTGGGTGACTAGCCAATTGTCAGTTTTTCCGCTCTTTGCATTTGCCAACATTGAGTTCTACTTCAACTACAGTCCACTTCTATTAGTTCAATAGGAAAATTATTTTCTAGGAAAAATATTGAATTATTCCGTAGTTCAAATAAAGCAAACTTAACAAAAAAAAACCAGAAGGTGTTTCTTGGTCACACAGTTTCAAATTAGCAGACCATTCAAATTAATAAATTTCAAACACATGTTACCGTCTCTGTGGGGAACAGTACCTTTCCAAAGTCCTAGTTATTGAATAAAAGAATGTAGCCATGGGCATCATAAGATCATACAGCATAGAACATGCCCTTCGGTCCATCGAGTCTGTACTAACAGAACTACTGTAAATCTACACTAGTCCAGGATTCTCAGATTCAAACAAAAGAATTATAAGTAGAAACGATTCAAACAAAGCAACTATCTTCTGTATACTAAAACTCCAAACTAAATTGATTAAGCATAAATTAATATGCAAATTACAGTCAATTATAAACCATTAATTTCATATTAAATGGAAGTACAACTATGTCCAATGGTACAAATTGGCTTGATTTAATTTGATTTGATTTATTATTGCCACCTTTACCTAGGTACAGTTAAAAAGTTTTGTTTTGCGTGCAGTACATACCATATAAAGATCATAGGGTGATCGAACAGAGCGAGAAATACAAAGCTATGGCTGCAAAGAAGGCACACAAAAGCAAGATCAACATTAGATTTGAAATTTGAGAGGTCCATTTAGAAGTCTAATGACAGTTGGGAAGAGTTGTTCTTAAACCTGTTGGTAGGTGAAGCCCACTGGGCAAATGAGTAATCAAACACAGTTGCAAAGTCCTTTAAAACTGTTTTCTGACAAAAATTCCAGCTCCTCTTATCCTCGGAATTCACCTGTTCCACAGCCAACAACAGCACACAGCCATCCCTGAGTTCCATGGGCACCATCTTCAGCAAACGTATCACGTGTCTGCAAAATGTTATCACTCTGTCTCAATCCACAAGCATTATCTTCAAATAACTTAAACAAGCTGCAGCAACTTGTTCTCAGCTTCTAGACTCAATCTCCATTGTTTTCTACCTGCCTGTACCTTCACCACTGTACTCACCAACTTCTAATAATGGAGCTTTTACAGCTCTGCATCCCCTTACACAGCCTCAATAGTTTCTATTTCCACAGATGTTTTAGTTTCCGTACTCAGTTTCGGTTTTTATTTCCTTAGAAATGTGAGCGTTTGGTTTCCTTTCAGTTTTCGTCTGAAGTGTAATGGCTATACTGTGGCAAAAAATGTCCGCTCAACTTTGCGTGAGTCAAGGAAGCAAAGACCAACTGCAAGCATGTTAGTTACCCAAATAATTTCTTAGCATGGTGGGGTACTTGACCAGAGGTGTCTTATCCAAAGACAATTCTCAATAATATAGAGTCTGCCTCTTATATTTATAATTCTCAACTTTATGCGAGTCCCTGTTAAACCAACCTTAAGCCTTTTGTTTGCTAGTTTCCATGATGACTCAACCACTCTGCTTAGCTTTCAGTTTCCATTATCTCCTTACTCTGTATAGCAATGAGTAGTGAGGTTACATAGGCTGTTATTGTTACAAATGCTGAATTAACCTACTCAAAATACCCCTGTACCAAGTATCCCATCTTGTCAAGATAAGACCAAGCATAACTATAGTACTTATTTCAAAACTATCATGCACTTTAAATGTAATTCTATTAAAATTAACTCCCTCATCCCTACTTCAGTTGCTGTTTTACAAAGTGATGAGCAAGTATTCTAGTAGTAAGACATACTCTGGTCGACAATACATTCAGCAAAATCTATGAGGCAACCAAAACCACAGGTACTCAGTATCCTAACCAAGTACTGCTCTCCTTCCATCTTATGTAGCTGTACGTCAGGTCCAGTGAATACAACACTGTTTCTCGCCAACTAATATAATCTTTCTCGTACCAGTGAAATAGCAATGTTCCTAATTTTAAACTCCTTTAACTATTTCCAAATAAGTAGTATACAGAGTGTTTTACTGTCAGTTCCCTGTATTTGCTTCAGCAGTAATGCTTTGAGGAAGAAAGGCACGTCTATGGCTGTCTCCAATATCCTCTGCCTGGTCCTTGTGTGATCCCAACGCGTATTACTTTTGGAGGGGATGTCATGCTAATATTCTAATGAGCTGTTCTTACACTTTGCTTTGCAGTCAGAACAAGCCAAGCAAATGCAGGAATGAAAGGAACATTCCAGAAGGTTGTGGGTTCAAATCCCAAATCAAGACTGGAACTCAAGATCTAGTTTTACACCCCAGTGCATTGCTGGAGTGAGAATGAGACATTAAGCCACATTTTCTAAAATTCATAAGCAACTGTACTTCAAAAATGCTACATTAGTTGTAAAATGCTTTGAGTCATTTGGTGTAATTACGCAAGTTTGTTTTTAATCTTTGACCAGGATTCCCTTAAATTGTAGCTGAAGTACTACCAAGTAGGATCAGTCAACTTTCAGATGCAGTATTAGAACAATTTTACTTACAAAATTTGAAAGGTGATTTTCTCTAGTTTTCACTGACGAGAATGTGAACAACAGTGTAACACAAAGTCTTTCAGTAATAATATAATTTTTAATTTAATGTGAAACAAATAAGATGACTCTTTCACAGGAAGATGTGATGCTCTCAGGTCTTCACCAGAGTTGAGTTTAGTGGATAATTTTGTTTGGGATTTTGTGGTTATACTGGTATTTCATGCTAACTTCTTTTATGGGAGACACATTGGTCCTGACCATGCAACAAGAATTCAGTGAGTTTATGTGCAGCGGCCAGCCTACAGTTCAGTGGCTTGGCTCAGTTGTCATAAATTACTCAAGCACAACATCAAACCTGCAGTTAATATTAACCCCTTCCACACCCCACAAAAACGTAATGCAGATCATTATTGTTTAATATCTAATCCTGAATTTCTGATCCAACGGTGAGTCCTTGAGATAAGCAGGAGTGAAGAATTTTTGCCTCGACTCACCATACTATATGGGACTAATGCTGATTATAAGCTTGTCTAACTTTCATCTATATTGCCTTCTTTGGGTGAGGAGAGCAATTTGCTGCATTAGCTCCCCTAGCCAGCACCACCCGAGCCATTTCTTAGAGGAAAAACATTTTAAAAACTTTGTATACAAAGTGTGCCTTGCTGCAGCAACAGCACTTGCATTTATATAACATCCCAAGGCACTTTGCCGGAGAGTTACCAAGAAAAATTTGACCGCAAGTCAAAGAAGAAATTATTAAGGCTGCCAATCAATTTTCTTTAGTCAGCAGTAGGCTTGAAGGAATATCTAAGCAGCCTATGAATTCAAAGCATAGTTTTCCTTTGATAACGTTTCCACATCTTATTGGGACCATTGGTTGTCAGAACCTTAGTGGCATTCCTGACAGCTAGTGTCATCATCTCATGTTTGCGCTACAAGTACCTCAAGATTAGAGTTGAAAACATGAGCAAACCTAAATCCGAAAATCTACAAGATGATATATTTGCAGTAATCCACACTACTGACCCAAATGCTGATGTTTTCTCTCTGACCTTAATGCACTTTTGGTCCCAACTGCAAATGTAAAGTCCAGATAATCCCAAAGCTTCTCTAATCAGACTCTGTCCTTGAGAATATGACAGTATTTTTTTTAGAGGGTGTGAGAGGTCCCACTAGTAAAGTGATTATGTTACTAGATGAGGAAATCCAGGTGCTGGACTAAAACATCCAAAACCTCATGTTCAAATCCCACCATAGTAGCTGAAGAACTTAAAATTAATATATTAAGTAAGTCTGGAACAGAAAGAAACGAGTACCAGCATCGGTGGCACTAAAACAACAGATCTGTCATTAAAATATGTTTCTCCAATGTCCTTCAAAGAAGCAAATCTTGATACTTAGCCATTCTGAGGAAGGGTCACCAGACCCGAAATATTAACTGTTTTTTCCTTCACAGATGCTGCCTTACCTGCTGAGTTTTTCCAGCAGCTTTGTTTTTGCTCTTAATACTTAGCTGGTCTGTCCTATTTGTGACTCCAGAAATAGAAGTTAACAATGTAGTTGACTGTGATATGGCCCAGTGAGCCACTTAGTTGTATCCAGAAATGACCACTTTCTCAAGATCGGTAAGAGATGGACAGTAATTGCTGGGCATAATCTTGTTACAGTGTAGGAGCTGTTGTCTGCTGGCTGAAGAGCTGGTGAGAGACCCGTTGTTCCTCTTTTCGGGATGACCATTCATCAAGCAGGTGAGGCCAATGACAGGCCTTTCCCTTCAAGAGGGATCTCGTGGGGGAGACCCTGCCTCACTAGAGCCCAGCAGGTGAGGGGGCTGTAACTGCAGCCAGAAAGACTTTGCTCCTCAACATAGTCTTCTTTCCCTTATTTATCCCCTCCTTTGACATTTATCTAAGTTCTTCAACCTAGTTATTCCTCTGCTAGCACGTTTACGTTTATAAAATGTTGGTTAGGCCACAGATGGAATACTGTGTGCAGTTCTGGTTGTCATACTATCAGATGGACATGATTCAACCGGAGCGGTTGCAGCGAAGATTGAGCGGGATGTTGCATGGTGTGAAAAGTAATGAAGAGAGACTGAATAGGTTTAGGGCAGAGCAGGTTGAGGAGGAATCTGATTGAGGTATACAAAATTATGAGAGGCAAAGACAGAATAGACCATGAGAAACTCTTCCCCGCAGTAAATATGTCTGAGACCAGAGGGCATAAATTTAAGGTGAGGAGTAAATGGTTTAGAGACAATCTGAGAACTTCTTTTCAGCCATAGGATGGTAGATGTATAGAATGTACTGCCGAAGAATGGCGGACACAAGTACTCTCGCAACATTTAAGAAGCAGCTGGATGAGTTCTTAAAATGCTGGGGCACAATAGGCCATGGATTAAGTACAGGTAAGTGGGATTAGTGTGGTTTGGTGTTTGTTGGAATATGTGGGCATGGTGGGCTGAAGGGTCTGTTTCTATAGCTCTGAGTTTAACCTGACCACAGTTATATTATCAGTGCCAGCAATTACTGCAATTTAAATTACCACGGAATTACCTCTTAAGAGGGTAACAGTTCATGTGCATAATCAATGAGGTCAGCATCAGGTTTGTCCTTCAATGTTCTGTGGTAAAGTAAGTACAGTTGAGGCACATTCAAGAAGAATGGCCACTCAAACAAAAGACACTGCCATGTTCTGTGGCATTGTACTTCATCTTGAACATGTTGAGTTGTTCCCCTCCTCTAGTTTCGGACTTATTATTGAAGCAATGTGATCTTTTCAAAGCTATGCAATGCAAAATAAACGAACCAATCCACCAATAAATCATATCTTTAAATGTTATAAACCAAATACTTGCTGAAAAACAACCTTGCTGAAGATTGTGTACTTGAAGCAAGAAAAAGCTATTCTGACATTCTAAACAGCAATGCAAATGAGAGATTTTTAGTAATTTTAACGCATTTGTAGATGTCGAGTTAGTACCTCTTTTGAGAGCAAAAATTACTCTTAGCTAATCTATCATAAATGTTTCAAGATGAAATGCTTTAAAATAGTTTGCATTATACATTCTGAGAGAAACATAAATGTGATTATATGATCTCATTGGTCTATGATTTAATGTGTAGCACTGCATGTCCCAGAAGTGCAGTCAATCTTATGCATAATGTGATATATGAACTCCCTTAGAGTATGGTAATGAAAATTATTATAGATTTTTATGAATCTGCATTGCATTTTAAATGTATCCATCCTGAATCAGTAAACCATTTCAAATTATGACTGAGTATGCCTTTATATTGCTGAACAGGAATACAGAAAAATCGGTTTACAATGACGGTTGTAAAAAATCATTGTACACAATCTTGAATGCAAGTTGGAATTATGCAGGAAATGATGCAGGAAGAGGAAAATTCCTCTAAGTTATTTTTGTACATTTCCATTAATTGATTTAAGTAAATAGACAGGTACAGAAATACCAGGTTTAGGGAAATTTAGCTTTTGAGGGAACGTCAGATAAGCTGGGGTTGTTAATTTTGAATCAGAGGTCACTGAGGGGAGATTTGATTGAGTCATATAACAGTGTGAGGGACTTAATTAAGTGGATAGGAAGATCTTATTTTCCCATGTAGAGGGGTGCATAACCAGATTGGATAGGAAGAAATTATTCTCCTTCGTGGAGAAGTCCAAACCAGGGAAATAATTGGCAGCAGTATTTCAGTGAATGTTGAAATGATGGAACTCACTGCTGGGGAAGACGGAAAAGGAGATGAAAATGGAAGAGATAAACATATTAATATTTGGGCGTGCTAAGAGCTGTAACCTAGTGTTCTGTGCTTAGGCTGAACAACTCTTTCTCAGTCAGCACAAAGATGATCGGACAAGTAACCTCCTCCCATGCTATAAACTTTGTGTTTTTTATAAGTTAAATTACAATCATTATGCTACATGGCACAGGAATTCCACAACACAGCCTATTTAATAATCCCAGGATTCAGGTCTTCTCCAGACTGAGATAAAAATAACATTTTTCAATGAGTAGTAAATTTTTATTCATTCTAGGTATGACATTTCATTATTATTAAAAATATATTTTGAATGAGGAATACGTTTCAGATCCTCTCTTTGCTATTGGAAGCCTTAGTACATGAAATCCTGGCCAGCAGACTTAGCTTTTTCACTGTTCTCCCTGCCAGCTTCCAGATCTCCAGCTTACCTAACAGGAACAGATCCAAAGCTCTGTCACACATATCAAGTCCCAAAGTCCTGTCCTGCTCACCCATCATCCCTGACCCCTCTGACCTAAGTTTTCATCTCTACTCCCAGTGCACTCAAACTGAATTCCTTGTCAAAATCGCTACATTGTCTCACCTTAGGCTACCTCTGCAGTCTCCACCAATGCTACATCCATATTTACATTCTCTCAATTCCTCTCACTCAAAAATTCCTGCTTTTCCCCTTTCCTGCATTACTGGTGACAGAGCTATCGGTCACTCAAACCTAAATTTCTGGAGTGGCCCTCACAAAACTATCGGGAATATCTCTATAAAATTCTTCTGAAAATCTCTTTGACCAATTTTTCAATGAAGCGTTTTAATCTCTCCATTGCTGACAAAGCATTGATTTTCTTTGAGTGAAGCACGATGGGATGGTTTACCAGTTAATACATCTTTAGAAATGAACCTATTGCATCTTTATTTCATGACATTGAAAATATCCATTCCACTGATTCCTTGAGTGAAATCTGTGCCAAATGTTGACAGGGCATTAATCTGTTGATTAAATGTATAATCATATAAAATATTGAATGCATATAGTGTAAAATCTTTGTTAGCCAGAATGTTCAAGGAATGAGAGGTGCTGGTTAATCAAAAGTGCCGACTCAAGGCAAGGTGCTACTTTGTCATTGAGGAGTTGAAGGGAAGCACCTGGGGCATACAATGGAACCCAAAGTATCACAGGAAAAAACACCACAACTGAAGATCAGACTGACACCACAACTTTCAGACGAGCTTTGGGGAAAATAAATAATGTTTCACTGACAGTTGCTTGGGGCTGTACTTCTTTTGTTGGACACAACAGCCAAAACTGACCCAATCATTTAATGTTTTCACCACAAAGCCTGGGAACAACTTTTGCAGATTTGCAATTTATTATTTGGATTTTTCAAATGAAAGATTGCATTACATGCCGTTATGACTGACCGGCTTTTAACATAGTATTGAGCTGTCTGAAATTCCAGTTAGTGGAGGATTCTGTTTGTTGAGTGGCAGATGTCACCACATTTAAAGTACTTGTTCATTTACATCCTGTTCCCAGATTGAACACTGAGGAATTCAGTCATCACAGAGTGCTCTGATTAGATTCCTGACAAGGATCAGTAAGATTAATCTCAAGTTTTGCTTGCTTTGGTGCTTTTGGTGTCACTAGTTCAAATCCGCACTAATTCCAAATATAAGGCAAAATAAATGATAGTCTCTCAAAGACAACCCAGGATGAGTGATATGGGAAACAGAAACATGTCATATTAATGTAGTAGATTTATTTTCAGAGGTGAGGGTTGATGCACATTGTTGGGTTAAAGCACTCTGCTTGTAACTGTGCTGCATCTTTCTTAAGATTCTTTGAAACATACCTAGATTTCCTATAATTGAAGTTATTTCCTCCTATGGTGCTAAGTTTGTAAACAGAATTTTTTTTAAAGGAATTATAATTTCCATTTGGAGGCAGGAGGGCCTGACAATCACGAGATGTCATTAGTTATTTTAATTTAGCCATTGCAAGAATTTGCCTCACATCAAGTGAGTTGATGTGGAATGATATGTGGAATGATATTCCTGAATTTTTGTCATGTGTGGTCTGTGGTCTCCTGGAATGCCTTCCATTGTAAGCTGCCTTTACTGGGGCAGCTTTAAAACACACTGAGCCCAAGTGTGCCATGGGCACAGATTGGGATATTCACATGAAAGAACTCAACTGTACTCTCAAAACTTCCAAGGTCACACATCAAATCCCTTCCTGCTGTGCAATGGACCATAATGCACAAGATAACAAAAATGTCACACTAAAGTATAAAATTTATTAAAATTTTCTGCAAATTATTAAATATGATTAAACACTGTTGTGTTAAAATGGTTTCTTTTTTCAAAAGATTAGAACTGTAATTATCACATTAACACTTCCCTATTTGTGAAAAATATTTCAAAGAAGAAAATTTTGTTCTTTTTCATTTTGTTTTTCTGCCAAACTAGAGATATCCCGATCATCATTTAAGCTTAGACTTAAAGTACCCAGACCCACAACCAGTAGATGCGGTTCTTAGAATATCAGCCTGGAACATAAGTAAAAGGAAAAAAAGACTTGTATTTATATAGCATCTTTACCTCAAGATATTCTAAAGTGTTTTACAATGAATGAACTATTTTTGAAGCTGTTGGAAATTTGGAAATGGCTGTCAATTTGCACACAATGGTAGCACATTAATTGATGACAACTCAGTCATCTCACCTTTCTTGTATAGCATGTCCCTTGCTTTTGCCCACTTTCCACCCCTACCATCAATGTTGTCATCAGTCTTCTGCAGAGATTGTAGCAAGAGGGGTAAAAATGAACCATCTCTTAATGCAGTCAACCCAGCTGCTGGTAACAGTGAGTTGGGACAATCTTGCTTGGCCTTTTGAGGCATTAATAGAGAAAAATAGATGATTTCCCTATTCTTTCTTCCAAACTGTACTACCATGTGCTTAACTGTGCTGCACATTGCTTGACAATTATTTGCATATCCTAGTTTAGTCATTTCCTCCTGTAATTTGTTTCAGTCCTCAGTAATTTCGTAGAAGATATGAGCAGGTGGAGGCTATTCGTCCCTTTGAGCCTGCTCTGCCATTTGTCATGATCATGCCTGATTGTCTGACTCAATATCCTAATCCTGCCTTCTCCCCACAACCTTTCATCCCATTTGCCCCAAGTGCTTTATCTAACTGCCTCTTGAATACATTCGGTGTTTTGGCACTAACTACTTTCTGTGACAATGAATTCCACAGGCCCACCACTCTTTGGGTGAAGAAATGTCTCCTCATCTCTATCCTAAATGGCCTACCCTGAATCCTCATACTGTGACCCCCTGGTTCTGGTTACATCCAGCATCGGAAACATCCTTCCTGCATCTACCCTGTCTAGTCCTGTTAGAATTTTTTAAGGCTCTACGAGATCCCCCCTCATTCATCTGAACCCCAGTGAAAACAATCGTAACCTAGTCAATCTCTCCTCATACGTCAGTCCCACTGTTCCCAGAATCAGCCTGGTAATCCTTCACTGCACTCCCTCAAGAACAAGAGTATCCTACCTCAGAAAAGGTGGCCAAAACTGCATACAATATTCTAGGTGTGGCCTCACCAAGGCCCTGTATAACTTGACTAACCCACCACCCGATTTGGTGCCATCCACAAACTAGGAAACAGTGTTTTTGATTCGGAAGTTCAATTCATTAATGTAGATTAAGAATAGCAGAGATCCTAACACTGAGCCTTGTGCATCACCACCATTCAACTACCACCACTATGAGGAACTACTCTTTATTCCCACTGTCTTCATTCTGTCTTGACGTCAACTAACAATTCATTCCATTATTTGGCACCTTAATCTACATTTTCTGATCTGTTGTTTAATCGATTATGGGATATCCTTTAGAAGCCTTTTTGAAAATGCAGATGAATTATGTTTGCTGCATTATCATTGTCTCAACTCTGTTAACTCTTTCAAAGTTTTAGTAAGGTTTAGTATTGGATTGTAGAGTGCAGATATACCAATCATTAACTGTTGTGCCACAGGTTAGCTGGGTCATAAAAGAGCAAACCAAAAACTAGGTCCTTTCTCTGGATGCATGGAATTGAAATGTAGGGAAACCATGCTAAACCCATATTGAACCTTGGTTAGGCCACGCTCGAAGGATTATATGACATTTATTCACCATGTTCTAAAAAGCATAATAAGCATTGGAAATGGTGCAAAGAAGAACAATGCTAGAAATGATTCAATTGTAAGCATTCAGGATGCTCCATTATGTAATGTCACAGAAGTGGACATTCAGCCCATCATATCTGCACCAGCTCTCCATGTGAGCATCATGACTTAGTACCATTTTCTTGCCTTTTCGGGAACCCAGAATTCTATTTAAATATCATCTAATGCCCTCTTGAATGTCTTGATTGTAGCTGCCTACAATTCACCTACAGGCATTGCATTCCACACCCCAACAACTCACTGTGAAAAGTTTATCCTCACATCAGGTTTACTTCTTTTGCAAATTAATTTAGATATATGCCCTCCCCTTCTCAATCCTGTTACAAGTGGGTGCCAATGTACAATTAAGATGTTTAATCCTTTCCAATTTAAGTGTGCGATTCATACTAATTGACTTCTTTTGTTGCCCATTGTAAAACCAAAAGGCCAAGATCATCCTCATCTCTAAAAAAGAACAATGGGGTTAAATTGAGCAGTTAATGACAAACAGATTAGCAATCTGGAAGCAATAAATCATCTAGGACTTTGTGTGTGACTACAGATCTTTTCTTCACAATTTGTGTTGAGATTAGAACAAATAGTTTGATAAAATTACATACATGTTCGAAAGAGAAACAGAGTAATTGCATTTATTTCTCTGCATGACTACTGCTTCGAGACTGTCAAGATTTGATTTAATACGATAAAAAGATCAGGTTACAGACCATGTTTGTTGTAGATTCCTACACATCCTACACGTGATATCCAGAATGTACACAATACTCCATTAATGATCTACCCCAGTGACTTGTATCTTAATTCCATTGTGGACCATCTTTCCTCAGGGTTAGAAAATTGGACTTTCCTTTGCTAACTGCAGAGAGGTATGACTTTAATGAAAAGTCTTTAAAGGTGTGAACTTGCACTAATATGAACGCAAGGCTCAGTTGATGCAGTGTACAATATCATTGTTGCAGCACCAAATTAGCTATTGTGAAGCTTTCATCTTCCAGGACACCACTTTGCATACATAGAGCTCCACTCCCTGAGCTTATACCATCGTTGAATTGGATCATGGCTGATCTGTCTCTTAATTTCACTTTTCCTGCCTTACTGCTACCTTGCCTAACAAAATTCTAGCAATCTCAGATTTGACATTGTCACTGATCAGTAGGGTAGCATAGTGGCTCAGTAGTTAGCACTGCAGCCTTACAGCGCCAGGGACCCGGGTTCGATTCCCGCCTCAGGCGACTGTCTATGTGGAGTTTGCACATTCTCCCCATGTCTGTGTGGGTTTCCTCCGGGTGCTCCGGTTTCCTCCCAGTCCAAAGATGTGCAGATTAGGTGGATTGGCCTTGCTAAATTGCCCGTAGTGTTCAGGGGTGTGTGGGTTATAGGGGGATGGGTCTGGGTGGGATGCTTCAAGGGGCGGTGTGGACTTGTTGGGCCGAAGGGCCTGCTTCCACACTGTAGGGAATCTGAAAAAAAAAATGGATATAATGGACATAAGAAAAAGAGTGACACATTCTCTTTTCACTTGGAGAAACAAAGATTGAAGAGGGACCTGATAGAGGTATATAAAATTCTGAATGGTTTTGTTAGCACATATACAGAATGTTTAAGCTGTGGGGAAGAGTATAACTTGGCACTATCAATTTGAGATCATCGCCAAGAAAGCACATGAGGAATTCAGAAGTAATTTGCCTGAGAGAGAGGCATGTGGAACATGATACCAGAGGTAGTAGGAGCTGCAGATGCGGGAGAATCTGAGATAACAAGGTGTAGTGCTGGATGAACTCAGCAGGCCAAGCAGCATCAGAGGAGCAGGAAGGCTGACGTTTTGGGCCTAGGCCAAGAGAACGGCCTAAGCCTGACACATCAGCTTTACTGCTCCTCTGATGATGCATGGCCTGCTGTGTTCCTGATACCAGAGGGACTGGTTAGCATGCATAATATAGATATAGACCAAAAATGGAATAAAGGAGTTCAATGTTAGAGTTAGATAGGAAGAGGTTCAAGTGAAGCTTATTCATAGGCATGGATTAATTGGGCCAAATGCGCTCTTTCTTTGTCATATATACCATGCAAACCTGAGTAAAAAGGGTTGTTGTAGCTCAGGCTAATGTCTACGTTTTCCTCCCTCTTTGAGTTTTGACAAGTTTTTATGTGAAAGAAAATATCAGTTGGTTTTGATGACCATTTGTCACCACTCAGCTTACAATCAGGAGAAGCAGATTCACTTTTTGCCACTCTGCTGGTGCGGAGCTTGAATTATGTCGGGATTTTGAACTTTCATCTTAACCAGATTTACTCCAACTCCAGGTGTCCCATAGTTGAAGCGTTTCTTTTGTAGTGCTGAGCATAGCCCCACATGAAGGGAAGATTTTAACAATTACTGTTAATAATGTTATATTTTGATGTATTCTCTACAAATTGTGTCTTATTTTCTGACTTATCAGCTATAGTAGTAAATTATGAACAAAATGACTTGAGGTTCAGTAGTGCCTTCCAAGTTTTTGAGATGTCCCAAAACCTTTAAGTATTTTCTGAGGTATGTTGTAGAGTAAGTCATGTGACACCCAAATTGCACCAAGCAAAATCCCATAAATCATGGGATAAATGACCAGCTCATTTATTGTTAGGCGTTGTTTGAGGGACAAATATTGTTCGACACAAAGGAGAAGGTTTTGCCACTTCTCTTGCAATAACGTCATGGGATCTTTTATGCCCATCTCAGAAGACGGACAGACCTAGGATCATGTGCCTGAAATTTATGCTCAGGTTCTTGAAATGGAACTTGAGCTCACATCGACCTGACTTCAAGGCTAAAACAATCAAGTGAACAGTATGTTGCTCATCATTTGCATAGTAATCAGCCCATGCCCATATTTATTGCGGCATAGTGGTATAAATCAGTTTGACAGTGGTGAATGCAGTCAACAATATAAAAATGCCAGGAAAAGATGCAGTGCAAGCTCAAACTACAGAGGCATTTTTGAAAATTGAACCCACAATTAAAATCTAATAAAACTAGTCCTCAAAATGAAAAACAGATGGTATAAATTGGATGTCTAGTAGAGCAATTCAGATGTTGTCACTTCACTGTATTTAATCATTGGTGAGTTATAAAAATGGGGTCACTGATTATTTTGTATTCTTGGATAGATAGTGAATATCTTTGGTCATGTAATTAAGACTGATTATTGCAGTGTAAGGTGATTACCTCCAAAAAGAGTTAATCTTTGTAAGCAGACATTTATAGAAAGATCCAGTACCTGGTTTAGCTCCATTTAGTTTTCAAGTCCTGTAAATTAATATGAGAAATGCTTCCAATATTAAAATAAAGCATTTTCTAAGACCCTGGAGCATTTGTGCATTATACAGCTGACTTTGGCCATTATCGTAAAGTTCTATTGTAATTTTATAGCTGGGGATCTATAAAAGTTTTGAATGTGTTCCAAATTATGTCATGAGTTACTTTCCCAAATTCTTCATTGTAATGTGGTTTATCATTTTGCATTGGGAACAATTCATGGTGGCAATCTGATCCCTTGGGCACATCTTCACCCTGTTGACAGTTCCAGTGTAGCACGACATACTGCTGCTTGTAGCTACTCCTGTCAGGTTTTCTGCCAACATGATATGTTATGCATGTCTGTCCAGTGCCACCCTTACACATCCGTCGTAGGTCATCTGTAACCACTTTGAGTTGTACGATATTCCAGCAATGCCTGGGTCATTATTTTTAACAGAATTTGGTGCAGAGAGGCCAACTGCTTCTGTATCTCCTATTTTTTTGACTCTGACTTTCCACAACTGACCCTGTATACTATATGAGATCACAGGTAGTTTTAGATAACTGGCTGTTTGCCTATCAAGTTGTATGGCAGTACCTTTGAGTGTGTCAGACACCTTGTTACCCTCCATCTTCTGAGTCATGCTCCTACAACTACTGCCTCATCGACTGCTGCCAGTCTTTGTGCACAACAGAAAGAGTGATGTCCTCATATCATGCCAATCAAAGCTGATGAGACCCTCATTAAGTTTTAGATAACTACCAAGTCAACATCCCAGAGTATGGCTGCTGGTGTGTACAACCAATTGTTTGGAATCTTGAACGAGAGTTAGAAAGCTAAGGTGCACACTGTTGTCAATGGGTGTGCAGCTTGGTGGAAGATCAAGGGTATCAGTCGTCACAAACAGCTCTTAAATACCCTTGCACTATAAGCCGCAGTTCTTAATTGTGATTAAAATTTGTACCTGGGCCAAGTCCATTCGAATGAAACAGGAATCCTCAGAAGTGATAATAGCACATTTGAAAATTGTAGTTTGGGATTGGGAGCTAGATCAAAATTGATACAGAATAGAATCAGATCATTCAATGTAATATATAGATGCCAGTCTTTATGGTCCATTTGTGCCATTTCCCACTCTTCATCATTTAACCCTCTTAAGATAAATTTGTCAGAATTTGTCTGAGAGTACTCAATCAGAAACCTGATTTGGCTAACATAAACAAATCATAAAATCCAAAGTGCAGTTTTATTTTTAAACATTCAGAGCTGACCTTCTTTAGTTAGCTCTTATATTAATGCAGGAGATCAAGGCATGTTAAAGAATTGTACTAAATGTGTGTTAATATCACAAACCATAACTTCTAGCTGCTATTTTTTGTAAAGCTAATTGACACCAGAAAATAAATTGAATTATTTCTTATCAGCAATCACTAACTGCTGATCTAAAATGTAGTTTGCTACGACATGAGGTGCATGTGTTACTCATTGCAGCGTACATCTATGTACTTACATATAAGGCTGAATGGAAATGGCACTCCAGTCAAAGTTGCAGAACAATCATTCTCCAAGATGATAACTCTGTTGAGACAGTGATATTGTCATGTTGTATAAATTTGTACAAATCCTCATTGCACAGATTCATATTATTGCCTGATGGTTTTGGATGAGGTGTTAAACATCTCCCCACTTAGACAGACTTAAAAGATTGGGCCAGTTTGAAGAGCAGGGAGTTCTCCCTATGCTCTGACCAATATTTATCCCTCAACCAACAACACTAAGAATCTTTATCTCGATAACTAAGATTATCTCTCATTATATTGCTGGTTTTGACAGCTTGCTGTGTACAAATTCGTTGTTGTATTGCCTGTATCAAACAATGACTACAGCTTCATTGCTGCAAAGTGCATTTAGATGCTCTTGATGTTTTGAAAGGCACTAAATAGGTGCAAGTTGTTCTTTTAAAACTTCAATTACAGAGTTGTGGAATATACTTGCCTATTTTACAAACTGCAAATGAAAGTCATCTTTTGTTATGGAACTCTGTAGTAAGTGATGCAGTGCAGTGAATTTGTTATAGCTGGCCTATTGCTTGCCAGAAAAAAAGCAGCAACTTGGACCAGTCAGATTAATGAATACATGTGGAATAAGGGAATTGTCAATGGATTCAGATTACCTGTGGTTTGAGGATTGATAATGTAGCTCCCAAAACGTGAGAAATGTGATTCTGTAAATCTGAAGCTAACACAAGCATGTAAACTGCAAGATGGCAAGTTTCAGCCTAAAAGACTAAAGGCAGTCATCTCCTATTAGGGCAATAATTTTGTCTGCCGAACTCCAGTAGCTCCTGTAGGCCAGAGCTGATCCAATACTGCACTGAACAGAGATGGCTTTCTGATCCTTTTTCACACCCATCAACAGAAATACAAGAGTTTCCTGAAGTTTCTCAGCAACATTCAGTGTACAACACAATCAAAAAATCTTCACCAAGGACTATCTGCAGAAACCTCATGCTCTGCCTCTCCAGTCTGCAGAATCCTCACATTGCCTGTTGCTCTTTCCTTTGTAGATTAAGTTTAAATGTAGATTTAATCACTTGAGCCAAATACAGGCACTGAGATATGTTTCAGATCCTGGGAAATCTGCAGTGCTTTAGTAACACAGTTCAATTTCTGAAGCTCTTTCCTGTGCTTGCAGCAACCAGCAGGATCCATTTCATATTCTGTAGTGAGCATTATGTTACTGGGGCCATTGCAATGTGATGATTGAAATATGTAACAGGAATGGCAGAGTATTGAGGAACAGGGAGGGGAAGCCCTGTGTTTGAGAATGGTGGGAGGTTTGTTTGGAAGTACCAGGAATGATTCGGTAGAAGGCAGTGCTGAGAAGGGAATTTTTCAGTGAGACTTAGGATAAGGAAGTCTTGTGAAGTGTTTGGGAAATGTTAAGGGAGGACATCAGACTCTGAGACAGATGTATCTGCAGTCTGGAAAGAGTGGGCAGTGGCTGAAGTGATTTAGGAGTGTTAGTTGGGGGATGTAGAACAGAAGTTGTTAGATAGTATGAAAATCTTGCTTCAGTGGAAAGATGGACGTGAGAGTTTTGAGGAAGTTCAGGGAAATAATGTTGATCTTGCTTCGTGCACCTCCTGTGCAGTGTAACCTGTATGCTTCACTCTGTCAAAGCACCCTATGATCTGTGTGCCCTTGCTTACTATGATTACAAGCAAAGCTTTTCACTGTATTTAGATACACGTGACTACAATAAATCAAATCATATATATATTGGGTTAACAAAAAACAACTTTTGATGTCCTCTCGGAGCAGAAGAAAGTCTTCAAAGTGGCCTGAACCATTTATGATACAGGCCTTGTATAAATGCTCCCATTCACCTCTGAAGAACAAATAATATTTGATGCATGGGCTCTGCATTGGACGGCATGGTGGCTCAGTGGTTAGCACTGCTACTTCACAGCATCAGGGATCTGGATTTGATTCCAGCCTCAGGTGACTGTCTGTGTGGAATTTGCATATTTTCCCTGTGTCTGCAGGTGTTCCGGTTTCCTGGCACAGTCCAAAAGATGCACAGGTTAGGTGTATTGGCTGCGCTAAATTGCCCATAGTGTCAAGGGTGGGAAGTGCAGGGATAGAGTCAGGGAGGGATACTCTTCGGATGGTTGGTGTGGACTTGATGGGCTGAATAGCTTGCTTCCATACTGTAGGGATTCTATGATTCAAATGGAGATAACAGCAGTGCTTACTGTGGTGATGCATCTAAAAGAAATCAATAAGGTTTAAATATAATGTATTTATTGGAGGCTGATGTGTTGGGATGATAATGTTCCTACGTCTGAGCCAGAGGGCTCGTGTTCAAGTTCCACCTGCCCCAGAGCTGTGTTATAAAACACTGGAACAAGTTGATGAGGAAAATATCTAAAATGCGTTTACTGATTGGCTCTTGTGGCACAATGGAATTGACCCTACCTCTGAGCCAGGAGGCTGGAGTTCAAGTCGCACCCGCTCCAGAGGTGTGTAAAGACATTTTGGAGCAGGTTCATTGGAAAATGTTTATAATATGTGCACAATAAATTGAAATTCCAATGCCTGTGCACACAATTCCTGTGTCTACATTTAAAATGGAAACTATCAATTTAAATGTCCTGAATTGTGGCTACATATTCCAACAAGTGAAAGTGCTCAAGTTTCACAATTGGAGTACTTTAATGGATGATTGGTGAGGGAATATTTTCACAGAAATATCAAAAGTATATGACACAAAAGGATGCCATTGGATGCATTGTAACTGGACACCAAAGAAGAACTATCTGCTTGAATGCCATTTTCCAGCCTTTGGCCCATTAGTTGGAGCACTTCCATCACATCTCCTGGTAGTTTTTAAATGTGATGAAACTTCTGCCTGTACCAGCATTTAAAGCATTAAGATCAAGAACCCCGTCACAGTCTGAACAGGAAAATCTTCTCGAGTTCCCTGTAATCCTTCTAACATTCATTTTAATTCAAAACCCTTTGATTGTTGAACTCTGTGCTAAGGGAAATATGTTCTTGTGATTCATCCTACAAGGCGATTTCCCATCAGCCTCTGTTTTGAAAAAAATAATTCCTGTCTATCCAATCTTTCCTCAATAGCTAAAATTCTCCATTCCTGTCATATTCTGTACTATCTCTAGTCCAATCACATCTCAACAATAATATGGGTCCAGAACTAAATGAAATACTCTTACCATGTTTTACACAGTTCTAACACAACCTTCCTTCTCTGATAGCAAATACCCATTATAAATCTGGACATGATAATTTATAATGGAAGTGTAACATTCATAATTGACTAATAAGAGGCTGAATTATGTCTGGGCGCACTGGTGTGATAATGTCTATCTATCTAACCCCATTTCACGTGAATATTCTACGTCTCGACAAATCAAACACAACATAACAAAGTCGCCTTATAAATCATTAAGGTTTTAAACATGTCAGAAATTTGTCGCAAAAATACGACAGTAAAAATATGATAATATGAAAAGGGTTACAGGAAGCAATTTACACTTGCAGCAAGGACAACCTCAGAAGTGTGTGTCCATTATTTAGCAGTTTTATGCAATCCCAAAGTCTGTAATCAAACTTTAAATAAATTATTTGCGAACAAATTTCACGGTTTTGCAATGCTTTAGTATCTGAATTCCTGAATTTACCAAAGATCCTGAGATCGCACTTACTAAACCCACAACCACTTGCAACTCGAAGGACAAGGACAGGAGATAAAAGAGAACCCCACCATGTGCAAGATTCCCCTCCATTAACTCACCATCCTGACTTGGAAATATATTGCCTTTCCTTCACTGTCGCTGGGCCAGAATCTTAGAATTCCCTCCCCATCGGCATTTTGGGTCTACCAAAGGCACATGGACTGCAGCGGTTCAAGAAGGCAGCTCACCACCACTTTCAAGAGACAGGCAATAAATGCTGGCCATCCAGTGACACCAACATCCCATGAATGAATAAAAGAAATTCCAATGATCCAAAAATCCAAAGACCTCTTGATGCTTTGCCAACCAAATCAAACAGGATGAAGACTCAGCTCTGTCACTTGAATGTGTTGTTTTCTGTGTGGACATTGGGTGATTCTCCAGCTTGAACTAATATATTTAATGCTTCCCCAAATGTAAATTCAATGGAATGACATACGCCAGCATCCTGGTATTTTGCCATTGACAACTTGAAATACCAACTTTATCTATTGGTATTGCCAAAAAGCACAGTATATATTTCTAGGGCATCTGATTATGTATTTCAAACAGGGAAATTAATTTTGAGTGCCCAAGTAAATGCATTTGCTACGGTTCACATCTCTACACCAACATTATTTAATTGCACTTGGATCCCTCCTGTTCAATTTAATTAGAATCAATTCCATTTTCCACATTAAAAATGAGGTTTATAATATCTAAAAGTGAAGCAAATAATTATATTTGAGAATGCGTAATATTTCTGCTGACACTGCAGTTTTTGACTTCAAAAATCCTGACGTTATTTTTGGTATAGTAAACTTTACGCAGTCGTCCAGATGTGAGATGTATAATAGGTAATGTGCAGGTATGCCACTGCGTACAGAGATCAGTCTCCCCAGCAGTCTAGCCAGCTGAAGTTTCCTTCCCCTTAGGAAAACAAAAGACTTTCCTCATGGAAACTTTTACTAATCTGGAATTCTGCCCAGCTTCCAGCCTTTTGCTTTTGAAATAACTGAAAGAAACTTTACATGCTGGGATAAAACCTGCTGAGTTGTTAACATTTTAGTTGTAAATTATGAGTGATGACTAATTGGAGGTCTGATTAGCCAGTGTATGTCAGAAGAGAATATTGAGCTGCTGGTTAATTGTGGTTTCAAAAATAAAAGTGTGAGTTTTAGCATTTTCATCTTCAGGTGTAAAATAAATGTGGATCTGTTTTTTATTTAACCTGGTCTCTGAAGCAATGAAACCTTGAGACTGGGTTTTCAAAGGGAACATTTTATGGTTCATTCTGTTATATTCAGGTGGGCCAGGAAGCAACTACCATGACCATGGAACTTTTAGGCTGCACTTGATCTCCGATATGAGATGTACTGTCTGTCTAAAGCCTCATTATCTGATATTGAGAAATATTGAGGTTCTTAGCATCTCTCTTGAACAGCCCAAAATTCTAGATTGCACAAGCAGGTAAATCACCTTCTGGAGTTCACAAACAGCTTCATAAAGTAAAACTTTAGGAAAGTGATGTTCATTGAATATTTTTTCCGATTTTTTCCGCCGCCTTCGCCTCCACGCCTACTTCTTCAACCGGGAGCCTAACCCTCCCTCCACTGACCCCTTCACCCGCTTCCAACACGAGTCCTCCTCCTGGACACCACCCCCAGGCCTTCTACCTTCCCTCGACCTCTTCCTCTCTAACTGCCATCGAGACATTAACCGCCTCAACCTCTCCACCCCTCTCACCCACTCCAACCTCTCCCCTGCAGAACGGGCAGCCCTCCGCTCCAACCCCAACCTCACCATCAAACCCGCAGACAAGGGTGGCGCAGTGGTAGTATGGTGCACTGACCTCTACATCGCCGAGGCCAAACGCCAACTCTCCGACACCACCTCCTACCGCCCCCTCGATCATGACCCCACACCCGAGCACCAAACCATCATCTCCAACACCATTCATGACCTCATCACCTCAGGGGACCTCCCACCCACAGCCTCCAACCTCATTGTTCCCCAACCCCGCACGGCCCGTTTCTATCTCCTTCCCACAATCCAAAAACCTGCCTGCCCATGTCAACCCATCGCCTCAGCCTGCTCCTGCCCCACTGAACTCATCTCCACCTATCTGGACTCCATTTTCTCCCCTTTGGTCCAGGAACTCCCTACCTACGTCCGTGACACCACCCACGCCCTCCATCTCCTCCAGGACTTCCAATTCCCTGGCCCCCAACACCTCATTTTCACCATGGATGTCCAGTCCCTATACACCTGTATTCCGCATGCAGATGGCCTCAAGGCCCTCCGCTTCTTCCTGTCCCGCAGGCCCGACCAGTCCCCCTCCACCGACACCCTCATCTGCCTAGCCGAACTCGTTCTCACCCTCAACAACTTCTCTTTCGATTCCTCCCACTTCCTACAGACTAAGGGGGTGGCCATGGGCACCCGCATGGGCCCCAGCTATGCCTGCCTCTTTGTAGGTTACGTGGAACAGTCCCTCTTCCGCACCTACACAGACCCCAAACCCCTCTTCCTCCGTTACATTGATGACTGTATCGGCGCCACCTCTTGCTCCCCAGAGGAGCTCGAACAGTTCATCACTTCACCAACACCTTCCACCCCAACCTTCAGTTCATCTGGGCCATCTCCAGCACATCCCTCACCTTCCTGGACCTCTCAGTCTCCATCTCAGGCAACCAGCTTGTAACTGATGTCCATTTCAAGCCCACCGACTGCCACAGCTACCTAGAATACACCTCCTCCCACCCACCCTCCTGCAAAAATTCCATCCCCATTCCCAATTCCTCTGCCTCCGCCGCATCTGCTCCCACAATGAGGCATTCCACTCCCGCACATCCCAGATGTCCAAGTTCTTAAAAGACCGCAACTTGCCCCCCACAGTGGTCGAGAACGCCCTTGACCGCGTCTCCCGCATTTCCCGCAACACATCCCTCACACCCCGCCCCCGCCACAACCGCCCAAAGAGGATCCCCCTCATTCTCACACACCACCTCACCAACTTCCGGATACAACGCATCATCCTCGGACACTTCCGCCATCTACAATCCAACCCCACCACCCAAGACATTTTTCCATCCCCACCCCTGTCTGCTTTCCGGAGAGACCACTCTCTCCATGACTCCCTTGTTCGCTCCACACTGCCCTCCAATCCCACCACACCCGGCACCTTCCCCTGCAACCGCAGGAAATGCTTCACTTGCCCCCACACCTCCTCCCTCACCCCTATCCCAGGCCCCAAGATGACTTTCCATATTAAGCAGAGGTTGACCTGCATATCTGCTAATGTGGTATACTGTGTCCATTGTACCTGGTGTGGCTTCCTCTACATTGGGGAAACCAAGCAGAGACTTGGGGACCGCTTTGCAGAACACCTCCGCTCGGTTCACAACAAATAACTGCACCTCCCAGTCGCAAACCATTTCCACTCCCCCTCCCATACTTTAGATGACATGTCCATCATGGGCATCCTGCAGTGCCACAATGATGCCACCTGAAGGTTGCAGGAACAGCAACTCATATTCCGCTTGGGACCCCTGCAGCCTAATGGTATCAATGTGGACTTCACCAGCTTCAAAATCTCCCCTTCCCCCACCACATCCCAAAACCAGCCCAGTTCGTCCCCTCCCCCCACTGCACCACACAACCAACCCAGCTCTTCCCCTCCACCCACTGCATCCCAAAACCAGTCCATCTGTCTCTGCCTCCCTAACCTGTTCTTCCTCTCACCCATCCCTTCCTCCCACCCCAAGCCGCACCCCCCGCTACCTACTAACCTCATCCCACCTCCTTGACCTGTCCGTCTTCCCTGGACTGACCTATCCCCTCCCTACCTCCCCACCTATACTCTCCTCTCCACCTATCTTCTTTTCTCTCCATCTTCGGTCCGCCTCCCCCTCTCTCCCTATTTATTCCAGAACCCTCACCCCATCCCCCTCTCTGATGAAGGGTCTAGGCCCGAAACGTCAGCTTTTGTGCTCCTGAGATTCTGCTTGGACTGCTGTGTTCATCCAGCCTCACATTTCATTATCCTACTCATTGAATAGTTGCTTTGTTTGCAAATTTGCGTACAGCTGTTTCTGGAGTGAAGACGTCGGCCATAGCTGGTCAGCATGTATCAACTGTAGATGACTGCACCAAGCTTGATCTGCTTCTCACGGCATAGGTGCAAAGGATCAAGATGGAGTTAGAGTTGTTCTCACTTTTACAAGTTACTGTGCAGACATAAGAGAATAAATGCTGAAAGCTAAGGTATATTGATGGGGAGTGGACCTGGAATGTGACGAAAGCTGAGAGATCATTGATGTATACCTGCAGTACCTGCCATAGGATTATTGACTTTTGCTCCCTCCTTCCCAGGGAATGTCCGTTTCCACAGGCACAAGTAGTGCTCTAGCATTTCCAGCGTTTGCCAAAGTAGACAAAACATACAAACCACAAAATGGCACTTGCTGATAGGGACTCTGCATTTCTCATTCACTCCTCCAGACCCATCATTTGCTGCTTTACCTATCTCATTAATATCTAATTCAGCCTGACACCATCATCACTTTTGTGATTTAATCCTTTATGCCTTCCATCCTACACCAGATCTTCCCTTTCATCTTTGCTCCTCCTCCTTCCTCATACCTCTGCACTTCCCTAAAACCTCTCATGCATCTAACTTCTTCCTGTGATAACAAGGTGTAGAGCTGGATGAACACAGCAGGCCAGGTAGCATCAGAGGAGCAGGAAAGCTGATGTTTCAGGTCTGAGCCGTCAGCTTTCCTGCTCCTCTGATGCTGCTTGGCCTGCTGTGTTCCTCCAGCTCTACACCTTGTCATGTCAGACTCCAGCATTGGCAGTTGCGACTATTTCTAACTTCTTACTGTTCCAATATAAAGCACATTGACATGAAATAGGTAACTTTGTCTTTCTCCTCTGTAAATGCTGCCATGCCAGCTGAATCTTTCCAGCATTTTCTGCTTTTGCTTCTGACCACAAAATCTTGACGTATAAAATCATGGCACCTTTTCCCATGTCCTACTTCCATTCTCACATGCACAATCATTATGGTTATAAAGAACATCCTTTAGATCACTTTTTTCAATATTTCTTGCTTACAATAAACATATTTTGGATGATTAAATTCCTTTCGTCCAACCTTTTGTTGTGAAGGAGAGCAAACATTTGTGTTTCTTCATGTCCTTAACTTACTTGCTCTCACCAGCTTTCCCTGCATGTTGAAATCACATTGAGGTCAAAATACTATCATTCCACCCAGACATTTAAATATTTATGTGGCCTTTATCTGCTTGAGGCAAGGATTTTGAATTCCTCCTGAAACCCAGAACGTGAAGTGACAACCAGCGGTAGCGCAATGCAAGTGAAAAATCAATTATTGTTTAACTCAATAACATTTCATTCATCTCAGAACCAAAGGTTTAAGCTGAAGGCTTCAGTGTTTTTGTAAAAATTGTTTTTAGATGTTTCAGATGAACAGTTGTCCTGAAAGCAATGGTCAGCTATCTGCAGGTACGTTGGAAGTTTGACAGGTTAGATGATCCTTCCTTGTTTATCCTTGGAGTGAAATTTGACCACATCCACCACCTGAGTAAATCTTAGGTGATTGCAGAGGCTGATCCATGCCCGGAAGGTTCTGCTGCAAATTAAACAGGATAATGCAAATGATTGAGTTTTGTGTGAGTTTCTGGGTCAGGAGAGTTCCTCTCCTTTTGTTTTCTCTCTGCCTCTGATACTTGTTTGCTTTCAAAGGAGGTTGCACCAATTTTGATTTGACTGCAGTGACCCTAGGTGAGCTCTGGGCTTTCCAAGCTGTCCCAGCACTCAGTGGCAATATCAGAACTCCTAAGCAAAGCCTTCAGGGTGCCCTTGTTGTACTGCTTCTGACCACCATGAGAGAACGCCCTAAATTCCAGCTCTTGATAGAAGTTTCAGTGAAATCTCTTGACAAATTTAAAATTCATGCATGAACCAGCAGTGAAAGCTTAGATTAAAAATAAAGTTCTCACTTTAGCCTCTGAGAGATGGAAGAGTCTGCTACCGTCTCAATGTTCTTGCTGTCATTGTTAAGATGCTTCATTCTGTACAATACAAAAATTAATGCCTTGCATTTACATAGCGCTTTTCACAACTTGGATGTTTCAAAAAACTTCACAGCCACTCAAGGAAGTTGTAATGCGTAGTCGGTGCTGTATTGCAGGACATTCAGCTGCCAACTTGCACACGACAATTTATAACCAACAGAATTGTGATAATAGCCAAATAATTGTGTTTTGTTGATGACGTTAATGAAAGGATAAATATTGATCAGAAGGTCAGGGATAACTCGCCAAATTTTCTTTGAAACATTGTTCCATAGGATAGTTTACATCCATCCAAGTAGGCAAGTGGAGCCTTGCTTTAATGTCTCATTTGAAATATAGCACCTTCAAAATTGCAGCACTCCCTCAGTTCTATATTTCATCGTCAATGTGGATTTTTGAGTTGAAGTGCTGGAATGGGTCTTGGCTGAGAAGCTTGTGATTCACAGATGGGTATGCTAATAACTGAGTTACAGCTGACAGCTTTCCCTCTGAATTTCCAGTCCTGCTGCGTTGTCTCTGATTCTGTACTAAAATGACTGTCTTAACCCCCAATTTAAGATTTAATGGACTTCTCACACCAGTTTGATTTGGAACCGTCAGTATCCCATCAAGTTCCGATTAATGACAATCTGCAATTTTTGTGTTCATACTCTTGTTTGATTGTAATCAGGTTGAATTAATGCCATTCTACTAATGTCTAAATCTATATGACATTATAAAAAGCAAGCCGTTTTGTTACTAGATTGTTAAAGGATTCAAATTGAAGGTAGATTTTAACTATCGGGCAGTGTGTGTTGGTTGGTCACTGGATTGTACTAATGGAAAGTTTGAATCACTTTGAGGTAGGGTCTCATTATCATGACAGCAAGCAGGTATGGAAACTTCACATGTGCATTCTTATAAGTCATTGGCACAGGCATAACACTGGTTGGCACGGCCGCAGCAATTCAGACTCTGAAGCAGGGATACAATTTTAAGAAGTCTGGGTGGTTGGTGAGCAGTTGGAGAGTGCAGCAATGGCCTGTAGTCCTGTTGTAAAACAGCTCTGGTTTCTCCTGGCCTACAGTCATTTTGAAATCTTTTTGGGCTTCTTCTGTCACATTGCCAGTTGAGTACAGCATCAGCAGTCCATGTTGCACCATTAAAATTTAATCGGGATCCTGGCATATGACAGCTGCTCAGAAGATGCCCTTTGGAGGCAAAAAATGACAGCAGTGCACAAAGATCCATTGCTAACCAAACGTTAACCCTATTATTGCCTAGCTCCACCAGAGAGGGTTCAAATCTCCCTCTTGGTGTGTGCTGCTTCTGTTCCCTAAATCTGTATTGGAGATCATGTGATTTTTGGTGACTGAAATCATCCCTGTATTGCATTTCTTTTAGGCAGTCCAGGTTATTGCGGAAACAAGTACTTTTGCATGCTTGGAGGACTCTGGAACTATGATTATTTTTTGGGGATGCTCCAAATTAATTCCCATCACATGGCTGCTTGGAATCTCCCCCACTCTTACTGACTTCCATTGCCTATAGTAGGAAGTGTTTACAGGTGATTAATGTACTTACCTTAGCCCTCAAGGTGCGGAATCATTGCAGAATTGTTACAGCACAGGAGGTGACCATTCAACCTACAGACCTTGTAAATCCCTGCAATAGCAGGAAAAATTGCAGGGAATGTAACATTGGCCCCTGTTTTTGTTCCTGGGTCAGGTGGGTAGAGGCAGTAGAAATCCCAGCTCAAAAGCGACCTTTAAAATTGGCCACCTGTTCTTTCAGTTTTCAGTGGGTTGGTGGATGGTGTAGGAAGGTTGGATTGGATTGGGAGGTAGACCGAGCGATCTGGGAAGAGTCTCAGAGGCTGCAAGTCCCCAATGCAGCCTGGGAAGAAAGCCTATCTTAAAGCTGTAGCATTGTGGTCAAAGTTTAAAAATAAAAGTCAAAACAGAAAACATCCCTTTCTCACTTCCATGCCATCCCTTCTCCCCTGCATACATGCCCTATGCCTCATTCAATCAACTGTACACCTACCCCATGACCTCTCTCTTACCCTTGTGCCATTTTGTACATCCAGTTGTCCCCATGACCTTTTATGACCCCATTGCAACACATACTTTCCTACCCAGTGCTCTCTGCTTCTCCCTCTCTATCATATCTCCAAGGAGTCACCTTGGGCAAAGTTCAGAAGGCATGCAGGTTCTTGGAAAAAATCTCTCCTGTTGGCAACAAAATAAATTTGAAGCGTTGAAATTATTTCAGTTCATTCCTGTGTAAACAAAAATGCCTAATCAATATATAATCAAAGCTGGTCATAAAAATGCCCACTTGATTGGCATCCCATTTTGAAAATGACAGTGTAGGAAAACAGTCATGTAGTACAAATTCCACAATGATTTTATGTCATCAGGTACCCTGAACTATATAATTCTTGCTTTCTTTAAAGTTCCACACATCCTTGAACAGTTCTTTGACAGTAAAAGGAGAAGGTGACATAGTGACAGTGTCACTGGGATGGTAATCCAGAAGGCCAGGTTAGTGCTCTGGGGACATGTGTTCAAAACCCATCACTATAGCTGGTGAAATTTCAATTAAATCAATAAACTGGAATTGAAAGCTATTGCATTTAGTTTCAGTGATGGTGATTGTAGTAAAAAAAAATTGGTTCACTAAGGGAAGGGCATGCGATATGTAACTGCAGACCCATTGCAGTGTGGGTGACTCTTAAATTCCCTTTGTAATGGCCCCTAGAATCAAATGCTGGCCTTCCCAGCGATGCCTAATTTCATAAAAGAATTTAAAATAAAACTTTGGTAGTGTCAACAAGTTAATGTACCATATACTCACAAAGTGTACCTTACTTCCACCAAAAGTGTTCTGGGTCCAAATCCAAAGGGGTACCTGACTTCTCCTAAAAGGAAGAGGAATTAAACATTCTTACAACCCCTAACCCCTCACAATCCCCCTCACTTTGTCTCAGCCCCTCAAACTCCCTGGGCCATGCAACCTAATTCCCTCTGCTCATCCTTTGTAGCCCATTAAATCTGTTACCCCATGTCCTTCTCATTGCCCCCTCATATAATCACGTCAATTTTATGTCCACTTCCTTCTCATTATCCTATCCTCCTTCAACTAGTATGCCAAATTATTGAGTATTCACAAGTACCCATGCAGCTAGGTGAAAAAAAAATGGTTCTATCACATAAAGTTCTAAATTACAAACAACACAATAATCAATAAAATTCAATACTGATAAAAAAAAATAGGTTTTGAAATTTCTGGACAAGTTGACTCTTAGGGTCACATCCTGACTGGCCTTGACAAGTTGCATGGTTCCAAAGCCCTTATGCACCTTTGATGCACAGTTTTCTCCACGGTCCCAGAAGGAAACCATCCACTGAAAGGATTCCTGACACCCAATGCCAAGGCATCCTGGAACCGAATCCACAGGATACTGCAGCTCTACAAAAGGGTGCTCTGGCTATCACAGAAAATTGCACTGCCAAAGGGGCATTTATGTGTTTTAATTTCTACACAACAGGTTCCAGGCACCAGGACTCCAAAGTCCAATTTCCATCAAGACAGCTGATAATTTAAATGGGCAGCTGCTTCTGGGAACATGCATGCATGCATGAGTTACAGCCCCCAGTCCACCTCCCGTGAAAATGAGCAGTTGAGGTTCAGGGGCAAGAATTGTAATTTCTGAATTCTTCCAGCATGTTTGCCGTAGGGGGAAAATGCACTCTTCCATGGCAGAAATGTAGGCCACTGCATCAAACCTCTTTTGGAAGTCCATTACAACATCTCAGCAGTATTTCCTTTGCCAATCCTCTCTGCTACTTCTTCAGGAACTCCAGCATGTTAGTTAAGCATGATTTTCCCTTAGGAAGTCCGCTGGCTTTTTAAGCATTAACCTCCATTGTTCATGTGACTATTAGTTTAGCCCCAGATTATTCTTTGTAAAACTTTCCGTGCAACCAAAGTTTAAAATGGCTTGTTTGTAATTGCTAGGTTTAACTTTACACTCTTTTTTTGAACGACAATGTAACATTTACAATTTCCAGCCTTCTGGCACCACCCTCAGATCTGTAGAAGACTGCAGCTTGTCCTTTTCCGTGGTCAGCTTAAACCTTATGACACAATGATCACTTTCCCTTAAATGTTCTCCCACTGAGACTTAATCTTCTTGGCCACCATATTCCAGGCTTAGCAATGCCTCCTTTCTCAATGGATTGGAAAGATAGTGCTGTAGATAACTTGCCTGAACTCTAGGAACTTTGTCTCTCACTGGCCTTTACACTGCTACTATCCCAGTCTATATTCAGAGAATTAACGTTCCCCATTATAAATTCTCTTTAATTTTTGTACCTCTCTAATTTCTTTGTACATTTATTCCCCTTCATCCTTTCCACTAGTTGATGACCTACAGACAACACTGAGCCATGTAGCTGCACTTTTTATTTTTAATTAATTGTAGCCAAATCAATTCTGTCTTTAGAGATAATGGGAACTGCAGATGTTGGAGAATCCAAGATAACAAAGTGTGAAGCTGGATGAACACAGCAGGCCAAGCACCATCTCAGGAGCACAAAAGCTGACGTTTCGGGCCTAGACACTTCATCAAAGAGGGCACAAAAGCTGACGTTTCGGGCCTAGACCCTTCATCAGAGACCCTCTGATGAAGGGTCTAGACCCGAAACGTCAGCTTTTGTGCTCCTGAGATGCTGCTTGGCCTGCTGTGTTCATCAGCTTCACACTTTGTTATCTTCAATTCTGTCTTTGATCATTCTGTGACATCCCTCTTTCTCCAGAACTGAAGGGCTGCCCATACCTAATACTACCACCGTCTCTCTTTTCCTCCTTTCCTACACCACCTGGGCACCTTGTATCCAGAAACATTTCACAAAATCCTGTCCTTCTTTGAACCATGTCTCTACTGTAGCCACAACATTGAATTTCTACCTGCCAACTGTGCCTATAACTCACTGAGCTAGTTTCCTCCATCCATGTAGACTTTGTTACATTCACCCTTCCTCTGACCCCACCTATTCATTTCAAAATTTAAGATTCTGGTGGTGTCTGTCTCTCAAAGTATTTTGTGCACCTTAGCTTTCGTCTCCGATATATGTTAATGGATCATACGATCCTGTCATGTTAGTTTAAACTTACCCCAATATCCTTAGCAAGCCACTCCTTCGGACCTTAGTCCTTACTCTGCTTTAGAGCAAACTTATCTATAGTCACTTCTGGTTCCAGAAGTAATCTCTAGATCCTAATCTGGAGGAGATCCTTGCTAATTTCTCACCTATATCCATGAATTCTGACAACATGCCTAGTTCTGTATATGTTGTTTGTACCTATGCGGACCTGGACTGCTGGTTGTTTGCCCTTGACACTGGGGGTGCTTAGCAGGGACATCCTTGACGCTGGCTCCAGGGAGGCAATACACCATTGTAGATTCATGTCTGCAGCCACTAAACTGCTTGTCTGTTCTTGAAACTTTCAAACCTCCTATAGCTATTATTCTTCCAGCCTTTCCTTGTACCCTACTGTATAGCTGAGCCGCCATGGTGCCATGGACCTGGCTCTGGCTGCATCCTTCCACTCCCCTGTGCAAGTCAGAGTCCTTGGGTTAGCCTTGAATCTGGAGCTTCTAGCTTAGAAGTAGGGAACTCTCCCCCTCAACCACAAGACTAATTATCCTGTGTCCCCTTAAATATTTATATCAAGATGCCACCGACAGAACAATTACCAACATAAAATGTGTAAATAATTTCATACCATCTGAAAATGAGTTACAAAGAACTTTCAAAAACACATTTACCTTTGAACTCTTGAAACTAGAATCTGATGTCAAATTAACAATTACAATGCTTGTTGTTTAATTGTAAGACCCTTTACTTCGTATTATTGATATGAAGCTTTTTTTTGGTAAAAACAGTTGCAAGCAACATGTGCTGAGCTACTCAGGATGTTTAAGCACAACATTTAGACCACCCATGTCATATGAATTAAAAGAAAATCCATAATATGCTACTTTGAAAACATACGCAACAAAATGGGTCATAAAGATGTGTGGGGAAAGAAAGTAAGATTTATATTTACAGATTACAATTATATGGTACCTTTTGGGATTATTGGATGTCTTGAAGTGCTTTACAGCCAGTGAAGTACTTGTGAAGTGTTGTCACTGCTATATTTTAGGAACCTTGGTAACTAATTTGCACATAGCAAGCTCCCAAAAACTGAAATATAATAATGACCAGGTAATCTGTTTTTTTAAAAATCATGTTGAATGAGGGATAAATTTTGGCCAGAATACCAGGGATTGGCATAAAAAACTGGGAGGGACCTGTTATCAGTCAGTCAAAATGATGACTTGTCCATTAAGCTACCACATGCTTCATGTACAAATGTCTTAATGATGAGTCAGGGCAGTATCAGAGAAGGATAGAAGTGGAAACACAATCTGCACTGCAGATCCTACTTACTCCATCATGTGTCCAAAGGTCTGCAAATCGAGTATGAGTCTCTTCAGTAACATGAAAACCCCTGGCAAAAAATTGTGACTGAGCAAAGTGTCGAAGGGGTCAATGCTGGGACCATAATTATTTACGATAATGACAGAAGTGAATGTACAATTGCTAAATTTGCAGATTACACAGAAGTATGTAGGAACTCAGGTAGTGAGGAGATGCAGAGTCTGGAAGGGGATATAAACAGGTTGAGTGACTGGGTGAAATTTGGCAGATGGAATATAGCCTGGAGAAAATGTGGGGTTATGCACTTTGGCAGGAGAAGTGGAAGAGCTAAAGAGCTGGGATCCTCACACATGAATCACAAAATCAGCAGGTAATAGGGAAGGTAAAAGGACTATTGGTCTTTATTTCAAAGGAAATGGAATACTAAAACAGGAGAGACTTGCTAAAACTACACAAGAGACTAGTCAGGTCACGGCTGGAATACTATGAACAGTTTTGGTCCCGTTATTGAAGGAAAAATATACTGACATTGGAGGCAGTCTAGACAAGGCTCACGAGATTGATTCTGTGTATGGAAAGATTTTCTTATGAGAGGTTGATTAGGTTGGACTTGTATTCATTGGAGTTTCAAAGAATAAGAGGTGACCTTATTGAAACATAAAATTCTTCAGGTCTTTACAGGAGAAGTCTATGACCAGGGGCCAGAATCTCACAGTTAGTGATCACTCATTTAAGACAGAAATGAGGCTTTTCTTTTCAGAGGTTAGTGAAACTGAGGAACTCTTTGCTGCATGGGTCTATTGAGGCTGGTTGGTTAAGAATATTTAAGGTTGAGGTAGATTTTTAATTAGTAAGGGGGTCAAAAGTTATGAAGATAAGGCAGGAAAGTGGAATTGAAGTTAATCAGACCAAGTATGATCTCATTGAATGGTGGAGCAAAAAGAGTGGACTGCATGGGAGCAGTGGAGACTGAGAAGGGACATGACTGAGATGTATAAAATTATCAGGGGCAAAGGTACGGTTGTTAGGAAATAACTTTTCCCCTTGGCGGAGGAATCAGTAACTGGGTGCATAGATTTATCATAAGGGACAGGACGTTTAGAGGGGATGTGAGAAACATTTCAACCGGAGGATGATAGAAATTAGGAACCCACTGGCTGTAAGAGTGGTAGAATCAGAAACCTTCAGAACATTTAAGAAGTATTTAGGTGTGCACTTACAATGCCAAGGCATACAAATAAAAGGTTAAGCCCTGGAAAATGGAATTAGAGTACTTAGGATGTTTTTGACTGGTGCAGACTCAATACATGAAAGAGCCTTTATTTGCACTGTCGACCTCTGATTCTAATGGCCCACTTCTACTCCAATGTCTGATGATATTATCCTCGAAAAGCAGAATAGCTGACGATGATAGGTTCTAAACTGGCACTCAGTATTGCTTGCTTGTTTCGAATAGGGCTGTTTAATTATTGAAATGGAAAGAACCAGTTTTAAAGATAAAAAATTCAATTTGCAAAGCAAAGAGAGAAATGTAAACTAAAATATAAAATAAAGATTACAATTCCATAAGGGTTGATGGAGCAGAAAGCCCTTGAGAAATATAAGCACAAATCATTGAACCTGGCAGGGCAGGTTGAGGATAGGTTAACAAAGAAAGCACGCAGCATCCTGAGTTTTATGAACAGGGGTATAGCATACAAAACCAAGCAAGTCATAATGAACCTTTATAAAACATTGGTTCAACCACTACTGGAGAATGGTGTCCAGTTATGGACACCATACTTTAGGAAGGATGTGAAGACTTTGGAGAAGGTGCACAAAAGAATAACAAGAATGACTCTAAATGAGGGACTTACATTATGCAGATAGATAAGAGGACCTGAGGCTCTTGAACAAAGAAGCTGAGAGAAGATTTAATGGTATATTCAAATCATCAAAATTCATGTTTGCCATGACTGATAGGTAGCTCCTTTGCGCCTAAGTCAGAACATTGTGAGTTTCACTCTCATTCCAGACCTTGAGCACAAAAATCATGATAATTCTCCAGCTCAGCTCAGAAGGAGTACTGCAGTTTCAGAGGTGCCATCTTTCACCTGAGATGTTAAACTAAGAATCCTCACAAAAGATTGACATAAAAGATCATGCAGTGCTATTTTGAAAAAGAATCAGGGTATTTAACTGCAGTGTCCTAGCCAATATTTATTTCTCAATCTTGTCAACAAGTTACTGTTAGTATGAGCTTGCTGGCTGCAAACTAACTGCTGCATTTTCTATCACACAACATTCAAAAGCACTTAATTGGCTGTAAAACACTTTGAGACATCCAGTGGTTATGAAAGGTGTTACATGGATGCAAGTCTTTCTTTAATGATGGACACAGACTGAGCAGCAAAGAAATGACTGTTCTCATTGCAAGGAGTTGAGAACCAGAGGACACAGACTTATGTTGATTGGCAAGAAAATTAAAGTGATCCCAAGGATTTTTTTCCCAGTGCATCGAGTGATTGTGTTCTGGAATGCACTCCCGAATGGTGTATTGCGAAAGATTCAATCATGCCTTTCAAAAGGAACTCAAAAAACAAAAAAATGGTGTGGTGACAGGTAGAACCCAATGAAGCAGGACTGACTGGGTTATATTTGTAGTCAGGTGGCATAGACTCAATGGGCCCAATGCCTCCTTCTGTGCAGTAACCTTTTTTAGTTCAATATACCTTTTAATCAACTCTAAATGCTCAGGTATAGGCTGACCCAAACAACATGTACAGTAAAGGGATATGAAGGTTGGAATTCCATCTTCTTTCTCTCCATTCCAACATGATTAATGAAGGGAAATTCCTTGTTGCTGCTTTAAATGTGCAACGAGTCGGATAATGTGCCTTTTAGACATACATTTATCCAAATTTCAGTGGTTCAGTGAACTAAGCCAAACTGAAGCTTCAAAAACTTCACTTACACACAAGTTCTTTTCTCCACTCCTCTGTCAAGATGATGAAATGGAAAGCTGAAGTTGAGCCAGCGTTTTTTTTACCTTGTTATGAGCTGGGGGAGGAAATGGCAATTTTACCTTTTCATATTTAATCCAGATTTGAAGGAGACCATCCCTAGTAGTGTTATTATCACTCAGCATAGAAAAATCCAGACAAAAAAATTAACTCCTTTGCTTAATATCTCCGTTACATATGAAATGCAAGATTAATGGATACGATTGGGGTTAATATCTGTGCTACTACAATCCTGTGTTTCCTTTCATTGTGCGTCACACTGATTTCAGTAGAAGTTATCTTTCTCATAAAGTTGATTTGATAAAATGCTATCAGTTCTCCAATATGTAGCTTTTTCCCACCCATCTCTCTGTGTATTTACCATGGGATTCCTTTCTATCAAGTCACTGCAGCTGGTGTTATTTTAGATATGGCAGGAAGTAGATTCCGGAAAACAGTGAACGTTTGCAACAAGCTCAAAAGAAAAACTAGAAATGCCTAAGCCTCTAGTGCCAGAGGGGGAAGAAAAGAGAAAAATCTGGTCACACTAGTCAGCAGACTGCTGTCTGACTGTGTTAGATAGAAGTGAGTGCGACCAATTTGCTTACCACAGAGATATGCTTGTCGTCATTTGATACCACTTTTTATAAATCCTGAAGTAGTACTTGGCTCTAAGTGATTCCCAACTTCAATTAAGGCAACTCTGCAGCTGACACGTGTGCAGAAGAGCCAAAAAGAAGTCTTTGCTAGTTAAATGAGTGTGAATACACCCCAAATGCCACAGAGACTTTCATTCTTTGGGACAGAAAACATATGTTATTGGAAGCCATATTTTGTTTGCATAGAATTTTAATAGTGGATCACTGGCCAGGAAAAAGGAAAATAGAGAGAATTTGTATTGAAGCACGATGAACAAGTTGCTGATATATCATTCACATCACTACCTACTTTGAACAAATGGTCTGTTAAAGCTTTGCCGTAAGGGCTTTCCCTGACCTTTTTCAGTAAATGACAATCATGAAGTAAAATTTAGAAATATTTACTTTGCGTAGAAGTGTCCAGGAATACCTGTCAGAGAGGAAGCACAATCTATCTCATTCACATTCAAAGAAATCCTTCCTTTGAAGCTGACAATCGGCCTCATCACTTATCACTTAACAACCCTAATGTTTAAGAGAGCACATGAGATGCTGCTTGGCCTGCTGTGTTCATCCAGCCTCACATTTTATTATCTTGGAATCTCCAGCATCTGCAGTTCCCATTATCTCTAATGTTTAAGAAGTGTGTATAGCATGTAATGCTCATTCATCTACCAAAATCACAGTAATAGCCATAACTGGTCATAATTCTCATTCTCTCATGGGATATTTGCTGTGGGCAAATTAGCTGCTCAGCTTCCCTGCATTGCAGTGGTGACTACATTTCAAAATGTGATTCCTATGATGGTGAAGCACTTTGTGGTCATGCATGGCGCTATGGAAATGGACAACTGTTCTCTCATCCTTAATTTGAGGTTTGCTAAAAGCCTTGCTGGGTAAGTTGAATACATTTCTATGGTGCTTCTTACTTTTAATCAGACTCCATATGAAATTTGTTACAGCGGTGAAATGTGATCTATGGCGACGGATGTCAGTAATGAACAGTAACCAGCCAAGCAGGATGGGGAAAGCCATGCTGTTTGCTGCTTTTGGCATGTATCCCTGATTTTCGCAGTTTAAATCCCTTGAGGAGCCTTTGAAAACACTATTTTTCACATTGGCTCCTGCAAGTCAGCAGCGAACAAGATATTGCCCTGATTCCAGTGCTGATTCTTTATACCCTGTTGACATTAAAATGAAGGTTAAAATACAATTGTGTACTTCTGGGGAGAATAAAAACATTTAATGGCTTTTTGGATGTTAAACTACTTGAAAGGCTTATCTTGTGTGCAAAGACTCAATATTTGCCAAACTTCCATTAGAAAGAAGCTATTTCCTCTTGGCATCCACTACTGCAAACACTGAATAGAGAAAGCTATGTGGTGGACACTGCTCTGAGACAGAGTGAGAGGAATCAGTGTCTCCCCATCACCTGCAAAATTTACACTGCATCTTGGCAGAGAACATGCTTGTTTTTGAAAAAAAGAACAGGTCTGGAAATAATTGAAGAATGTGACACAACATAAATGTTTATGTGCAGGCTGTCTAAAATTGCACCCACCAAGAAGTGCTGACATATCAGAAACTGGCAGCTGTGTTGCTCACCAGCACCACCAGGGAGGCAATAGCTGCTGCAGGAAATACACCTACTAAACACTGAGGATCGCGGAGATACTCTGGCCAGAAGTCATGATTGGAGATGTTTTGCCTCACAGGGATGGTGCACTGAAAGTCAAGTTCCTCTATTCCCAGAGTCATCACAAAGGTTAATTATTTTAAAACTTAGACAAAATTCCCCAATGTACCTGCCTTTAAAGACCGAGTTTGACAGAAATCATGGACCAGGTTTCCGTAATTAACAAGAATGCGTACTTATTTACAAATTAAAAGGCTCTAGCTACAGGTAGCAGTAAATAATTTTGAATATGACTCTAGTTAAAACACCAACCCACTTTAAAAAAAATAGAGACAGATGCAGGCATGAAAAAACCATGAGTGTTATGGGGGAAGAGAAAGACTCAGCAGTAGTTCGGTGGTCCCTGTTCACAGGGTTTGTTGAGATGATTTGATTTGATTTGATTTATTGTTGTCACATGTACTGAGATACAGTGATAAGTATTGTGTTACGAGTTCTACAGGTAGATCATATAATGTAGCAGAACAGAGTGCAGAATTCAGTGTTACAGTAGCAGAGAAGGTGCGGAGAGAGAGATCTGTTCAAACATCTGATAACATTGGGGAAGAACCCCGTTCTTGAATTTGTTCATATGTGTAATCAAACTTCTGTATCTTCTGCACAACAGAAGATGACGGAAGAGAATATAACCGGCGTGTAAGGGGTCTTTGATTAGGTTAGTGGCTTTCCTGAGGCCATGGGTAGTTTAAGTGGAAGGCTGGTTTGAGTGATGGATTGAGCTATGTTCACAAATTCTGTAGTTTCTTGTAGTCTTGGGAACAGCAGTTGCCATACTAAGCTGTGTTGCATCTGGATAGGATGCTTTCTATGGTGCATTTATAAAAATTAGCAACAGTCTTATGCCGAGCACAACACTGCTTCTTGATCTTCCTTCTCTGGATTTTTGCACTTGTCTGCTAGAGGTACGAGGTGATTCATTACATTTATAATGGTCTCTGACTTAGTCTATAAAAGTTGCAGCCTACAGCAACTGGAACAAGAGATCTTGTGGGATACTGGTAGTAGCCCTTCTTCTGAACTGGGAGACCAGGTTCAAGTCTCACTGTGTAATAACATCTTTGAACAGGTTGATTAGGAAAGACTTGCAACAACTTCTGAAAGAAAAATAAACTAGCTTTCTTTAGGCTTAAAGTGGCTTTTGCTTCAGAGCCAACTCCTGAGCTTATAAAGATGGAGTGACTTCTTCACGTTTTGCTCACAGCCCCAAGCTGTTCGCCACCTTGGGAGCCAATCAAAACACTGTTGTCATCGGTAACTTGTCACCAGCCCGCAGACCAGTCAGCTACTTATTGCTTGCTGAATCTCCATTTGTGCACAGCCCAAAGCTCCAGCTCACGTACGAATCTACTCCTGCTTGAAGCAGCTCTATAAAGAATACTAACAATGAGTGTCAGGTACTTGCTTTGAAAAAGTGCAGCAAGCCCTTAAAAAGCATTACTTTTTCAAGAAGTTATTTTCCCATTTCAGTCCACAATTTTAAAATATAGAAGAATAAACTGGCCTGGTTTTCACAATGGAGGGTGGATGTGTTGCAGGATGAGTGTGAGGGGAGGGATGTTTCAGGTGGTCAGCAGTGCAGAACAACCACAGCCTGATGCCTGACTCTTTGATCAGGCATTAAGTGCCTTTTAATGAAGTTCCCCCTCTTCTGTAGGGATATTTTGCACTCCTCCAACACAACTTCTTCACTTACTTAATTGCTCTTTAATCCAACTCTGTATAATGTATAACTCTTTATAACCTCTGTATATGCCTCCAATTAAATTGTATTGTCAGCCACCATCAGCAACTGACTTACTCCAGTGGTTTTCAATATCTTTGTCAGTTTATGACTTTGATTTGAAGAATAAGACCTGTGTCATTGAATTAAAATGTTTAGAACATCTGGTGGCCGGTTAAACTCAAGGAAGGATTTTCTTTATTGTCTTGAGCTATCTCTTGCATCTGTCTTGAGTGAAGACTTTCTACCTATATACCATTGCAATGATATTGTTACACATTTCCTTCCAGATGCACCTTAGGTCTTCCATTTTTCAAAAAGTGAAAACATAGAGCCAAGAGTTTTGCTAGGTGAGTGGTGCTAGGCTTATTTTCTCGCCTCATTGATATGCAGTTTCTCATTCTTCCAACCTTTGGGTACAAAGTAGATGCTGAAAATTCCAACATGGGCAAACTGGTCTGTCAAGCCATAGGGACTCAGTGCATCAGTAATGAGGTGAGTTCTGGGAAAATAGCATGAGAAATCTTGCTAGACTCACAGAGAAAAATTCTCCATAAAAATCACTAAAATTGAAACTTAGCTGATTTCTGGTAAAATTCAGCCCAATGTGATAATTTCTACATACGTGACTGTGATATATCGTACCTATCTGGCAGACCAGCTAATTCTCGGATCTTTGATACTCAATTCTTATCTGAATTAGTTTTACTAGTTAACGGAATACTATTATGGGATTCTTCAGTTATCCCAAAGTTTAGGATTATGTTGCAGTTGCAGTTTTAGTTTGTTCACTAACTTCAGTGATTGAAACAACTGATCCCACAGTATATCTTTATGAGGTTTCTTTCGTAACATCCTAAATTTAATTGAAAAGTTTCAGGGACCAGTTCATAAGTATTGAGTATTGTCATTTAAACCACCTAATGGACTCCAGCCTGCTGTTCTGACAGACCAGCATACTCATTCATAACTGGACCTATTAGGATACTCTGTAACATTAGATTCAAGCATAGTTTGACCATTTCAACGTCACAGTTACCTTTTCAAGTGAGATGACCTCTGCAAATCTAGGCACTAAACAAAAATTTCTAGTTACATCAAATCCCTCATTGGAATCAGCATCATCCTCTCAGCTGCTGTATTCTTCATTCTTTCTTCAGTCTAAACTTTTAACCAAGTAATATCTGATTCCACATCCTTTTGGTGTTCTAGCCTTTTGATCCCATTGCTGTTCTTTTTAATTTCTCCTCACTTTCTAATTCAAGATCTTTTATTTCCATTTCTTTTTTTCCTTTCTCTTGCTTCCATTTCCAATGCGCTTTTCATTCTTTCCCTTTCTTTGTTTTATATTTTTCATTCTTGTCTGCTCTTATTTCATATTCTCCATCCATTTCTTATGATTTGGGTTTTTTTTAAAAGAAATTCTAATTGAATCTCTCCTAAATCTAGCAATGTCGCATCAGTTTCAGCTTTCCCTCCTTTCTGTGTGGACTCAACGAGCCAAATAGCTGCTTCCACACTGTAAGGATTCTATGATTCTATGATTTTAATTGCAAGTGCCAACTAATCATTTCAATCAGCCATCCTTTTAAGAACCTGCTTTTATTTCTACCCCAATTTGCTTGTTAACTCTCTCTCAGGTTTAGCCGAAGACAAAGATTTCAAGTTACATTTTCCAATCTCACAGAATAGTCAAAGCTATTCTGAATTTCAAACCCATGTAATAAATTTCATAGCCACTTGACTGTTTTATGCTCACAAGTCCACATACTCATTTTTGAAGGTTCAGAGAAGTGTCTTAAATTCAATGAATTTTGCTTTTTGAAGCCTGTTAAACTTAAGCACATTTGTACTCTTAATGACCTACTTCTCTCTGAAAGAATACTGTACATTGCCTTTCTAAGTTAACGTGATTTTTTATCTGTCTTCCTGAGTCATTGGACAACTTGCTTGTAGGCATCAGCCTAATGTTCTTCTATCTCCCACCCTTATTTCTAATGCACTGAAGTATTCTCCTCAAGGATTTAAAATTTAGTTTTCAAGTTACATGTAAACAAACTTACAGACAATCCCACACCACTTGCAGGTCTCAATAATGAAACTAATCTCTGTCCTTCCCTTCTCAAAGCACAATATAGAAATACAGATGAATCCTAAAGCTATAATGGTTCTTTTCTGTTAAGAACCTAAGTTTCCAAAACAAATTCTTCAAACTTTTATCACAACTTCAACCACTTCACATTTTCAACTTCCTTGAAACGTATTGTTCACACAAACCTCTGCAGTTTCTTTTAAAAGTTCATAATGTTATTGCACCAGTGCCTTATGACACTCCACTCTTTATCTTTCATTCTGGTATATGTCATTGATGAGGTGTGGAGATTCAGAAAGAAACTTTCCAGAAAATTCTCTTTCCATAATTTCCTTAGAACCTTTTGGGAAGTATCGAAACCTTTGCCTGACTCATCGAGGAATGGGCAGGGTTTTTCTTTTGTGGAGGTGGTGGAAGCGGTGTTAGTTACAGAGTCATAGTCATAGACTCATACAGCGTTGAAATAGGCCCTTCGGCCCACCATATCTATGCTGACAACAAGCACCAAACTACAGCATTTACCTGCACTTGCCCCATAGCCTACTATGCCATGGCATTTTAAGTGCTCATCCAGATGCTTCTTAAATATTGCTAGAGTACCTGACTCCAGCTCCTCTCAGGCAGCACGTTCCATATTCTACCACCCTGGGTGAATTTCTTTCCTCAGATCTCTTCTAAACCACTTACTCCTCATCTTAAGACATTCGGTCTCAGGCACATTCTGGAATTTCCTGCTACTGGCCTGCATAACAGTTCTCTGGCTCAGTTCTACCCCTGGTCCATTCCCTCATTTGGAGGAATAGCCTATAATAAGTCACATGACCTATGAAACAAACGAATTGGCTTTTTCAGTCTGCTTCCAAGTCTGTGCAGGTGACTCTGCCACAGACATGGTGGGGTGGCTGAGCGTGGAGTTCCATTCCCAAGATACAAGGTGGCATTTGAAGGATGTTGATGAAGTTGAAAGCCTCACATTCAAACTGCTTTTGTGGGTTCAAATGCCTGGTAACTGCTACAAACTGAGGGAAGCCTTAAGGTGCATTCTTTGTGGACTAGAAGCAGCAGAAGTGTTTTCTCCATATACTCAGAATTACAGCCTAAAGTCCATTTTTGAGGCTATACCTGAGAACCCTTGACGCCCTGTTCAATCAAGAATCTAACTCAGATTCCATTGCTCTCTGGGGGAGGAGAAATCCACTGACTAACCGCCCTCTGAGTGGAAAAGTATTCTCTTCATCTCAAATATAAATGGGAGCTTTCTCCACAAAACTTCCATCCCCTGCCCCAGGAATCAGAGCCGGTGTCCCTCAGAACTGAAGATTGACAGGTCCTAGGGTTAAAATTTTCCACTTAATGTGTCAGATGATCTCTTGTGCACAATATAATTCTCTGAAAATTGGATTATCACATAATGTGAATTAAACAATTAGATGTTGCAAATGGGCTATATGTAAATAGATGGCTATTCCATTGTATCAATGTATTCTGCTGTGTATGTGTGTTCAACATTAAGCATTAATTACATTCTACAGCTGGACAATGATCAGTAATTGAAGGATTTCTCTGGCAAGCCACAGTAAGAGGGATATTTTGTTTCTGCCAAATGCTGGTTTTGATTATTGTAGAAATTTCTGTTGCTAAATCTGATTATTAAAATGTTCATGCCTGCAATTGTGACAGTAATAAGAAAGAAAACTTCTTACCCTTATTCTTTACCCTGTTTGTTGGATCCACAGATCGTTTTGTCTTATATCCCAACTGCCCTTCTGTGATGTTATTAGAGGATGTCGTCCAATACTAAATAATTCTTCCCTGAGTTAACTCTGCCAATGCTCGCCCTCAATCCTTCCCTCAACCAGTATTCACTGCTGAGAGAGTATTTAACTTTTGCTACAGGCCGTGAATGGAAACTGCTGATTTTGTGATAGCCTTTGCAAGATTCAGTATCCCTGCTCACAGCAAGCAGCAGTATTTTACTCACCCACCCCAACACGCCCAGGACTGGTGCATCAGATAGGGAGAGGGGAGGATTTGAGATTAATGCTGATTTTTATCCGTAACAACAAACATGCAAGTACCTAAACATTCTGTATAATGTGTGCAGTTGGCAAAGATGTCAAGACTGTTGTGGACACAAGTTATATTCCCGCCGGTTTGCTTCACATTCTTGTCATTGGGAAGACTTCCTCTGTACACGGTCCATGTAATTCAGTTTTGAAGCAATTTATAGAGTACCGGTTTGTGACTTTTTTTGCAGCCGTCAATAGCTCCCTTCCCATCATGCCGCTCTTTTTAAAAGTGCAGTAGTTGAACTTGTTCATCTGCGACAAACAGCTTCAAAAAATATCTTGATATTCTGTTAGCAACTTTTCACTTTCTTTTCCATGTTTTTCTCTTCACCAGAATAATCTTTGTTGGGTACTTTTCAGTTTGTACATTTCAAGCTTGTGTTTGTTTTGCCACAGTCTATTTTAACGCTGTTACTCAGCTTGTTTAAGTCTGTGTTTTGATGCTGATCATCAATTTCTGTTCTGTCATTGATCATCCAGTTTCTTCAGTATTTCTGTCTTTACTGGGAACATTGGAAGAGAAAGAGGTCTTTTAGGCCTTTAAAAATCTATGCCACCATCCAATGCAATCATGACTGATACGTGACTGAATTCCATGTACCTGCTTTTGCCACCTATTCTGCCTCCCAGTGCCATCATCTCCAGCCCCAACTACACAAAGATGAATGTGCAATGAAACAAAGTACAGAAGTCACCTTTCCAAATTTGGTATAGACCTAACAGCTATTTTAAGGCGTCTTAAGTAGAGTTGGGTGGGAAGAGTCACATGGAATAATTTCTCCCTGTTCCTCTTATGACCTTGAAAACATTGATCAACAATCCTTAACATTCTAAATTCCAGAGGATAAATCTCTGATTTTGTACTGTTTCTTTAATTTAATCCTTGGAGTTCAGTTATCATTTTGCTTAATTTACAGTGCTCTCCCTCTAAGGAACAATATCTCTTCCCAAAGCTATATTCACCAGACTCATAGAAATGTAGAAGATTGGAGCAGGATTGGGTCACTTGACCCTCTGAGCCTGCTTCACCATTTATTATGATCTTGGCTGACTATTGAGCTCAAAACCCTAATCCCACCCTCCTCCCATATTTCTTGTTCACTTTAACCACAAGAACTCCTCCTTAAAAACAAAAAATTTTTGGACCTCAAACACTTCCTATAGTAGTGAATTCCACAGGGTCACCACTCTCTGAGTGAAGAAATTTCTTGATTTCAGTCCTAAGGGTTTAACCCTTATCCTTAATCTATGATCGCTGGCTTAGATCTCCCCAACCATGGGTAACTTCCTTTGTACATCTAACCTATCTAGTCCTCCTGGAAATTTGTAGGTTTCTATGAGATCTCTGCTCATTTTTCTAGATTTTAGTGATTACAATTTTAACCCTGAATCTGTCCTAATATCAGAGATAATGGGAACTGCAGATGCTGGAGATTCCAAGATAATAAAATGTGGGGCTGGATGAACACAGCAGGCCAAGCAGCATCTCAGGAGCACAAAAGCTGACGTTTCGGGCCTAGACCCTTCATCAGAGAGCTCTCTGATGAAGGGTCTAGGCCCGAAACGTCAGCTTTTGTGCTCCTGAGATGCTGCTTGGCCTGCTGTGTTCATCCAGCCCCACATTTTATTATCTGTCCTGATATGTTAGGTTTGTAAGTAGTAGTCTCTGGGAGATCAATCTGTAGTATGTTGGAATAATCAAATCCATAAGTAAAAACATGAGGGGCTTCCCTACAGATAAAATACAGAACAGATAACATAGAACTTTAAGAGTGAAATTCCTACAAATTTAGTGATTATTAGACCTTCAATTATTAATCAAATACATGCTTACACAGTTTCTGTGTGAATAGTTTTATAATCATTTTGCATTGCTTAATGTTCTTACTTAATAATCAGAAAGACCAACAGTATGAAATCATGTTGAATATCTGCATAATCATGAATGCTATTTGCTGTTTTTGCTACTTGCATTTCAATAGCACAAAAGATAAGAAGTGAATTATGTTAATTTGATTGCTTGGAAAATCTGCTCAATTGTTTAATAGTATTTCCCAGTAAATGGACAGTAGATGTCATTTGTATTTTGTTTGTAAGGTCGGATGGAAATTTCCATCCTGCCTGGAGCTATCAATAGGCAGGGAAATGTAATTGAACAAGAGGCAAAAATCAGTTTTTCAGCGACAGGTTAATGTTCTGGTATGGGTTTCTCAGAATCTTTCAGTTGGATCAGAGACAGTATGACCTGCAGATGCTGGAGAATCTGAGATAACAAAGTGTAGAGCTGGAGGATCAAAGGCCAAGCAGCATCAGGGGAGCAGGAAGGCTGACGTTTTGGGCCTAGACCCTTCATCAGAAATGGGGGAGGGGAAGGTAGTTCTGAAATAAATAGGGAGGTGGGGAGGCAGATAGAAGATGGAGAGAGAAGAAGATAGGTGGAGAGGAGACAAACAGGCCAAAGAGGCGGGGATGGAGCCAGTAAAGCTGAGTGTAGGTGGGGAGAAGATAGATCAGTCCAGGGAGGATGGACAGGTCAAGCGGGCAGGATGAGGTTAGTAGGTAGGAGATGCGGGTGGGCTTGAGATAGGAGGAGGGGATAGGTGGGAGAAAGGACAGGTTAGGGATGCAGGGACGAGCTGGGCTGGTTTTGGGATGCGGTGGGGGAGGGGAGATTTTGATGCTTGTGAAGTCCCCATTGATACTATTGGGCTGCAGGATTCCCAAGCAGATTTTGAGTTGCTGTTCCTGCAACCTTGTTGTGCATCGTTGTGGCACTGCAGGAGGCACAGGATGGACATGTCGTCTGAGGAATGTGAAGGAGAGTTGAAATCGTTTGTGACTGGGAGGTGCAGTTGTTTAGTGCGAACCGAGCGTAGGTGTTCTGTAACATGGTCCTCAAGACTCCGTGTGGTTTCCCTGATGTAGAGGACACCACAACGGAAATAGTGGATGCAGTATACCACATTAGCAGATGTGCAGGTGAACATCTGCTTGATGTGGAAAGTCTTCTGGGGCCTGGGATGGGGGTGAGGCGGGAGGTTTAGGGGCTGGTGTAGCACTTACTGCGGTTGCACGGAAAAGTGCCGAGTGTGGTCGGGCTGGAGGGGAGTGTGGAACGGATAATCGCGTAATGGAGAGAGTGGTCCCTCCGGAAAGCAGATAAGGGTGGTGAGGGAAAAATGTCTTTGGTGGTGGGGTTCAGATTGCAGATGGCAGAAGTGTCGGAGGATGATGTGTTGGATCCGGAGGTTGGTGGGGTGTTACGTGAGGACAAAGCGGATTCTATTTTGGTTGTTATTGCGGGGTGGGGGTGTGAGGGATGAGTTGCGGGAAATGCGGGAGACACGGTTGAGGGTGTTCTCGACCACTGCGGGGGATGTTGCGGTCTTTGAAAAACGAGGACATCTGAGATGTACAGGAGAAGAATGCCTCATCCTGGAAGCAGATGCGGCAGAGGCAAAGGAATTGGCAATGGGGATGGTATTTTTGTAGCAAGGTGGGTGGGAGGAGGTGTATTCTAGGTAGCTCTAGGAGGTTGTGGGCTTGAAATGGATATCGGTTTCTTGGTGGTTGACAGAGTTGGAAACAAAGAGGTCCAGGAAGGAGAGAGAGATGTTAGAGATGGTCCAGGTGAACTTAAGGTTGGAGTGGAAGATGTTGGTGAAGTGGATGAACTGTTTGAGCTCCTCATGGGATCAGCTTTCCTGAACTTGATGGTGGGAAACATCTTTTGTGTTCATTATGTCATAAATATTCATGAGCACTGCAGCCCCCTGGAGTTGCGTTCACAGCATTGTTAGGTCAAAACAGAAAACGTGTGTTCAGAAATGGAATTATATGTAAAAGTGTGTACTTTTTCCTCCAAGATCTTGCGACTACAAACTGCTTACTCAGTAGATTCCTTGATATTAAGGCAATGAACTGCAATAATATGTGTGGGCAATCAGAACAATAAACCAGAGGAGTGCCTGCCTCAGAGGACTGCTTGCTTTATACTTTTATAGAAACATAAAAAATAGGATTAGGAGTAGCTCGTTCTTTTTTATTTTTATTCATTCATGGGATGAGGGCATTGCTGGCCACCGTTTATTGCTCATCTCTAATTGCCCAATCTGAGTTAAGCACATTTTTCTGGGTTTGGGGGTCTCATGTCGGACCAGACCAGGTAAGGATGGCATTTTCCTTCCCTAAAGGACATTAGTGGACCAGGTGGGTTTTTCTCAACAACCAGCAATGGATTCATGGTCATCATTAGACTCTTATTTCCAGAAATTTATTTATTGAATTCAGATTCCACCAGCTGCCGCGGCAGGATTCGAACCCAGGTCCCCAGAACATTACCTGCGTCTCTGGATTGACAGCCCAGCGATAGTAGCACTAGGCCATTGCCTTCTCTAGACCTTCTAGCCTGCTCAATATGATCAAGGCTAATCAGCCAACTCAGTGCTCTAGCCCTTCTTAACCAAAGGAAAAACGTTAGCTATTCTCCAGTCCTCAGGGACCGCTTGGGTGACTAAAGGGGATACTAAAACTTCATACAAGGCCCCAGCAATTTCTTCACCTGCTCTCTCAGCATTATGGGATAGATCCTACCAGTCCTGGGGATTTGTCTGCCTTAATGTTTTTCAAAACGCACAATACTGCCTCCGGACCAACCTCAGGGAATCTCTCACCCACTGCAACTCTCTTGTCCATCTTCGGTCCGCCTCCCCGTCTCTCCCTATTTATTTCAGAACCCTCTCCCCATCCCCCTCTCTGATGAAGGATCTAGGCCCGAAAAGTCAGCTTTTGTGCTCCTGAGATGCTGCTTGGCCTGCTGTGTTCATCCAGCTCCACACTTTGTTATAGAACATTACAGGACAGTACAGGCCCTTCAGCCCTCGATGTTGTGCCGATCTGTCATACCGATCTCAAGCCCATCTAACCTACACTATTCCATGTACGTCCATATGCTTGTCCAATGACGACTTAAATATACCTAAAGTTGGCGAATCTACTACCGTTGCAAGCAAAGTATTCCATTCCCTTACTATTCTCTGAGTAAAGAAACTACCTCTGACATCTGTCCTATATCTTTCAACCCTCAATTTAAAGCTATGCCCCCTCCTGCTCGCCGTCACCATCCTAGGAAAAAGGCTCTCCCTATCCACCCTATCTAACCCTCTGATTATTTCATATGTTTCAATTAAGTCACCTCTCAACCTTCTTCTCTCGAATGAAAACAGCCTCAAGTCCCTCAGCCTTTCCTCGTAAGACCTTCCCTCCATACCAGGCAACATCCTAGTAAATCTCCTCTGCACCCTTTCCAAAGCTTCCACATCCTTCTTATAATGTGGTGACCAGAACTGTACACAATACTCCAAGTGCGGCCGCACCAGAGTTTTGTACAGCTGCAGCATAACCTCTTGGTTCCGGAACTGGATCCCTCTATTAATAAAAGCTAAAACACTGTACGCCTTCTTAACAGCCCTGTCAACCTGGGTGGCAAATTTCAAGGATCTGTGTACATGGACACTGAGATCTCTCTGCTCCTCTACACTGCTAAGAATCTTACCATTAGCCCAGTACTTTGCCTTCTGGTTACTCCTACCAAAGTGCATCACCTCACACTTGTCTGCATTAACTCCATTTGCCACCTCTCAGCCCAGCTCTGCAGCTTATCTATGTCTCCCTGCAACCTACAGCATCCTTCGTCACTATCCACAACTCCACCGACCTTAGTGTCATCTGCAAATTTGCTGACCCATCCTTCTACACCCTGATCCAGGTTATTTATAAAAATGATAAACAGCAGTGGACCCAACACCGACCCTTGTGGTACACCACTAGTAACTGGTCTCCAGGATGAACATTTCCCATCAACTACCACCCTCTGTCTTCTTCCAGCAAGCCAATTTCCGATCCAAACTGCTATATCTCCCACAATTCCATTTTGCACAATAGCCTATTGTGGGGAACCTTTTCGAACGCCTTGCTGAAATCCATATACACCACATCAACCGCTTTACTCTCATCTACCTGTTTGGCCACCTTCTCAAAGAACTCAATAAGGTTTGTGAGGCATGACCTTCCCTTCACAAAACCATGCTGACTATCCCTAATCAATTTATTCTTTTCTAGATGATTGTAAATCCTATCCCTTATAACCTTTTCCAACACTTTACCAACAACTGAGGTAAGGCTCACTGGTCTATAATTACCAGGGTTGTCTCTACTCCCCTTCTTGAACATGGGAACCACATTTGCTATCCTCCAGTCATCTGGCACTATTCCTGTAGACAATGACGAGTTAAAGATCAATGCCAAAGGCTCGGCAATCTCCTCACTAGCTTCCCAGATGATCCGAGGATAAATCCCATCTGGCCCGGCGACTTATCTGCCTTCACCTTCTGAAGGATTCTAATACCTCTTCTGTGTGAACCTCAATCCCACCTAGTCTAGTAGCCTGTATCTCAGTATTCTCCTCGACAACATTGTCATTTTCTAGAGTGAATACTGTTGAAAAATATTCATTTAGCGCTTCCCCTATCTCATCTGACTCCACACACAACTTACCACTACTATCCTTGATTGGACCTAATCTTATTTTCGTCATTCTTTTATTCCTTAAATACCTATAGAAAGCCTTAGGGTTTCCCCTGATCCTATCCGCCAACAACTTCTCATGTCTCCTCCTGGCTCTTCTGAGCTCTCTCTTTAGGTCTTTCCGGGCTACCTCGTAGCCCTCAAGTGCCCTAACTGAGCCTTCACATCTCATCCTAACATAAGCCTTCTTATTCCTCTTGACCAGAGATTCCACCTCCTTCATAAACCACAGCTCCCACGCTCTAAAGCTTCCTCCCAGCCTGACAGGTACATATTTATCTAGGACACACAGGAGCTTTTCCTTGAATAAGCTCCACATTTCTAATGTGCCCATCCCCTGCAGTTTCCTTTCCTACTCTATGCTCCCTAAATCTTGCCTAATCTCATCGTAATTGCCTTTCCCCCAGCTATAACTCTTGCCCAGTGGTATACACCTATCCCTTTCCATCACTAAAGTAAACATAACAGAATTGTGATCACTATCACCATAGTGCTCACCTACTTCCAAATCTAACACCTGGCCAGGCTCATTACCCAGTACCAAATCTAACGTGGCTTTGCCCCTTGTTGGCCTATCTACATGCTGTGTCAGGAAGCCCTCCTGCACAGTCTGGACAAAAACTGACCCATCTATAGTACTCGAACTATAGTGTTCCCAGTCAATGTCTGGAAAGTTGAAGTCCCCATGACAACTACCCTGTCTCTCACACTCCTATCAAGAATCATCTTTGTTATCCTTTCCTCTACATCTCTGGAACTATTCAGAGGCCTATAGAAAACTCCCAACAGGGTAACCTCTCTTTTCCTGTTTCTAACCTCAGCCCATACTACCTCAGTTGACGAGTCCCCAAACATCCTTTCTGCAACTGTAATACTGTCCTTGACCAACAATGCCACACCTTCTCCCCTTTTACCATCTTCTCTGTTCTTACTGAAACATCTAAATCCTGGAACCTGCAACAACCATTCCTGTACTTCTATCCATGTCTCCGAAATGGCCACAACATCGAAGTCCCAGGTACCAACCCATGCTGCAAGTTCACCCACCATTCCGGACGCTCCTGGCATTGAAGTAGACACACTTCAATCCAACTTCTTGCTTGCCGGTGCCATCTTTCTTCCCTGAAACTTTATTTCGGACCACCCTACTGTCAACCTTTTCTATAGTCGAACTACAATTTTGGTTCCCATCCCCCTGCTGAATTAGTTTAAACTCACCCCAACAGCCTTAGCAAATTTCCCCCCTAGGATATTGGTACCCTTCTGGTTCAGGTGAAGACCATCTTGCTTGTAGAGATCCCACCTACCCCAGAAAGACCCCCAATTATCCAAGAATCCAAAACCCTCCCTCCTGCACCATCCCTGTAGCCACGTGTTCAACTCCTCTCTCTCCCTATTCCTCGCCTCACTAGCACGTGGCACAGGCAACAACCCAGAGACAACAACTCTGTTCGTCCTAGCTCTCAGCTTCCATCCTAGCTCCCTGAATTTCTGCCTTAAATCCCCGTCTCTCTTCCTACCTATGTCGTTGGTGCCAATGTGGACCACGACTTGGGGCTGCTCCCCCTCCCCCTTAATGATCCCAAAAACACGATTCTCCAGCATCTGCAGTTCCCATTATCTCTGAACACAATACTGTCTCCTTTTTCATATTGCCATGCTCCAGAATATAAACATACCTTCCTGAGACTCACCATTCAGCCTGTTCTCCTTGGTGTGTACTGATGCAAAATATTCATTATGGGCCTCACCTATTTCCTCCAGTTCCACGGATAAATTCCTTCCTTTGTCCTCGAGTGCACCCTCCCTTTCTCTAACTATCCTCTTGCTTCTTATATATGTATAGAACGCCTTTGGGATTTTCCTTAATCCTGTTTGCCAAAGACATTTCATTGCTCCTTGTAGCCCCCAATACCTTGTTTGGATTCTCTCTAGCTGTCCTTGTGATCTTCAAGGTTTCTGCTTTTTGTTTCCTAAACCTTACATATACCGCCTTTTTCTTTTTGACTAAGCTTACAATTTTTCTTGTCATCCAATGCTCCCAGTTCTTGCTATCCTTATCCTTCATTTTTACAGGAACATTCTGATCCTAAACTCTTAACCAACTGGCCTTTAAAAGATGCCCATGTGACAAATGTAGACTTGCCCTCAAACGACTGTCCCCCAACCTACATCCCCCAGTTCCTGCCTAATTTTGTGGCAGCTAGCCTTCTCCCAATGTAATGCTTTCACCCTCGGTCTATTCTTGTCCTTATTCATAAATATCTTAAAACTTACAGAATTATGATCACTGGTCCAAAAATGCTGCCCCACTGAAACTTTGATCACCTGGCTGGGCTTATTTCCCAATACCGGGCCTCCTATGGCTCCTTCCCTATTTACATATTACTTCAAAAAAACATATTGGACACATCTAACCTAGAATGTGGCCCTATGCTCAATCTAGATAGGTCACTCATTCAGGTGAATGTCTGTTTGCTAGTGAAAGATGAGGGAGGAAGGCATTGAAGCTGTACCTTCTGAGGCTATTCCTTCTCGGACGCTTGGCTCAAGTGGTTGATGGAGATGGGCCTAGGGACTGGGGCTTTTAGTTCTGGTTTGGGATTTGAATCTCAAGGCTCCACAGAAAAACATAAACCTATGTTAACGTCATGAGCTGCCACCATTACCTGATGTTTCATTAAGATTTTGGTGCTTGATGTGTAACTCGGTGTAGCCATTGAGGTTGGTTGGCTCGCAGAGTTGTTTTATTGTTCCGCAGATGTGCTGGGTAACATCCACAATGCAGCCTCTGATGAAGCGTTGGTATGTTTTCCTGCCTGGTTTTTAAACTCTGGGATCCGTTGTGATGAATTGCCTCACTTTCCGGGTTTCCTCCATAGTGGAATGTATATGGGGTTGAGTTCAATGTGTTTATTAATAGCCTGCTTCGTGGAGTGCGATGCTTCCAGGAATTCTCATGCTTGTCTCTGCCTAGCCTGTCCCAGGATCTTGGTGTTGTACCAGTCGAAATCGTGGCTCTCCTCCACGTGGATTGAGATGAGTGAGTATTGGTTGTGTCTTTTTGTAGCCAGTTGGTGTTCATGTACTCTTGTTGTTAGTTTCCTTCCTGTTTGTCTGATGTAGTGTTTCTCGTGGTCTCTGACACTTCACACACGGAACAACAAAACAGATCAGCAAGCCAACCAACCTCAACATCCACAACCTGAGCTACAGATCTACTCCAAAACCCTAGGTGTAGCCAGTTGGAGAGTTTGTCACTTACTGACTGTAGATATCGTACAGTACAGACACGTTCCTGTCACTCTCCTTCAGCTCATTAGCCTTCCCTCTCTGTTTTCCTGAGCATGTCTATGCTTAATGTGCACAATCTTGCTCTGCAGCACGACAGGAGCATGAAGAGACATTAGCACCGGTACATGAATGAATACTATTCTTGTATTGATACGTACAGATAGAGATGTGAATCTCCAGAGGTGTGATTCTCCCTGTGCTATACAAGGAACATTAATATGGCACTGGGGAAGTTGGTTTTAAAATGTTTTGAATGAAAAGTGTTTTAGTGTCATTAAAGACCTTCAGTTGACGAAAACCAATGAAATATTACATGATGTGCATATCTGTGATGTGTTCATGCCAAAGTCATCTTTTGTGGCTGTTTCCTTGTCTCATACAAGCCTTTGATGAAAGGTTTTTGGATGTGCGCATTCTTCTGGTTGTAATGCAAGATCAGTGAGTTGATGGTATGAGGGCTGCTGCATGTTGTTGCTGTTTGTTTATTTTAGGTGTAGACCCTGGCAAATGTGCGAGAGGCAGTACCACTGTGATGCAAGTAGTACTACATTATTTAGCTGCAATGATTGCATAAGAAGAATCCAATGATGATGCCTAATTTTATGACCTCTACAGTGGCAAGCTTACAATTCACATTTATAGGAGCATAGAGCATTGAATAGATTGTATATATCCTGAATGAACGTAACAGATCATTCATTTTCTTGCCTCACTGGAGCGAGATTCTCTTGAGCTGCTCATAGGCACTGACCTCACAGCTGCCTCTGTCCAGGCTTCCTGTCAGTCAGGATGGTCTCCTGTTGCAATACCTCAAGAAAAGAACTTGCCTCCTCTCCTGAACAGTTTTTGCGAGAATCTTTTGAGGTGTTGGTAAAGTACATGGCTACATTTTGCCTGGGCTCATGCATCTCCTGGAGTGTTAAGGCTAATGATCAGAGACTGAGTGATGCTGCTGTCCTGTTACCTTTTAAATATGGTGCTGGGAACTTGGAGCCCAAAAGGTAGATCTTTCTGCCCATTAAAATTTGATATATTACATACGCATACTTATGTAATGAGGTGAGAAGAAATTTGACCTTCCCCCAGTCCACCCCATGATTTTAGATCTGTCTCCACAGTTTTTGTAAACAGGATTCTGGCTAATACTTCAATGTACTTCACTTGGAAATTGACAGCAGTGCAATTTATGCATGTGGACAGGCATTTGATGTTCACACTAGCTGGGAAACTGCTCCACATGTGTGCTTCAGCAGGACCTGACGGAATGGTTGATACTAGCAGCAATACAGAACCTACTGAAGATGCCAACCCAGCTCCAAAAGCTGGTGGTCCAAGAGGACAGTGAGAACAACCAGCAGTGGCTACTATTGGGGCTGCACTTGGAGAACGGGACTTCCTTAATAGCTGACCAAAGTCAGGTCCATGAGGTGCTCAGAGATAATGGGAACTGCAGATGCTGGAGAATCCAAGATGACAAAGTGTGTAGCTGGATGAACACAGCAGGCCAAGCAGCACCTCAGGAGCACCGAAGCTGACGTTTCGGGCCTAGACCCTTCATCAGAGGGTGTGTTTCAGTGCTAAGGTTCAAGCCCCAACAAGTGGGTATTGGTGAGTGCAGGTTGTACCGTTCCCAGGAGGAGCATTCATTGCAGCTTGGCACCTGCCAGCAGTTGATAGACTGGCAGTGATGGTAGGGGAGAGGCCCTCTTAAGTGACTCAGTTGGCTTCTTGGTAGGTGGACCACTTGCCATCCTGATCACACCCAACAAAATGGCAAAGCAGTGGGGAGAGGCCAGGTAAGCTCTCTACTACATTCCAATAAGATTTGGCCGACCTGCTCATTATTCCCATCTATTCCCCATCCCCTTTTTCTGCCTCAAGCTCCCCAAAGTTCTGGTAAAGTTCGGCACTTTGTGAACGGATGAGGAAACCTACATAGCAGGACCCCGTTATCTCGTGCCTTTTATCTGGATGCGGTTTCCTGCAAACGCTTCTGCAGTTAGGACATCGTGACCACAATTGTCACACTCCTTGTTAATCTTGGTTCCATTGTAGCACTCAAGTTAATTTACAAAGTTTTAAATTTGCTGGAAATAATCTTTTTCATACAAACATCTGCTTAGAAAGATTAAGTTCTTTTGTATGAAATTTGCCTTTTGCTGTAAGGAGCAGTTTCAATTAGATGACAAAGGATATTCACAGTCTACTGCAAGAACATAAAATAACCAGTGACCTCATTTTTCAGAAGTAGCAAATGATTAAATGGAGTGAAGTGGCAACATCTGCTGTGCTCTACTTGGCGTTATATTTACACCATGTGTTTCTTATTTTGAGGACTGGTTGTACCGGATTTTAACTATGGGTTCATGGCGCTGAATTTTCTGGGTGGCTGATTTCTTGCACCCACTCCCATCACTGGAAGAAATGTTGCTTGACGTTCAACAAGGCTGCCCCACAGCCAAAAGCTAAGTCATATTGCTGAGGAAATTGAGGATACGAGGGTCAGACTTCTGTTCCTTAGTGGGAGGTAGTCCCGCCTCGGCATGTGCCAGCCAATCAGTTTCTCCAACATCGCTACCTTTCTAACAGTGCTGGAGCTCACTACTAGTCCATAAGATGTAGGTGGAGAAGTAGACCATTCAGCCCATCAACTCTCCTCCACCATTCAGCGAAATCATGACTGATCTAATAATCTTAAACTTCACTTTCCTCCCTGCTCTCCATAAACCCTCAATTCCCTTACTGATGAAAATTCTGTCTATCTCAGCCTTGAATATACCTAATGGCCCAGCCATGGTAACTGCCAGTGGTAAATTATTCCATAGATTCACTACCCTGTGAGAGAAGAAATGGCTTCTCATCTCTGCCATAAATCAGCGACCCCTAATTTTGAGATTATGCCCTCTGATTCTAGACTCTCCTACTAGGGGAAATGACTTGTCTGCATCTACCCGATGAAGACCCCAAAGAAGCTTGAATGTTTCAAAATAGTTGATACTCCATCTAAATTCCAATATGTACAGTCCCAACCCACTCAAATTCTCCTTATTAGACAGTCACACCATTCCTGAGATCAGCCTAGAGAACCTTTCTGGACTGTCTCCAATTAAGGGCCCCATAACTGTTCGTAGTATTCCAGCTGTGGCCTGACTAGTGCCCAGTATAGTTTTAGCAAAATCTTCCTACTTTTATACTCTCTTCCTCTGAAATTTGTCGTCTTTAGCATCTGCTGAACTTGTTTTCTAATGTATTGTTAATGATGCATGGGGAGGTACGGTGGCTCGGTGGTTAGCACTGCAGCCTCACAGCGCCAGGGACCCGGGTTTGATTCCAGCCTCAGGTAACTGTCTGTGTGGAGTTTACACATTCTCCCCATGTTTGTGTGGGTTTCCTCTGGGTATTCCGGTTTCCTCCCACAGTCCAAAGATGTGCAGGCTAGGTGGATCAGCCATGCTAAATTGCCCGTAGTGTTCAGGGGTGCGTGAGTTACACGGGGATGCGTCTGGGTGGGATGCTGTAAGGGGCAGTATGGATTTGTTGGGCCGAAGGGCCTGTTTCCACACTGTAGGGAATCTAATCTAAAACTCCCATGTTGCTGGGCATTTCTGGGACTGCAGGTAGGTCCCCAAAGGAGAGAAATGGATCCTGAAGGATCTAGACTAAGGTGTCTAGGGAGGGAAATGAGTATTATGGGGGTGGGTTTTGAAGGCTAGATGGGAAGGCACAAAATAAGGTATCGTCTTGGGGAATGGGGCACACAAGTCATGGCCCCAAGTGATCCACCCGCATTTTCCTCCCCAGCTTTTACACGTAGTTATTTTAAAACATAGTCTTCTGAGACTCAGATACTTGTCCACATGAACCATATTCTGGATTTTATTATGGACAGTATAATATTCAGGTCAAATGACTTGATAATTTCTTCCTTAAATAGCAAAAACAATACCAATTCCTACATATTATAGAGATAGTGTCAGGGCGGGCGGAAAGTCGAGAGGTAGGTCTGAACTTTATTTTCCACACTCCATGCTCGATAAACTTCTAAGTACAAAATGTGCCTGCAGATATTGGTGAATGTTTAAAACAAACTCTAATGCTGGATTGCTCTGACAGGGCAGCTATTTTAGCATCTCTTCGATCAATTTCAATTGAATACTTGGGCTATTCATTATGAATCTTGTCTGAGTCTTAAAAGTTAGAATTATCTGAATAGGGATTTCTGAGTTCACATTTTGATTGACACCTTAATGAAGGTATTAAAGGATTGATGTGTGAGTACAAGTTTGTCTGTTTTTATAAGATTAAGTACATGAGATTTAAAATCTGATACTTTCAAAAAAAGGGAGTTTTTGTTTCACTGTCAAATTTACATAGTGAGAGTTGTCTTATATTTTTAGAAGTTTGTTTTATTTCATTTTCACAGGGCTCCTGAGGTCTGCCCAAGGTGGTGACAGGGTGAGTGGCTATGGATTTAACTTGGAGGGAATGGGGCATGAGTTGGCATTGAATTAACATGGATGGTAGGGTGTCAATGAGATTATGGGTGAAGGGATAAGTTGAATGAGTGAGGACATGATTGGAATGGAGGGTTTTAAGACTATGAGGGTGTTGGGGTGTGGGTTGAATTTGAGTTAGTGTGAGGAGCTCGGATGTGTGGGTAATTGAGATTAAGGGGATGTCAGAAGTGAAAATTAGAAGGCCTATAAACCTAGACAAAGCCTCAAAGAGCTGAGGTGTGTCTTTTAACCAGCCCACTGTGTCACATGCTTGTCCCTGTGCCAGCCTACACTCAGTTTCCAACTCCATGCTGCACTCAACACCGCCCCCCCCACCACCCCCACTGCCACCCCAGGATGGAACATTTTGCAATTTGTGGCACATTTTACAAGGCATGTCTGGCAAGTTGGGAAATTTCCCCACATATGCCACCTGCCTCAGCAACCAAATCCAGCCCTAAGTCTTGCTTCTAAGTAACTATGGGAAGTTCCCACGTTGCAAATGGGTTCCATTCTTTAGTCCATTTGCAAGTTGATTTGTGTGCAAATCCAAACACAATGCAGATAATGTAATTTAGCCATTCCTAAGTACAGGAAATATTTTTGTGTTGTTTATACCCTGTGTGGGATCATGTTTGTAAGTTCGATGTTCATAAATCAGGGACCTCCTGTATAACTCCTCCACCCATTTTGTTTACATTTTCTTAACTCATTTACACATAAACTGCTAAATATGTATAAAGATTGTTTTCTTTTCTGTGTAAAATTTGAGGGTGAGTGTAACAGTTCAATACCAGTAAACTGTCCTTCTCTCCCGAATGTGAGATACTTGGAGGCGTTTAAACTATGATGGTAGAGTCAAAATTAATTAAGATCATCATACAGGCAGTGCGACTGTGAACCACATTGCAACAGTCTGTGGTACTACATATGGGAAACTGATGCAGTGCAATCTTCCACATGATTTTTTTTTGCTAAGACTTAATCTTCTGTCAATTCAGCTGTTTTGACCAGAGACAAGTCTTTCCCAAATTTTCCAACCCATTGCTGGAGGTTAAAATTTAAAACTTGTTCCTTTTAGGTAGAATTGCATAATTTTACTGCATTAATGAACTCTTTAAATAATTTCTGAGTGAGTTGTCTATCTGTAATTTGTTTGTTGATCTTTAGGTCAAATATTGATTTGGATCCAGACGAACATTTTACATGCACTGGGGCAACACTATTATGACTATTCATGCTTCACATTCGCACTATCAGCAGCCCCAAAACGCAGATTAAGAAAACACAGAAAAGAAATCCATTGTAGGTTTCATTGTAAGCAATGTATCCACAAATATGAACAGACTCCAGCAGCAAATCTGTCAACATGGGAAGGCAGAAAAGCTGTTGAACATCTACATTATTGCTGAGCTTTAAGAGGCATTACCTCATGCTTAGATGTAGGGATTTTTCAGCACCACATCAAACTGAGTACATGTTTAGATTCTATTGTTTAAATTAACAAACTGGTTTTCAATTGTTCTTTTACTTGTCCATATTCAAGCTTGGGTTAATTCATCTAAAACCTACTTAATAGTGTTTTACCTTAAATCCAAATAAAACTTTTTTTCTGAGACAGTAGGAACTGCTGATGCTGCAGAATCTGAGATGACACGGTGTAAAGCTGGATGAACACAGCAGGCCAAGCAGCATCAAAGGAGCAGGAAAGTTTGACGTTTCGGGTTGGGACCCTTCTTCAGGAGAAGGGTCCCGACCCGAAATGTCAAAGCTTTTTTTCTCCCTTCTCTCTAAGGTTTCCAAAGACATTTTACTTGTATGCAACATTAAATTAGGCATTTGGACTAACACTTGGCTATAACAAATCTGTTTTCCTAAAAGCCATAACTCCTTTGAAAGATGTAATCTGTGGCTCTGTGTGATCTCAGTTACATTTAGTGACATTAACTTGCCGGAAACCGGTCAATTTTTACTTCAAACACAAAGGGTGCAGATTCATAGCCATTGCCTGCTGCTTCAGGTATAATTGGCATGGTTTTAACTTATGTTGTCTCTCTTTAACTTCTGTGAATTTTCAGGTGGTGGTTTTGTGGTCATTGATAAAATAATCAGGGGCAAGATGAGGCTTTTTTTTTGTCCCAGCAGCGAGTTGCGTGGAATGCGTTGGTGGAAAAGCCTGCATGGAGAGTGGAAGTTTTGGTGGGGGTGTATTCAAAGTAGTTTCAGGAGTAGCCTTTCAAGAGGGGATTGATAATTACTTGAAAAGGCAAAAGAATTCAGGGTTATGGAGCAAGAGCAGATGAAGTGGGAATAACCGGCTGGATCTTTCAAAGAGCCAGCACAGGCACAATGGGCTGAAAGAGTTACTTTTGGGCTTGAGAATTCTTTTAGTTTAAAAATGCTATGATAAACAATACAAAGTGTACATCCCACAGACACTGACATGTTGCTAAAGCAAGAGCCTGAAGCAGGTGAGCTGGCATGTTAATTCATTGCCACGAACCTGCATCCAGTGGTCGGTGCTGCACACCCATAAGTTTCAGCTGAAACAATACTCACCAACTAAGTAGTTTCCATTCCTCTCACCTTTCCTAGAATTTTCATGTTTATGATGGGTAGGTAGAAATAGCATAGCTGACCATATATGTTGAGAAATGGATTATGATGGGAAAACTAATCAGCAGGGCAATGAAGTACTGAGCTATTTCTTGTCAGCTATCAGAACATTTACAAAAGCCAACAGAAGTATTTCCTTAAAGCAGGCTGTCTTAGACCAAAAACCATCTACTTCTCAAGGCATATGTAACAAGGTGTAGAACTGGATGAACACAACAGGCCAAGCAGTTAAAAGGAGCAGGAAAGCTGACATTTCAGATCGCGACCCTTCTTCAGAAAAAGACACTCCTCTAGATACTTAAGGATGGGAAGCAAATACTTGCCTGGCCAGCAGAGACTAGATGCAGTGAATGAATCTTAAAAAAAAGAACTTCCAGGAATATCTATCACTTTGATCGTGTATGAGCTTTAACATCCCATTTCTCGAAATTATCACAGTCACCATGCATCATTTATGAGGTTAACTTCAAAGAAGCTTTGCATATGAATTGAGGTTGCTCAGAAGTTTAGTTTATACGTATGATACTGACATGCTTAAGCACGTACACTCCCGAACTTACTTACTATTGAAAGTCGGGAAAATCTGTTTATTGTCTTTATATCTCTGACCACATGAGCCATTTCAGCTATTATCACTTCCCCTGTTCTTAAAATGCTATTGTCTTCTGCCTAATCTAGTGTATTTCATCAATGTATTTTGTGTCAGTGAAGGAAATACGCTATTTCCTGACACAGTTCATGAAGCAGCAATGCGTCCATTTCTTGTTCTATCAACATCGATATCATCACAGGATGGAGCTCAGTAGAATGTGTCTTGTCAAACTATGCAGGTGACAGTACAATGTTCTTTATTCACTGAAACCCAACATGTCAGTCAAACAATTGTAACATATCAGGTGATTCACACTACGACAGAATTCATCCAATGGCAGACCTACACATTAGCCCAGGTGTATGTGACACCCAATGACACAACAATAAACCACCACGGATTTAAAATAGATTGCCACTGGAGCCTGAGTAATGTGCAAAAACACACACACCCTGCACCATCTGTTTAAGCCTAGAGAGTACAAACAAGTTCACCCACCAGCCAAGTGCAGGAACTGTGTAACTTCAACACACAAATAAAAACATGGACATTTCAATTGGTAACGATAATGATATTATTATTTTTGTTTGGTTTTGTGTAGTAATTGCTGGCTCAGCTTGCATTTATAATGAGTAGCATGAGAGATGATAATGAATGTTATACCTTCCCTCCTGTCTTATCTCACTCAGGTGACAATCTCTTTGCCCCTCAGCAAACTCCCAAGTCCTTTTGTGCAGTTCTGATCATTCGAAACAACCTTGAATTCCATCTTACACAGTCTGTACAGTTTAATCTTGTGGGCTTTGTCACTTTAAAATTCAAACCTTGATTTCTCTGACGTTACATTTTACCTGCCTTTTTTCCCCCCACAGTATTTGATCATCCAGTTATCTTCTCCATTCAGAGATTCTACTCAACCCCTAGCCGAAACAGTACACGTTCAACACCCTAAATTCCTGTCTTAATTTATATTACCTCAACCGAGATACAAACTTGTCCAGCACAGCAATGTGAACCTAGTGGCGCTTTTCCAGGTCACTGATTCGCCATGCTGCTTGCAGTAATGCGTACCTTGTGAACTTTTCAAAACGGTCTCATCCCTATTTTTGTAATTGTATCTTTAGGGATCAGGTGTGAGGTATCATAGAGTATTTGCTTTTTGTAATGTCTTTATGAATGTGGACATGAAAAAAGATCTTGTATCAAGGGCCACAGGATAACAGAGATATATCTAAGATAATCTACTGTAGATGTAGTTAATGTATGTTTATATCAGAACTGTTGCCACTGCATTTTGCCTTATTTCATTTTAAAAAGGTTCAGGCACAGCATTAATAGTACTGCACCTCTGACAAGTTGACTTGTTTTCCATATCATTGTGAATTCTGCATTGACTTCAGTAGTCAGCCCCATTTGTATGAGGCAGGACTGCTGCTGTCATCCAAGAGGAAATCGCTCCTTAGAGTTCTGCTGGTCAATGAAGTTACAAGTATACCCGGGGTCTTTGGTGAGCCAAATTCCATAGGACAGCAGGTTTGGGGGTAAGGAGGGGAAAATGGAATGGAGTTATACTTTGTATGGTGGTAGTAGCCTCTGATGGGCACACGGTGCCCAAATAGGAGGCATTATATGAGCTTGAACCAAAGGCTGTCAGACAGTTAGTGTTGGCCTCCCCTTCCATGGATAAAGCCTGGGATCAATTGACTTCCAGCAGTTCATGAGCAAGAAGTCCACCCAAAACATCTCACCCACTGAGTAAGTAAGTAAAATACCTGCAGGCAGGGATAGGAAACCAGAAAGCACGGTGTTGCTGCCTTGGTGCGCAATCTTACACACCACCACCAGCATTCCCCCTCACCACCACCCCTAACCAGCCCCATTATTCCACTCACAGGGACTGCATAACATTCCAAACGTCATTTACAAAGATGTCCATTTGTGCCTTAGGTTATCTAAAGGCTCTGGTTAAAGTGGTAACTTGTTAAATATCTTCACATTTTTATGAACCTTTTCCGCAATAAGCAGTAACAGTTCTTTCCTTCCCTCACTGCAAGCATTGCTGATTGACACCTGTTACAAATTTCAATGGTCACTCCTCTTCAATACCACATGATCAGTGTTGTTTGATCTCTCCTATGAATGGATCTCATATCTTTTGAAATCAGGATTTTGTCTTTACAATGAGACCCAACTGCCTCCCTAATTATAAGAACAGGATATAGTAAAAATCTCAAATGTGTTTCTTTGCTTTTCCAGCTTCCTGAAGGTAGACTGATTCGCGCAATAACAAAACAAGGTGCGATATAAATCTTTGAGCTGCTTTATCTCATATTGAGCAAGTAATCAGAGCAGTGTAATCATTTCAGAGAATTTCATTATCCTTTAACTTAATTTTGATTCCTCTTCATGATAAAGGAAATAATTAAACCCAACACACTGGTGCTATTAGTTGACTAAAGAACACTTCCTTTAATTCCATCCATTCACCACTATGATCATAAGAAATATCAGTGTTCTCTATTAGCAAAATTTTTTGTTTTCTTTTCTATAGACCTGTAAATAAATCATGATCGCAGGTGTTCCTGTTCACCAACCCTGTTGTTAGCAGGTGCTGTCTGTTGTTAATGCATTTAATCAAATGCACGTCTTGCCTCAGATAAAGTTTTAACAATTAATCTCCAGTTTGTTTTGAAATCACTTGGAGAAGCAAGGGAAATCCTCACAGGATAAGGAAATACTCGCTTCTCTTCAAGACTGATTGACAAAAAGAGAAAAAAATGAAAATTTATATAGTGCCGTTTACAACCTCAAGACCTCCCACCTGCTTTACACCCAATGAAATACTTTTGAGTTGAAGTTAACATTGTAATTCAGGAAACACAGCTGCAAATGTGCACAAAGCAATTTCCACAAACAGCAAGATGATTGTGATAGGGTTAATCTGTTTTTTGTTTGCCATGTTGACATGGAGATTAACTGCTCAGCTCCTCTTCAGAACTGCGCCATGGGATCTTTCTCATTCACCTGAGACAGTGCCTCAGTTTAACATTTTATCTGAAAGAGCATCTCAGTGTTGTATCAGGGAATGTCAGCCTTGAGTCTGGTGCTCAATTTCTGGAGTGAAGCTTGAACTGACAACCTTCTGACTCAGTCACAGCTGATACTTTGTAGATTGCATGTTGGGAATTTCTGCAAACTGCACATTCTCAGAGTATACAGATGTGGATGCTCTCTCTCTCAATCTCTCTTTCTCTCTCTCTCTCTCTCTCTGTCTCTCTGACCATTGTGAATTGAAAATACCCTTGCGAAACAACAACAGAAACCTTACTGTGCCATTCACTGTGACCCAGGTTTGGGTTGCCTGCATGAATGAGGTAGATGAAGCGATTAGGAACAAAAGAGAGGGATTGAGACAAGTACTTCAAAAAAGACACATACAAAAGCAATGATGTTGTATCTGTAATAATGGGAACTGCAGATGCTGGAGAATCCAAGATAACAAAGTGTGGAGCTGGATGAACACAGCAGGCCCAGCAGCATCTCAGGAGCACAAAAGCTGACGTTTCGGGCCTAGACCCTTCATCACCCTCGGCTTTTGTGCTCCTGAGATGCTGCTTGGCCTGCTGTGTTCATCCAGCTTCACACTTTATTATTATGTTGCATCTGTATTCTTTCATATCATACACCAATACTTCCACATATGTTTTTCTCCCATTCATGAGACTAACACAGTTGAGTTACCTAGTCATGTAACATTAGTGTTTCATCTAATGTAAATCTTTACAAACAAAATAAATAAAATCATTCAGCATATTTACATTGTATGAGTCACATTTCACTCAACAAAGCTAAACATTGAAGAAAGATATTAACCTTTGTCAAGTACTACTGTACAGCTGGTATTAATGTAATGTACTGTTATCAACAGTATCAACTGTTATAATATCAACAATTAAAATTGTTCCTTTGCATGCATAACTGCATTATTTTTTTTCATTTAAATCTCTTTCTCCCGCTTAACTTAAAGATAGTACAATGTTGATTGCAAAATCCTTGCCAATTGCATGAAAATTCATGTGTTTCCTTTAGAGAAGTAAAATTTGCCATCCTCACCAGTCTGGCCTGCATGTGACTCCAGATTCACATCAATATGGTTGATCCTTAAGTGCCCTGTAAAGTAGCCAAGCAAGCAATTGTATCTAATTACTATAGAGTGAGACAAAAGAGATGAATCTAGGTAGACCACCCAATATTTGAGCAAGCTCTTGAAACGACAGCAACCCACATAACTCTGTCATTTCTACAAATTCCTTCTAACATCTGGGGCCTGGTGCCAAAATTGCTGTCCCACAGACATTCTTGTGGAATATCTTGCAAACAATGCCCCAGACACAGTTTTCATTAACGGTTGGCTCTGTCTCACTGACAGGAGAGCTGGTGACACAACTGTGTACATTTGAGGGGGTGTTCCCAATTGTTTGCATGAGCTCAAATTTTATTAGATCTCAAATCAAATATGGGCGAAGAAACCTCCTGCTGATTACTACCTACCACTATTCCCCACCAATCTCAGTTTAAGGAGAGACAATGACTAGTGGTATAATCGATGGACTATTAATCCAGAGACCCAGGTAATGTACTGGGGAATCCAAGATAATAAAATGTGAAGCTGGATGAACACAGCAGGCCAAGCAGCATCTCAGGAGCACAAAAGCTGACGTTTCGGGCCTAGACCCTTCATCAGAGAGGGGGTTGGGGTGAGGGTTCTGGAATAAATAGGGAAAGAGGGGGAGGCGGACCGAAGATGGAGAGAAAAGAAGATAGGTGGAGAGAGTATAGGTGGGGAGGTAGGGAGGGGATAGGTCAGTCCAGGGAAGACGGACAGGTCAAGGAGGTGGGATGAGGTTAGTAGGTAGATGGGGGTGCGGCTTGGGGTGGGAGGAAGGGATGGGTGAGAGGAAGAACAGGTTAGGGAGGCAGAGACAGGTTGGACTGGTTTTGGGATGAAGTGGGTGGAAGGGAAGAGCTGGGCTGGTTGTGTGGTTGTGTGGTCCCCTCCCTACTTCCCCACCTATACTCTCTCCACCTATCTTCTTTTCTCTCCATCTTCGGTCCGTCTCCCCCTCTCTCCCTATTTATTCCAGAACCCTCACCCCATCCCCCTCTCTGATGAAGGGTCTAGGCCTGAAATGTCAGCTTTTGTGCTCCTGAGATGCTGCTTGGCCTGCTGTGTTCATCCAGCCTCACATTTTATTATCTTGGATTCTCCAGCATCTGCAGTTCCCATTATCTCTAATGTACTGGGGACACAGGTTTGAATCCTGCCACACCAGATATTAGAATATGAACTCAATAACAATCTGGAATTAAGTGTCAAATGATGACCTTGAATCCATTGTCGATTGTTGGGAAAACCCCATTTGGTTCACTAATGTTCTTTAGGGAAGGAAACTGCCATCTTTACCTCGACTGGCCTACATATGACCCCAGAACAACAGCAATGAGGTTATCTCTTAACTGCTGTCTGGACTGTTAGGGATATGCAATAAATGCTGGCCTAACTAGCTGTGCCGTCTTCCTGTGAATGAATAAAAGTTAGCCCTCTTCCATGTTGACCACCACTTGGAGGATTCACCAAAGGCAATAAAGGGCACAAAATATAATCTGGGATGAACACTGGGTACGAGACCTCCAATAGCCATCACAAAGAGTACAACTACTGACTGAGCTGGTTGATTCCTGAAGGACATAGCTGGTAACTAGGCCTGTAGAAGATTCTGAGGGAATCAATAACATACTTGACCTTAACTTAACCAATCTGCCTTACAGGTGCATTTATCAATGACAGTTTTGTAAGATGACTGCTGTGCAGTGCTTGAGGAGACAAAATCACACCTTCACATTGAAGATCTCTTCCACCATTCTGAATGGGATAGATTTTGAACAAATTGACCAACTCAAGACTGGGTATCTGTGAAGCATGTGGGCCCTCAGCAGTAGAATCTGTAACCTTGTGGCTTGATATAGCCTTCACTAGACTATTACCACCTAGCCAGGGGTTTAACTCTGATTCAATGAAAAGTGCAGGCGAATGTGCCAGGAGCAGCACTAGATGGACCTAGAAAATGATATGTTAGTCAAGTGAAGCTACAATACAAGACTACCTGCTTGCTGAATAGCATAGGCAGCATATGATAGACAGCGCTGTGAACCCAAAATTAACTGATCCGATCTAACCTCTGCAGTTCTGCCAGATCCATTTTATTTTTTATTCGATTTTCTGGGATGTGGGCATCGCTGGCTGGTAAGCATTTATTGCCCATCACTAGTTGCCCTCGAGAAGGTCGTGGTGTGCTGCCTTCTTGAGCTGCTGCAGCCCACTTGCTGTGGACTGACCCACAATGCCATTAGAGAGGGAATTCCAAGACTTTGACCCAGCAACAATGAAGGAATGGCAATCTGTTTACAACCCAGGATGGTGAGTGGCTTGGAGGGGAACTTGGATGTGGTGGTTTTCCGATATTTCTGATGCCCTTGTCCTTCTGGATGGAAATGGCCCTGGGTTTGGATGGTGATGTCTGAGAATCTTTGGTGAATTTCTGCAGTGTATCTTGTAGATAGTACACACTGCTGCAATCTTGAATGATAGTGGTCAATTAAACAACAAACAGCAGGAAGGGGTTTCCACAAATATCTTCATCCGCAGTGGTGCAGTATTGCAGTACATCAGTGCAAAAGACAAGGCTGAAGCATGTGCAAAGAGCAGATAAATTGTCTTGGCCTCCTCCAGAGAATCTCAGCATCATGAACCCCAGTCTTTAGCCAATTCAATTCGTTCTGCATGATAATAAGAAACACCCGGGAGTACTGGATACTGCTACAGCTGTGGACCCTGAGAATATTCTAGCAATAATTTTGAGGTCATGTACCCCAGAGCTAGCAGTAGTCCTAACCAAGTTGTTCCAATAGAGCTACAGCACTGGCATCTGCTCAGCAATGTGGGCAAATTGCCCAGGTAGCTATATCCATAAAAAGAAAGATAGATCTGACCCAACCAGTTACCACTCCGTCAGTCTACTCTCAACCATCAGCAAAACGATGGAAGGGGTTCTACCATGTATCACTTACTCATCAATAACCTGTTCACTGATTGGATTTGGTGGAACCCAAACTGGCAATCAGCTCCTGACTTCATTACAGCCTTTTTCAAAACATAAACAATAGATCTCAATTCTGGAGGTGAGGTGAAAGTGGCTACCTTTGACATCAAGACAGCATTTCACCACCTGTGATGTCAAGGAGTCTCAACAAAGCTCGAGTTAATGGGAATCAGCAGGAACTGTCTGCTAATTTGATTCATACCTGGCACAATAGATGTTGTTGTTGAGATCAATCATCTCATCTCCAATATATCTGACTTCAGAGTCAGAAGTCGCATGACACCAGGTAATATTTCAACAGGTTTCTGTCAAATCACAAGTTTTCACAGCGCTGCTCCTTTCTCAGGTGAAGTGACCATTTGCACGGTGCAAGTCTGGACGTTGGTGGAATACTCTCCATTTGCCTGAATGAGTGCAGCTCCAAAGAACTCAAGAATTTCTGTACCATCCAGTACAAAGCACCCCACTTGATCAGCACCCTATCTAACATCTTCAGCTTCTGCGGCAGTGGTGTGTGCCAACTACAAAATGCACTGCAAGGACTCACCAAGGTTCCTTAGACAGCACCTTCCAAACCCACAAACCAGAAGGAAAAAGACAGCAGACACATGGGAATACCATCACCAGCAGGTTCCCCACCAAACCACACTTTATCTTGACATGGAAATATATCACAGTTCTTTCAGTGTTACTAGAACTCCTTCATGAATGATAATTGTGGATATCCTGATATCATATGCACTGCAGTGGTTCAAAAGCCAGCTCACTGCCTCCTTCTGCAGAGCAATTAGGGTTGAGCCATAAATCCTGGCCTAGCCAGTGTTGCCCACATCTTTTGAATTAATTAAAAGAATTGATCCTTGAGATTGATTAATTAAATCTAGTTATGAATTAAGAAATTCAAGGGGCCTGAATAATGGCTCATTAAATGTCTCTCCTCCTCACAGTCACCTTGATGAATATTTTCATCCTCCTCTGTTGGTATCAACTGTTGAAATTTTACTGATAGATGAGAGTAAATTTGATTATAATGTCTGCTGTGTTTGTTTACTTGTTGTGCAATAATATACTGACCCTTGCCTTACTAATTGTGTTCTAATTTCACCTTTGGAAAGATTGAAGGAATATTCTTTTGTGAAAAACCTGAAATGTTTAGTCCAGGTCACCACTGCATATTTTTATACTGATAGGTTACATTACGATTCAAGTAGATATGGGCAATGTGAGTCAGCTTCTATAACTTGTATGCCATTTGTTGGCACTGGAAGTAAAGAACTAAACTATCTAAAGTACAGTCCTCACAAAACTGGGTGTCTTACCCTTTATGGTTCAACAACAACTTATATATTTATTTCTTGTCTTTAATATAATAAAGCTTCCAAGGTTCTTCTTGTGAGGGCTATCCATCAAGAATGTAGGAGATACCAGGACAGACGGCCAAAAGCTTGGTCAAAGGAGTAATTTTTAAGGAGTGTCTAAAAGAAAAGTAGAGGGAGATAAAAGACAGAGAAGTTTAGGAAAAAGTATTCACAGTATAAAAACTAGGAAGCTCACAGCACGGCTACCAAAAACTAGAGTGATTAAAAATAGGAATGTGCATGAGTCCAGCATCGAGGAGCAGACATCCAGACTGAATCACAGCATTGCAACTTAACTGAACATATATAAAACATGTGGTCCTCATTGTTTTAAGGTTGGAAGGAAACGTTAACATTTTGAAAAAAGGGTGAAGAATCGTTAGAAGCTTAGAATGCCAAATGGAGTCCTTTTTAGCGTTTGCAAGCTCCTAATAAATGCCAACCAGGCTTTAAATGCTCTACAGGCAGCTTAAAGTAAAAGCCAGAATTGAGTGAACTTCATTGAGTCAAATTAACAATCAGCTACCATGGCAGCTGCTACTTAGTGAGTTAGATGAAACATTTCAAATATCACTTGTAGGTTTAATTCGATCTGGGTAATGGACAATAGCAGCATAATTACTATAAATTGAATGTCTTGTATATATTTTCTTTATCCCTGCAATGATACTGTAGCTAACATTCAATGTTCCTGTTAGTGCAACTGTTAAAACAATATTGATTGTACAATCAATGCAAAATTGAATTTAGTCTGCGATATCTAATTAACTCATGAACATTATGCTGTAATTCTACACTGATTCAGATATTCCTTGAAGCACTGGGTTTTAAAAAAAAGAAACTTAATAGACAACAGCCTATTGTAACGCAGTGTCCATAATTATTTTGCATTCTACTGAGGGAAGTTAGCACCAAATAAGGAAAATTGTTATTCTGGTGAATAGTAACAGTAATAGTAACAAAATGGATGGTTGCTGGGTCCCCGGTAATCTAGCTCTCATATCTTATTACAGATTCTTCTTTGGGTTATAGTTAGCGATTCCACTGATATTGATGCATCAGTCAAAATGGCACTCCTCTGCTTGATAATGTTCTGTGATTGTGGCAGCATAAAAATAGTTTCCAATTTTAACTGCTTTGAATGACATTGTAACACCTGTGACTAAAAAAAAGTAACATGCTTTTCTGAAATAGGTGATTTTTAAAAATTTTCCATTGTTTGCCCGTTGACTGTTTCTTGTGGCTTTCTAGCTTCTTGAGGCAGTGGCTGTCAATTCTGCAAAGTGAGAGTCATTTCCAAATATATGTTATTTAAAGCTATAAATAGAATCCCCGGGCCTCCGTTTTGTGACTTTTTTTTTGTCTGATTCTACATCATGTATTCTTTTGAAGCTCCTCTTGTACAGAATGGGGTCAGTTAGCTCGGTTAGCTAACTGGGCTAGAGTGTGTTCAGGAAAATGACAATAGTGCAGGTTTGCCTCCATTCTGGTTGAGGTAGACTTGGGACCTGCCCCTCGCCCTGCCCCTGAGACTGGAAGGCAATGGCAAACCATTGATGATAAGACCTGCCAAGGGATACCGTTCACAGAAAAGTATCGACAGACAATGTGCCAGGGGACCTGGCACTGGGCAAAACACACATAAATGAAATACATCAATTGCACAGCATAGCAAAGAGATTTAAACACCACACCCCATCGAAAGTGAGATAAGTGTTTTTGTACCAAAAATGTATACCAGAAACTTGTATTTGTTATCATTTTGTTCGGTTTACAATAGCCAGAAGAATCCAACGATTCTATCCATGTGTAACTTGGATCACCATAGATCATACTTTAATTATATCCAAATCTCCTTTTTTAGTTCTTAGCCCTCAAACCTTCTCAGTTGACAGCACTCTTCCTTGGGTCAGGAAACTCTTGAGTTCTAGTCCCACACCAAAGAGAAAACTCAAAGCTGATGCTGAGAGGGCTACACATTTGGAGGTGACATCTTTTGCATATACATTAAATTGAGGCATTCCCTACTGTCTCATGTGGATGTAAATGATCCAATGGTTCTAGTTGAAAGAAAAGCAAGAGTTATTCCCAGTGGAAAAACAGAGAATTCTGGAAATACTCAGCCCATCTGGCAGCGTCTGAGGAGAAAGAAACAGATTTAACACTGCCAGTTTGTGAACTGATGAAACCTCACGGAACTGAGTGTGCCCTGAATGTTGCATTCTCATGAATGCTGGCCTCTGCAGTGCAAGTAAAGCTTGCAAAAAGGATTCATCACAGTCCAAAATGAATCTTAGCTCTCAAACATTCCTTTTTCAACCTGGAAACTTTTAACTCTAGAACTGTCGCTGACAGTGTAAATTCTCCGGGAGACTTCTCTATCTAAACCTAGGCAAACCTTTGATTTTAATGCCTTACAAATTTGCCTTTCCAATCTCAGTGCGAATTCCCACACGCATTGTTGCGATGAAACAGAGAATCCTCAAGCTGCTCTTACTGTCTTGTGGACCGTGCCAATTACTTCTGTCTGTGAGTTTTTACGGATATCTTAAACTCTTCCACTCTCAAACCCCATTGGTATGCCAATGTGGATTGTATGAACCATGTAAAGAGTTGAAATACTGGTTATCTATCCTTAAGACTGTAATTCTCTTTTATCTTGGAAGTAAACTGAAACTTTAAGACATAACTGTTTACAATCCAACATTCTCAATACTTTTCTGGGACTTTGGAGACATACAGACTATCCACTGTTTGCACATAGGTGGTTGCCAATGTCTGCAATTGTAAAAAACTTATACTTTCTTCCAAGTGAAACAAGCTCTCCCAATCAAACCACCGAGGCTTGCTGTCAGACAAACTCTAGAAGAGGTCACATGATCCCCTTAATTTTATCTTGCCTTAAAGAAAAAAATCCCAAAATGTAAAACTCTCTCAAACTTCTTAGTTATAAAAGGAGCTTTACAAAACAAGTCTGTATATGGCCAGAACCCCTCCCAGATGTACACAACCATCCTCCCAACCTTCCCATGGAGTTCAAAGGTGAGTAAAATCCAACACAGATGCTGGGATCACACTTCAAGGAATCTCCGAGCCACTGTGCAATGTACTTTTTCTGTATTGTTTTCTTACAGCAAAAAATGCCCATTACAAAACTAAAACATTTCCAGGTAACCGCCCTGCCTCAGCATCCTATCAGTTTCATTTTGTCGTGTTTAATTCTGAATTCAACCAACCCATTATGCCCAAAGGACTTTCATTTGAAACTAGAGAAAACTTTAATTGCAGTATTCCCTTTGCAACCTCTAGTACCTTAATTGGCAATGCACCAGAGCTGAGAGTGTCAGGAACCTTTGGGTTCATACTATACTATTCAGTAAAAGCCGTTAGTCTGGCAGCTTAGTCCCATCATCCTGACTGTACAAAATTTGTTAGAATTACCAGTCTTCTTAAAAAAAGCAAAATTAAGTGGATAAACAAGTGTTTTCAATTTGTTACATATGTTGTATTGCTGGACTGGTAATTCTGCACCCACAAACTTTAAATGTTCATAAATCACTTCTGATTTCATACTTGCTCACTGTTAAACAATCACTCTTTGATTACTTCCCATGTTCTAGAATCTGCTATTCATTTGTTAAATTATAAAACTTTATTTGTCACTTCAGACCTAGCTACTGAAGCAACACTGACTTGTCATATGCAGCTTACTTTGCTTAAATGTGATAACAATTTATTTTCAATTGTAAATTATTATGATTCAGTTAGGGACCATTAACATTTTAGAAATTGAAATCTAAACACCCCATTTTAACCAGTACAACTGTGCCAAAAAATTTTACTTTTGAGCAAAACATATTTTATTTTACATAGGTGACTTGAAACAAAAGCTGCTAACTTAAAAATATTGTTTATAATTACATATGTTATACGTTCAGGTTTATTTCTTACTTTCCTCAAGAATTCTCTGGGAAGTCACATACATACTTGTGTCAAGCTGTATAACTCCCTGCTTACTTTTTCATGGAAGCCTTTTCCACACAGCCTTCTCACTCTGGCCCGAGGGTCACTGCCTCATGCTTCATGGCAGTGGAGGTAGATTCAAGCTTTAATTGTGCAGTTAAGGACCTGAATAGCTTCCAGTGTATGCAGGGACATGGGTGATTTCCAACCCATTATGTATTATAGAGGATAAGTGGGGATGATTGGGAATAAGATGCACTACACGCCCAACATATTTTTTACAAACTTGGCCCCATCTGTTGAAATCAGCGTGTGTGTGTGTGTGTGTGTGTGTGTGTGTGTGTGTGTGTGTGTGTGGGTGGGTGGGTGGCTGGGTGGAGAGGGGTTTGGAGAAGATAGGCATAAAATCCAGTCCTGTGTCTCCACTATTCCAGCCACAGAAAGACTGTTCTCATATTCCATCAGTGCAATTGTGACTTTAATTGAATTTGGTCCACTTTGTACAGTTATGTTTTAATTCTTAAAGTTTAGCATGAACCAGATATTCATAATAAAATGGTAATACATTCACTTCACAATAGCTGTTATAAATGCCCCCTCAATATTTAGGTGCAAGATATCATTTTGTGATGGGTGAAATTGCCTTCCCTCAGCCAGACATTTCAAGGATAATCAGTTCTGGTTAAAATGAGGGCAAGTTTCAATTAAAGTGGATTGTTTCCTAAATTCGCAAAGAGGTATATTGGTTTCAATCTTTCTGCATGGTTATTGTTCAGTAAATTAATTCAACAAATGCATTTGGAGAGTCTGTTTATGCTCAACCAGTTTTTATCCAAGATTGGGGTTGATAGACACAGTGAGAAACCTGGTTATTAGTAAACGTTACCTTTTATTAACTGATATCTTCTGGCTATGCATAGGGCAAGACTTTACATGTGGCTTCTGTGTAGAACTTTCAGTTGTTCTGGTAGCCCTGTGATCTTATTGTCATGATGTATAAAATCTTATTTACGTATGTAACATTAACCCTTTACATGCCAGAGAATGCAGTGGTTGAAATATTTCAAATTGCATTATTACATGCAAGGAACTACACTTTTCTAAGAAGATTAGCGCGATATCTGTATGTTTATTATGCATTTTATTAGTGTAAAAACTTGCTGAAGATCAGTTGCATGGTTCTGAAGAATAAATTATAATACAGCTCATTGGAGTAGATTTCAAGAATGGTCAAGTAATTAAATTTGTAAGAGAAGAACTGAGGTTTCTTACCACAATCCTATCACATGTTCCAGCAAAAGTGATTTTTCTGCTTATTAATATGCATGTTATCAAATTGTGAGATTAGAAGCATTCTTAGAACAGAACTTTACTAACAACCATGCCCAGGTTAGATCTAGAATAAAGATTTCTCAGGAGAACTATGGACCCAAATAATAATCTCACGAGAGTATCCCCAGTAGTATAGTTTCACACTGTGGTTACTTTGTTGATGAATCCAAGTCCCAAATTAGACTCAGACAGAGACATAGTTGTAAACTGGTCTCCCTTGAAGGTTGGCTGACATTGATTAAGAACATTTCTTCCTTTCACTAACACAAAAACGGGACTTTTATCCGTCATTCTGGGTTGGATCAAAATCCAGTTCCCAGATGGAAAGAGGCAGGGTGCAAATTCGCTGTGCTACTCCATCTGATCGACCTAGTTTTTATGCTTTGGTTGATTAGTTCTCAGAGGAATTATCTGTTTGGTGCAATTTATTTCACTTATGAGAAAGTCGAGAGACTTAAAAAGGGTGATGCCAAAAGTAAATCAAATTTCAAAAAAATCATTTTTATTTTAATGGCATTGTTGACAAAGGCAGCTTGGCATGACCTCATGTGTTGTACTGCTGTGCTAATTAGAAACCACCACACATGTTTGTTTGTTCATTTATTCAGCAGCTAATATGAAGCATACATTTAGTGTATGGCATGGGTGGGGCAGGTTTATGTGGTTCCTATAGCTTTGCAATATCTTTGTCAGCTGGACAAACTGTAAAAGTTAACACACATTGGTTAAAAAAAAGTTAAAACATTTATGAAACAGAATTACATTTGTATCATTGCATAGAATACAGAACATAGAAACCAGCTATTGACCCAACTATTCCTTTCTCATATTTAATTTCTACATATTCCTTTCTCATATTTAATTTCTACATAATCCTTTCTGTCACTTCTCTTCAGCTTAACTTGTGAACATAAGTTTCTATCCCTTTCTCCCGCACATGTTTATGCTCCCTCTTTAATACATTGCTGTTACTTGTCTCAAACTCCTTGTGGTAACAGCTTCCACATTCTAACCACTCTCTGGTTAAGGAGGTTTGTTGAATTCCCTGTTGGACTTGTTAGTGACTATCATACATTTATGGAACCTAATTTCAGACTTATCTACAGTGGAAATACCTGCTCCATCAAATTCTTTCATAATCTGAAAGAGTGTATTGGGTTAACCCTGTCAGAGTAGAGGCTAGGTTAGTTCAATTTTACCTGACAGGCATAACCTCTTACTTCAGCTACCATTCTTGTAAATCTTCTTCTTCTGCAATGCATGGAATATGGAGGAAAGACCCATGCACAGTAGTCCAGTGTGTTCTGTACCTTTTATATTTATAATTTCAATAGTGGCCTATTTCCAGGAGTTTATTTCTCCAACAGGCTGGTGGATCAAGCCCACTTTGTAAAAGAAGAAAGGTGATATAAATTGGATAAACAAGCTGTGAGATGTCACATAAACATGAAGCACAGCATGTCATTAAGCAAGAGGAATCTGCAGCTGAAGTTTGCTCCAAGGTTTATTTTTCAGCGGACCATCTGCCCTCTATTTGTTATTTAAGTTTTTTTTTACACTTCTCAGTTTATTAAATGAAAAGCTGAAAAGACTTCTCTTAACAACACGTTGATTTTGACAGTGAAGGCCGGTAGCCATGTGTTGTGTGAATGTAAAAAGCATATGTTCAGAGACAAGAGGCTTGATATGTAATATGAAAAGAATTTAAGAAGAATTGAACTCCTAACCCTTTGTCTCCTTAAGTCATATAAAACAACTTGCACTATCGCAGGAATCTATTTGACTGAGAGTTGATGGGATCCGAGTAAAGCTGCTAAATCACTAAATAAGGGAGGGTGTCTTGGCAGTAGAGAGAGGTTTCCAAAAGTCTGCAGTGAAACAAAATACCCAGAACAGTGCAAGTAACATGGTAGGGATGTCATGCCCCCTAGTGTTACATTGTAAAACTTGTGAGCTCTGGTTTGACATTTATTTTTAAATTCTATTTTGTTCCACATAATCAAATTCCAGTTGTAAGTATGCTTTCTTACTTGTTTTAATGTTATCTTGTACATAGTGCACACTTCTAAGATGAAATCTTATTTTCCAAGGTGTGATTGACAAGTTGATGAAAACTGTAAATTGAAATTCAATTACACCCACTTGGTTGGCCTGAATTGTTGTTCTTTTGATCGTCAGTCAAAGATGTCCTAATTCAAAAAATATGGTGCATTCTTTCACAGTCTAATCCATGCTGGACTTGAGACTTTCCAAAAATGGTGAAGGATATAATTGAGTTGACCTGTTTAACAAGTGTAAAATGCTCCAGCTCCTACATAGCTTAAAATTCAAGCTTGCCCAACCGCCGTTTCTTCTGAAGTTTCAATAACCTGGTAGAGTTATGTGCTGTTAGAATTACAATGAAGAGGGATTATTTCACTGGATGCAAGCAATGTCTTAACTTTCTAAATATCTACAAAGTAGGAAGCAGTTCTTTGAAATCTCAATCTTAAAATGTGCTTCCAACAAGGCCAATGACTGAATAAATGCACGAACGGCTGGAAGTATTGTGATGATTTTGTTTAAAGCAATTGCATTTTGTTTAATTTCTGATTAGCCACAAGTCTGTCAGTACTCTGATTTTAATGGAATGCCAAAAATATATTCAAAACACTGCAAGTTAAATATTTGTCTTGATAGCAGATGTGAATGGACGCTTTGAACTTAGTTGCCCACTCTATGCAGTGTCTGATATTTAATCCCTTTAACTGCTAATCCAACGTGCTAAGATTTTCAGTAATTAAAGAAAAATCTTCAGATGTTGCTTTGACCAACTCATGGTACATGAGTACATCAAAACTGAATGATTTTACTTTTCATTCTCTTCTAACATTTTCTTTTCATCGTTACATAAATATTCAAGATGGGATAGGAGGTCAGTTTTGCCATGGCTTTTCCTTAAAGGAGCCCCTCTGATCTAAAGGTGATGGCACAGTGATGCCACATTTCCCAAAGCATTATCTATTGTTCTCTTTCCCCCTCCAGAGGAATCCTAGCTCTCCCTCAACTTTGACTACCTACTTTTACATAGTGTTGTTTCCATATCTGTTTTGATTGTCAGATTCATTCTAAGTTGGTCATTTAATCTTTGAGGATCAACAATAGCCCTTTAAATCCAGTGCTGCTTTGGATAAACAATTTGCAGCACAGTGTAAAGATGGGGATGTAACCCACCTTGTTCCCATTGGGTGGCTTAGGTTAACGTCAAGTTTGTATATCAAGATTTTTGGAAGTAAATCTTTAGCTTTGGCCTCAGCAAAGCCAAACATCCAGGAAAATGTTGCGGGAGACCTGCATACATTGTTGCTGCCACATTTATATCAAATTTGAGCGTTTAAATGTGATCCAGGCACGAGCACTTGAACTGCCCTCTGGAGAAACTCAGCATATTATATGGGCAGCATAAATGCCATGAAGGTCCCCAGAAGCGAAAAGTGTATTGGAAATTTCAAAATGAGTTGGATAGATTTTTGTAAGGCACCAGCACTAGGATTATAGAAACAAGGCAGGTCCATAGAGTTAAGAGATAATGGGAACTGCAGATGCTGGAGAATCCAAGATAATAAAATGTGAGGCTGGATGAACACAGCAGGCCAAGCAGCATCTCAGGAGCACAAAAGCTGACGCTTTGGGCCTGGACCCTTCATCAGAGAGGGGGATGGGGTGAGGGTTCTGGAATAAATAGGGAGAGAGGGGGAGGCGGACCGAAGATGGAGAGAAAATTAGATAGGTGGAGAGAGTATAGGTGGGGAGGTAGGGAGGGGATAGGTCAGTCTAGGGAAGACAGACAGGTCAAGGAGGTGGGATGAGGTTAGTAGGTAGATGGGGGTGCGGCTTGGGGTGGGAGGAAGGGATGGGTGAGAGGAAGAACACATTAAGCAGAGGTTGACCTGCACATCTGCCAACGTGGTATACTGCATCCACTGTACCCGGTGTGGCTTCCTCTACATTGGGGAAACCAAGCGGAGGCTTGGGGACCGCTTTGCAGAACACCTCCGCTCAGTCCGCAACAAACAACTGCACCTCCCAGTCGCAAACCATTTCCACTCCCCCTCCCATTCTTTAGATGACATGTCCATCGTGGGCCTCCTGCAGTGCCACAATGATGCCACCTGAAGGTTGCAGGAACAGCAACTCATATTCCGCCTGGGAACCCTGCAGCCTAATGGTATCAATGTGGACTTCACCAGTTTCAAAATCTCCCCTTCCCCAACTGCATCCCTAAACCAGCCCAGTTCGTCCCCTCCCCCCACTGCACCACACAACCAGCCCAGCTCTTCCCCTCCACCCACTTCATCCCAAAACCAGTCCAACCTGTCTCTGCCTCCCTAACCTGTTCTTCCTCTCATCCATCCCTTCCTCCCACACCAAGCCGCACCCCCATCTACCTACTAACCTCATCCCACCTCCTTGACCTGTCTGTCTTCCCTGGACTGACCTATCCCCTCCCTACCTCCCCACCTATAATCTCTCCACCTATCTTCTTTTCTCTCCATCTTTGGTCCGCCTCCCCCTCTCTCCCTATTTATTCCAGAACCCTCACCCCATTCCCCTCTCTGATGAAGGGTCTAGGTCCGAAACATCAGCTTTTGTGCTCCTGAGGTCCATAGAGTTAAAATGCCATTCATCCACAATCTTACTGAATATCTGAACAAACTGAAGGAGCCAAATGGCTTACTTTTGTTCATTTGTTGCTAAGTTCCGTTATTACAATTCAGAAAAATTAACCTCATTTTTTTCTCTGTTCTGCTTGGTCATTCATATTGATAATGACCTCAGCACTCAGTTAGTTAATCAATAAACTGTTCTTTTACAATAATAGTTATCACCTTTCTGGCCAGCTTTACTATTTCGCTTCATTGTTTTTGCATGTGAAATATTTATAATTTTCTAGCTACGTTTCCTAACAATTCTAATTCATACTGAAATTTGGGAGCTCAGATGCTAAACACCCTGCTGAATCTCACCCACATTGCTAGAATAAATTTTAGATAGTTAAGATTGGCAGGCTACTTAACTCTGCAAAGGTTTCGTGGGGAAATATTTTGACAAGTGCCTTTTGGTATCAACCACGTAGTAAAGAGCTTGTGCCAAATCTTCCACCCGCCAACTCAAAAACATTGAAGCCAGTTGAATGGGAATCTGTGGTGTAGTGGTAACGTCACTGAACCAGTAATCCAGAATACCAGGCTAATGCTCTGGAGACATGGGTTTGAATCACGCCATGACATCTTGTGCAATCTGAATTTAATAAAAACTTGGGCTAAAAAGCTAGGTGAATGGTGATCATGTAACAACCACTGTTAGTGGTCATAAAAACCCATATGGTTCACTGTTGTCATTTTAGGAAGGAAATCTGCTGAAGTTACCTCGCCTGCTCTACATCCAGACACTCAGCAATGCAGCTGACTCTTAACTGCAGACCTGAACTCTGGCCTAGCCAGAGGTGCGCACATTCTCTGAATAAGTTATAGTATCATCTATGCCAACAACCAAATAGCAAAGACCAGAGATCAGAACTCTTGCATGAATGGCCAGCACTACATGGGAAGTGGCTTTTCTCACAATGTAGAGTCTGCTGATCTTTGGCTCTTCGGCTTTGAATGTAATTAGGATGGTTGAAGTCAGGCTCCTGATAAGCCAAATTCTGACCTCTAAACTGTTTGTCAGAAATCCCTACTTTTTCTAAGTAGCACCCAGAAGCAATTTGGCAGCATGCCTACAGGTAACATTCAACTACTTCCCCTTAAGATGACTATAAGTTAGCTTATAAGGATATTTTACAGATAGATAATGGCTAGTATCAACTCAGCAGGTTTTAGTTTTGCCATTGTTAAATGCCAGTGGAAAAAGCAAATGAAAAAAAAACGGAAATAATTATGAACATATTCCATCGCTAAATGTGTGGGTGTTAATACAAATCACTCCTTTTCACATAACAGTGGAGGACTTCAGTTCCCACATTTGTGAAATGAGTGGCGTGTGTTTTTTTTCTTGATGTTAACTGCTACATTTTTAAAAAATGATTAAGATATACTTAGCTCAAATGCTTACCCTGAGCTATATCATTTGTTGGTTAATAGTTGAGTAAGTAAGCGGAAAAGAAAGTTGAGTAATTAAAGATAAAACTACAGACTAAGTTTTCAGGGAGCTGGGAAGATTTCATAGACTTAAAATTGTCAGGTAGAACCTGGACGCAAAAGTCCACATTGTTGTTGGACCCAGTTTTTGGTGGCATAGGAAAAGGGACAAGTTGTGAATCATTCAGGAGGGAAACATGAACACCAACAGGATTGTTTGCAGTTAGTGCTGAGTTCAAACAGATCCCATATTAACTGTGGCAAAGACCTTAACCTGCTGCATGAGAGGCACAGCTTGATGGAGTAGATGAAACATGTTCTTGCAGGGTGGATAAAGTCTGATTAAAATTATGAGCTGAAGGCGTTTAAATCCACAACTCTTTAAACTTTAACTCGAACATCTTAAACCATTATTGAGAAATTTTTTAAAAAGTACTGAATTGCGTTGATGGCCATCTGATGCAGGTTAGCAAAAAAACATGAGCACTTGTTTCACTCATTCAATAGGGTTTTTGTTTACATTTCACTGGTACTGTTATTGTGGTATTTCAAATGCTTGGCTAAATTTAAAAGCTACAACTATCTTAGTTCAGATTTACTGACAGTTGAAAGATACCGTTGGAAGATTAGTGTTATTTGATGTAGCTACTGAATAGAGGTATACTTGATTCTGTAACAGAGATTCAATAACTTGAGGAGATGTAAGTAGATTGCAGAGATAGTAGACGCATCAGTTGTAATTTTCCAAAAATCATTAAACTCTAAAGAAGTTATAGAGGATTGGAAAGCTGCCAGTGTGATACTCTTGAAGAATGGAAGGAGGGATAATTAGATTCCCTACAATGTGGAAACAGGCCCTCTGGCTCAACAAGTCCACACCAACCCTTGGAGCATCCCGCCCAGACCCATCCCCCGAAAACCCACACATCCCTGAATACTATGGGCAATTTAGCATGGTGCGTCACCTGACCTACACATCTTTGGATTGTGGAAGAAAACTGGACCATTTGGAGGAAAACCACACAGACACAGGGAGAGTGTGCAATCTCCACACAGACAGTTGCCTGAGGGTGGAATTGAACCCAAGTCCCTGGCGCTGTGAGGCTGCAGTGCTAACCACTGAGCCTTCTCTCCTTTCATACAACACTGACTCATAGAGATTTGCCAACTTCACCATACAGAACTCACTTTCACCCAACCAACTGTCACATAAATATTCTGTCCTTTTGTAAATCATCATTTACAATTGCAGTCTTTTTTTTTGTCTTCCCTTTAGTCCAACCAGACACCCATCTTCTTCTTCAACATGCTGGGCCCTCTTGTTTTAGCACCCAAATGCAAGTTGTTTGTCTCATTTCCAACCATCTCTGAAATTCAAGCTAATACCCATGGTGCTCCTTTCTATTTCAAACAGACACTTTTTCAACCACACACACTCCTTTGCCCTCTAGTTTCAGTTCATGTGCAAACTCTGCTCCCCCACAGTTAATTATGGAATTCTTTTTCTGCATCTTTCTGTTGACCCTTAATTTGCCCTTCACTCTACCTTTTGTTTCCATATATTTCCACCTTCCTCTTCCATTCACTAGCTTACATTTCTGGTCTTCTCACCCCACTTTGCCATGATTATAAGAAATACATATATTTTACTGGGAAGTATAAAATGGAAAAAAGAGGTTCTGATTATTGGCTTAGTCTTTTTTATATATTCATTAATGGACTGTTGACTCACTGGGTCGACATTTATTGCCTGTCCTGAGTTGCTCTTTTGAAGGTGCTAATAAGCTGTCTTCTTAAATCACTGCAGTCTATTGGTTTGGGAGACCTCCTAAATACTACATTACCCACAATTGGGGAGGGATTCCAGGATTTTAACCCAGCAACACTGAAGGAATGGCATTATATTTCCAAGTCAGGATTGTGAATGGTTTGGAGGATATTTGCAGGTGACTGTGTTCTCATGTATCAGCTGCCCTTGTCCTTCTGGATGGTAGTCGTTATTGCTTTGGAAGATGCTGTTTAAGGAGCCTCGGTGAATATCTGCAGTAAATCTGGTAAATGGTACATAACTGGTCCTACTGAATGTAGGTGGTGGCAGCAGTGAATGTTAATGGATGTGATGCCAGTCAAGCAGGTTGCTTTGTCCTGGATAGTGTCAAGCTTTATGAGTGTTTACAGAGTTGCAGTTATCTAGAAAAATGGAGAGTAAAAATCCATCGTGCTCCTGACTTAGGCCTTTCAGGTGATGGACAGGCTTTAGGGACTCAGAAGGTGAGTCATTTTCTGTAGGACACGTGGCCTCTGACCTGTCTTTGGAGCTACATTACGTGTATAGCTACTCCAGTTCAGCTTCTAGTCAATGGTAACCCCGAGGATGCTGATAGTGGAGCATTCAGGGATGGTAATGTCATTCAATGCCAATTAGAGATGGTTAGTTCTCTTTTGTGAGAGATGGTGGTTGCTTGGCATGTGTGGTGCCAGTTACTTGCCTCTTATCAGCTTTTATGAAGAAGGGTGACTGGACCCAAAATGCTAATTCAGCTTTCTCTCCACAGATGCTGACAAAGTTGCTGAATTTTTCCAGCAATTTCTCTTTTTGTTTTCTATACTGTCCATTTTATTGCATTTGAACATGATAAGCTTTGGTATCTGAGGAATCATGAATGGTGCAGAATATTGTGTAATCATCAGCGAGCATCCCCACCTTTGACCTTACAATGGAGGGAAGATCATTTATGAAGCAACTAAAAATGGTTGGGCCTAAGACTTTATGCTGAGGACCTCCTGCAGAGATGTCCTGGAGCTGAGATAACTGATCTCCGACAAGCACAACCATCCTCCTATGTGTCAAGTATGACTCCAACTATCAGAGAGTTTTCTCCAGATTCCCATTGTTTGCAGGTTTATTAGTGATATTTGATGCCACATCGTCAAATGCAGCCTTGATGTCAAAGGCTGCCGCTGTTACCTCACCTCTGGAATTTAGCTCTTATGTCTATTTTTGAACCAAGATTGTAATGAGGTCAGGAGCTCAATGGCCCTGGTGGAACACAAATTGGATGTCAGTGAGCAGGTTATTGCTAAGCAAGTGTAGCATTACTGCACATAACATTACTGCAAAACACTTTGTCTTGTCTATCCTGTTTATGAATGAATGAGTGTATGTTTGATTTAGTGGTGGGTATAGTTTAAGGTTGCATGTTAGTGGCTAATAATCCATTTTTACAAATGATTAAAGGAAGGATAAATTTGTTAATATTTTTCTTGGCTGACAGGTTAATTGATAAACCTGGAATGATCTTAGATGTTGGGTAAAATCAGACAAATCCAACATCATAATGAAGGAATTGGTAATTAAGCATTTGTGGTGCCTCATGGAATAGTGGGGCTAAATTGTTAAATCAGTCCTCCCGTCAGGGTTATAACATCATCCATTTTACTTTTACTCTTGCCCCTATACTTCCATCTATTAGTTTATTAATTGTCATTTGTTGGCTGTTCCCAAACTGCTGTTCCTACTTGTGTTATGTTGCACATAGAAGTGATCCCAGGGAACATATATTTCCTGCAGTAGCCAGAATCTCTTCTTAACCACAGTATTGAAGGGGAGAGTTGGATCCATTCCACATGGTGTTTCATTTGTAAATAATGGCATTCTCCATCTGCACAAAGCAAAACAGGCCTCCAAATTCATTCAGATGGATAACATCTCTGACTTAGTTAAATTATTACCAGGGCACTGAATCCAGAACATGTACCTCTACTTCAGGCCTTCACGATTTTTGCAGAGCCGAACAGGTCAGGTTGTACTTTGCACCTCTGTGTTTCGTGAAAATGACACTTGCTGAAGTTCATGAGTGGGATGTCCAAAACACAACCCGTACAGTTTGGATGTGTGCTTAAACACCATTTGTTTGGTGTAAATTTACAGGAGTTCTGGGTAACTTAGGATACTCTTTGGACAAGTAATGCACCTTTTCAGATGTATTCACATGACACTCGTATGAAAGGTATTTGAGCGAGGTTAAATGTTCTTTATGATTGTGAAAAGTAGACATCTAGGTATGAATATGTGTAAGAAGGTAATTATCTGATTGGAATTGTCAAGAGAACTGTCACAGGATTTTTCAGGATATTTAAAACCTACCTTTTAATTAATTGAAAAGAAGTGCCTGCTATCTAAAAAAAACACAATGCTTGCTATTTCATTTGTTAATATAAGCCTGAGAGTTGTCCTTATAAGGTAAGTACTGTTTGACTAATTTCGCAATCTATCATCACGGTCAGTTCACAGTTTGATTGACAGCTGCAACAGGTTATAAACTACTTGAAGTAGGACTATGAATATTAATACTTGTTTTATAGGTGACTGCAAGCTAATTGTAGTGAATAGACTTTTATCACTGAGAATTTGTTATTTAAATAATGAATTCATCATCAAGCACAAGAACTTTAGTTATTCTTAGCATGAATTCTTAAGCCTGTCCATGGTGTGTGCTGAGTGAGTTGGCATGTAGAATAGTGGTTGGTTGGCATGAGATGACACTAAGTTGGTATTTGAGACTAGAGGTGTGGATAACAATCAGGTTGGCATGAAGGCCATAGGGATTGGATAGAATGCATGAATTGGCATGGGTTAGTGTCGAAAATGTGTGGCAGAAAATTAGATAAAGAGTCAGAATACCAGGGACGGGAGGTGGGGTTTTGGTGCCTCGCCACAAACGATTTCACCGTGGGAACATTGAGACCCGTTTTCCAGTAGTCAGGTTTACAGAGCTGGGAATTCCTCTAGTTTAATACTTCTAAATTGCAAGCATAAGTTCAGGCTTAAATGTCTACAAGGAATGCTACCATTCACCATGGATGTAGTAGACTCAGTTCAACTGTCATAGTGCAGTCGTAACCCTTTCTTTGAATTGAGACCAAAATTCTTTACTCTGTTATGTTTCTAGCTCTTTGGAAAAAACTTGTAGAACCTCCTTTAAATTGATAGTTTGTTTCTCATTGAGCTTTGTAAAGTTTGAGCTTCAGGAACATGTGTAAAATTTGGGTTCATATGGAATAAATCCATCACACTAATTGTGGTTCAGACTTCAATTATATGGCTGTGACCTGGTGAGGCTTAATTCTACCGTAAAAAGACATGCATTTAGATAATGCTGTTCACAACCTTGGGACATCTCAAACCATTTTACAAACAATGAAGTATTTTTCAGGTGTGGTCTCCAGTGTAATATTGGTTTTAAAAAAAAGCCACAGCACAATACCCCACAAACAGCAATACGATGACAACCACGTAATCTGGGATGGAAGGAGGTGAGGGTTGTGCTGTTTGTTGAGGAATAAACATTGGTCAGGACACTGAGGGCAAATTTCATGGTATTGATCAAAAATAGTATCCTGGAATCTTTTACGCCTGAGCAGACGGATAGGTCCTTGGTTTAACATCTCATCAAAATCGCATACCTCCAACAGTATAGCATTCTCTCAGTATTGCACTGGTATATCATCTGGATATTTGTGCTCAAGTCCTACAATTGGACTTAAAACCAGAACCTTATGACTCAGAGATTAGTGTGGGAGTTAGGCATCATGTGAATCATGGAATTTCCACTATTAAGTGTCATTTTGCAACAAAAAGAAATATTGCCAGATCTTGCTGATTAAGTTAAATGATGAGTTTTTTTTAAGTTTTGTGTCGGCTAGTAAGCTTACAAATTGCAATCTTAATTCTACAGCAGAATCATGTTAATTATTTATTGGTAAAGGTTTTGAAGGAGTAAAGCTTAAATGGTGCAATTGTTAATCAAAAAGGAAATTGGATTCATATGTCATTTTGCTTAACTATTCAGAAATTCCATGAGGTTCCCCCATTTTACGATAATAATACCTAATCATTTATAGAACATAGAACATAGAACAGTACAGCACAGAACAGGCCCTTCAGCCCACAATGTTGTGCCGACAACAAGGGAAGGGGAGATTTTGAAACTGGTGAAGTCCACATCTCCCCTTCCCCCACCACATCCCTAAACCAGCCCAGTTCGCCCCCTCCCCCCACTGCACCACACAACCAGCCCAGCTCTTCCCCTCCACCCACTGCATCCCAAAACCAGTCCAACCTGCCTCCCTAACCTGTTCTTCCTCTCACCCATCCCTTCCTCCCACCCCAAACCACACCCCCATCTACCTACTAACCTCATCCCACCTCCTTGACCTGTCCGTCTTCCCTGGACTGACCTATCCCCTCCCTACCTCCCCACCTATACTCTCTCCATCTATCTTCTTTTCTCTCCATCTTCGGTCCGCCTCCCCCTCTCTCCCTATTTATTCCAGAACCCTCACCCCATCCCCCTCTCTGATGAAGGGTCTAGGCTCGAAACATCAGCTTTTGTGCTCCTGAGATGCTGCTTGGCCTGCTGTGTTCATCCAGCCTCACATTTTATTATCTTGAGAACTCAAGCAGCTTTTTTGAACAGGATTGTGTAAGTTAAAAAAACTCAAACCAAATGACTTTGGTCAGTTTTTTTCTAAATGCAAGCTGCTGTATCGGTCGCTGTGTTTCAAGTTTCTAAACAAACACCACCTCCCACTCAGCAATGAGTATGATCTGCCAAGAAGCAGAAGTACTGAGACGCCATCTATCTCAGAAGATAGAAATGTGTGTCTCCACCCAAGCCAGAGAGAAGTTTTAACATCAAGAACAGCATTAGTTTGGAAACCTCAATTGTAACCACATTTCCAATTGAGTTTAAAAAAATTGAAGATGATAAAGTGGCCTTAAATGAATACACTTGCCATTTTTGTAGAATTTTATCCCTGAAGACAAACAGTGAAGATAGATTACCTATGACACAATATCTAATATTATTTTAATTGGGTACACCATGCACTAGCTTAAGTATTTAATTAATCAACACGTAAGATCTATTTACCCATTCATTGGAAATCTGTCAAATCAAGCATCAGTACAAACGTTTAATTTCCCGTGGAGCAGCACTGAGGGAGTGCCATGCTGTATAAAATGCCATTATGCCATTTGTCATATGAAACATGGCAATGTTTGTTCTTAGGGAGACTTAAATGATGCCATTGCAAAGAAGAGCAGGGAATGCTTTCTCCTGTGAGTGACCAATATTTATTTCTCAACCAACCTCACTTAAAAATACAGATCAGACGGGACTTTTGCACGGATTTGAGGGCCACAATATCGGGACCAAATAGGGGTCCTGAGCCTACAATCACTGAGTGGGAATGAAATAGCAGTTTTCAAACCAGCAGCCTCCTATTTGGCCACCTTTGACCATGTTATCCAAGTAGGAATGATGAGTAGCTTTGTGATATTGCTAGCACAAAAACACGAGTCTCAATAGGATTACCAAGAAAGCTGGGCACTACTGAGGCAGCACATATATGCTCACAATCTGTACACTGTTATATCCCTGGGAAAATATCTCAGCCATAAAATATGTTGGGGCCTCATCACTAAGCATGGTGGCAAGGTGGCTTAGAGGTTAGCACTGCTGCCTCTCAGCACCAGGGACCTGGTTTTGATTCCACCCTGGTAACTGTCTGTGTGGAGTTTGCACATTCTCTCTGTGCCTGCGAGGGTTTCCTCTTGGTGCTCTTGTTTCCTCACACAGCCCAAAGATGTGCAATCTGGATGGATCAGCCATGCTAAATTGTTCATCGTGTTCAGGGATGTGTAAATTAGGTGGGTTATAGGGGGATGGGTCTGGGCGGTATGCTGTGTGGTCAGTGTGGACGTGTTGGGCTGAAGGGCCTGTTTCCACAATGTAAGGATTCTATAATTCTACCCATGACTGATCAGTGTAGTTTGTGGGAGCTTGCGGTGTGCAGATCATCTCTTGTTTCCTATTACAGCAGTGACCATACTTCATGAGTTAGACAGCAATATACAAGGGCTCTTGGCTTTAATCCATTCAAGACCTTGAAGCCTTGAAAGGGAAGAGGAGAAAATTATTGTATACATTTTAACACAAGTCAAAAAAGTCAACCTGAATCCCTGACTGCCAAATGTAGATCTTCCCTAAAGGGCAACATCAAGTGCTTATTTTGAAAAAACTGTTTTCACTTCTTAAAAATTATCTGGGTTACGTACACTGACAGCTAATGAAAAATATTTGGAAGAAGCCATAAGCATTTTCTGAGCTATTGTCTGCACAACCCACAACCACTGTTGCAGATTTGTGCTATGAATCACTACGATGTTTTAAATAAAAGTCTTGTAAGGTCCATTCCACACCCAGGTTGCATGTTGCACAGCGAGAGAGATTCATAACTGCAGCGGGAGAATTGAATTCAGAAAGCAGAATCTGAGACAACTTTCATCTGGATCTATTAATATTTTAAATGAATCGATATCAGTACTCTGTATTGCATGTGGCGTGCTTATAATTATTTTCAGAATTCAAAAGCTAAAACTAAAGTACATTTTTTTTTGACATCTGCAATGTCCTGAAAATTGTTTTCAAACTTTTTTTGACCTCTTCAAAATTTCCAACTGATAATCTGCTCCAAACTTTAGTAACTTCAGGATCAATTGTGCAGCCCTTGTTGATTCTCACCTTTAGTTTGTTTCCCCTGTGTTCCCTCTGAAGAAATGTTTAACTGCTACACCATCCCAATCCAGGTAGACTAACTGGTGTCAACAATTTCGCCTGTGGGGATGACACTGAACCAACCATATCCTATCACTCTACGTTCCAGCAGTTTGATAAGGTGTTGTGTTAAGAGACTTATTCAAAAAAATGAGGTGTACAGTACTGAAGGCACTGATCCGGGGTAAAAGGCAAATTGACCAGAAAGGAAAAATGAGAAGTTAACTTTGGTATCACCCAAAATAAATGTTAGGTTGATTGTGCTTTTGTTTTTGCTCTCACATTGTGGGCAAAATTGACAGGACTGCAAATAATGCTCATCCCAGTTGGCCTCAGAATATAACGGTGGTTATTCTTAAAGTGCAAAAGTTCTTCTGATGGTTGATCCCTCTATGGGGGCTTAGCTGAGAGTCACAGCAATGATAACTGTCCAAGTTAGGGTAAAGTTTCAGGTGATGTTCCTTCAACAGATTTGGGATTCTTATCTTTCTAAGTAGTGAAGATCACAGGGAAGGAGGTGTGGTCAAAGTAAATTGCTGCAAGTAATTATCTCGTAGATGCTTAACACCCAGTAATGGAAGGGCTAGAAATTGAATTGAGCAACAAGATTACCGGTTAAGCAGTTTACACTGTCCTGGTTTGAGCCTCTTGCATCTATTTGTGGTGGGCACTCCATTATGCTCTTGACCTGAGCCTTATAGTTAGTGAAGAGCCTTTGCAATGTCTTGCAATAATGTTGACAAAGCTGGCCTAGTTCCGCTTTGAGTGTTTTTCTATATAATATTGATGGGAGATTTAATGATGGTTTTGCCTTTGAAAGTCAGTAAATGCAAGGTCCTTCTCTCATTGCAGGTTCTCATTGCCCTGCTATCAATATGACTTATTTGCTGCTTCTCAATCTAAATCTGGATATTAATATGTCCCATTAGAGGCTGGAATAGCTTGTCAGAGGAGTTACAAATAGATTTGAACAGTGCAGAATAATTGAAAAAAAAAGCCCCAATTTTGACCTAAATTTAAAAAAGAGCATGCGAAAATAAAAGGGGGTGGTCTGCAGCAGTAACACTTTCAGAAAATGGGAACACAGATTGACCTATTACACCAAAATGTAGAAATCTCAAATGTTGTTTAGTCATGTTTTATGGGGATCTCTTCTGAGCAATGAAACAGTTGCCCATTGTTCTATACAATTCAACTCAACTGTAGCTATTGTCATTCAAAATGTGAGTCAGGGTCTTCCAAAACTGTCATCTCTCTTTCTTCAGAGGAAAACAGTGACACAACCTAACTGAAAAATGTCAATAGATCTACCTGTGCTGATTCCATGACGTGGTCAATATCGTACATGATTTCTTTGTAAAAGATCTATTTTAAGTAACTGTTGGAAGTGCACCCAGTGACATCTTCACTGACATTTCTGTTATCATCATTAAATCAGCAAGAGATATGAGATTGTTTATGCGGCGTTAACTCGATTTTGCCACATTTAGTCATTTCCTCTTTCGGCTGCCAAAGAACACAGAAAGGTAAACGGACAGAATCTGAGTGTGGGAAATGAGCTGTGGTGACAATCTGCAGGAAAAGTAGGGTCTTATTAAAAGAAATAATGAAGGAAAACAATGAGTGGATGAGCAGTTTTGTGAGCTGATGTTAACTGATAACATAGTGCTGCTTCAAATAGTCCTAAACTGTTAAAATGTAACTGGCACTTTGTGAGTCACAAAAGAGATGGAAAATAGGTGCAGTGTATCTTTCCATCACAAAGGCAGCATTTAACATGAGACAAATAAAGGTCATCTAAAATTTCTGCTATGCTGGTGCTTACCATTTTAACAACAATGTTTACAAACTCCTTTTGAAAATGACCATAACTTAGTTGATTTGAATATTCTAAAAGCTGTGCTGTTACATTGAAGGAGCTGGTTTATGCCATGGCTGGGTGTAGATAAGCAGACTTACCACTCTACAACTCTCACTACTACCTGCAACATCTTTCACACTTGCTGTCACCCAGGCACCACTAACCCTGTATGCCCATTCATGCTTCTTACTCACTCTCTGGGATACTCTTCCATATGCGCCCAAAAGTAATAGCTGTTCCACCCTTAATGCTTTGCCTGTCTCTCATTCAATGAGGAAAACAACCCTTTAATAGGCAGAATGGCTCAGGATAAGTGGTGGCTGCTCAACATTCAGTTCCTCACCCTGTATGTGAAGAGCATTTTGACTCTGGTTGCCCTGAATGGCTGATTGACCATGTCCAAGCCACTGACCTGCAAACCAACTTTGACCAATTTTTGGCATACCTTGAGTGAAAGCTGTCCTTCTTGATTTGACTGAAAGACATGACAAAGTTTATTTCACAAGCGTCTGTGTTAAATGGCAAGGCAAGACAAAGTAACATGAGCCTTATAAAATCTGGCAAAGACTGCAAAGCATGGAAAGACAAGGCAAGGCAAAGCAAGACAAGAAAATGCAAGGCACGGATGTTGTGAATGTCCAAGTATGCTCAGGAATGAACAGCGAGCAAAGAGCCTGGACATGTAGCCCAATCTATCTAGCTAGGTGCGTATCCCTGAGCACAGTGCCCTTGCTTCCCATTACACGATTAGAGCCAGTACAGACAGAGGTGCGGCATTGAAGTGGAAAAAGCATCCTAAAAGTGAATTGGAGATGCATCATGATTGTTCATTGATAGTAATGTCTGTCGGTGTTGGGTGTGTGTATCTGATACATTTGTGGTGTGCTCTGATATGTTGGTTCCTGATGTCCATCGTGGAAGTCAATCAGAGCAAGTAGTGGGCTCTATTTACCAGGTACCTGCTCTGGTTTTCACTATGGGGTTTCCTCCATGTCGACCTTGTTTGTCATGTTCTTTAAGATAGGTGGCTGAATATTAATGAAGTGAGTTGTAGCATCAATCTAGGTATTTAACAAGCAATAATTGGCAACATGCAGCAGCCTAATGTGAATCTTGCTACACTACTGGTCAAAAGCATAAAGATGGCGTGAGATGTCCCCGATGTCGATGGTGGGTGTGTCCGGAACAAGGAGTCACAGTCTGAGGATTCGGAATAGAACATTTAGGTCAGAGATTGAGGAGACATTTCTTCACCCAAAGAGTGGTGAGCCTGTGGAATTCATTTCCACAGGAAGTAGTTGATGTCAAAAATTGAATGTATTCAAGAGGCCACTAAATATAGCACCTGGGGCGAGTGGATCAAAAGTTAATGGCAAAAACAGGATTAAGCTGTTGAGTTGGATGATAAACCATGATTGTGTTGAATGGCGGATCAGGCTTGAAGGGCTGAATGGCCTCCTCCTGCTCCTATCTGCTGTATTTCTCTGTTGAGGTGCCTCACTGCACTTCTTGTCCTTTCTACCACAAATCTTATCTAAGCCCACATTGCCAAGGCCGCTAGAAGACTTTGATCATACATTCTAACGTCTTACTTCAAGTTTGTGGAATTTGAATGTCAGTGACTAGAAGACACACCATGCCCTTAGGCTGAAATATATTGACCATGACAGAGGCACAGCATACGTTTACAAGCATGATGCTGGGACTAAAAGGGTTAAATTGTGGGGAAATTATAGACTGGATTTGCATTCCTTAATGTAGAAAATGAATGGGTGATCTGACTGAGATGTTTAAAATAAAATTAGTGAAGCTTGCAGCATAGATCATCAGATGCTATTTCCTTTTGCTGGGAAAAGTCTAGCATAAGGGTGCATACCTTAAAATTAGAGAGATTATGATTATGATTTCGTCCAACAAATAGTTGTGAAAATCTAGAGCCCTCCTACAAAAAGCTGTTGAACCTGGAGTCAGTTGAACTATTTAGAACAGATTCGTGGACTTTTGTTCACCAAAAATATTAAGGGCTACAAACAAGATGTGTAAATTTGTTTATCATATAGTTTGCCATGATTTAATTGAATGGTGGGACAGGCGCAAGAGTTTAATTTATCGACTCCTGTTATTGTCTTCCTTGATAGGATAATGCAGAAGCACTAACTAGCACGAGTTTACTACCAAGGGAGAAATATTCTTGAGATTCAGAGGCCTGCCAAGTCACCATCCAGTCAGGCAGTGACAAGGCCACTTTCCCCAAAATCAAGTCACACCAAGCTAGGGCAGATGGCCAACCAGAGCCTGGCGACTCTTGTCCTCTGCAGCATCAAGAGGAAGGTTGTGGGTATTGTAGCGGCAGTAGTATCATGGGATGGAGGGTGCAAAGAAATTGATGCCAAGGGCTCCCAGTGAGCAATCCTCCCCCTCACTTCCTGCTGACGTGTGCAACCAGGAGCAATGTTTGATTGAAGTATCACTCCCACTTTAGAGTTATAAAGTGGCCACATAGTTTCAGCTGCCATTGCAAACCTCCCAGTGGAGTGGGAGATGACCCTTAAGTGATCATTAACTGGCCACTTAAGGGTCTCAGTTGGCGCTGGATGGTTGAGAATTCTATCATGGTCCGTCCTTCCCAAAGCAGAATTCCAGAAGTTGAGGGATGGTGGCATGGTTCATATCTATTATTATCTACCCTAATTAAGTATCCTCCCCACATTAAGCAAGCTCACCATGTTTGAGAGCAAAACCCTCTCATGGCAATTTGCAGAAGTATGCCACTGTGTAAAGTCTTTTGATATAGTTAATCGTTTTAATAGCGTAACCAAGCACTTCAAAATATTTCATACAATGAATTGTTTTTTGATGTTAATATTCTTCGTAAAATGATACTTTTGTTAAGTTTTTAAGAAATATTAGCTTAACAACCAAAGGGAAACGGTATGGCTCTCATGTGAAAGCTGAACCCAGTTCCCCAGCAAAAAAATGGGTGTCAAATACAACGGTACATGCTGTGATTAAAACAAAAGAATGAATTGCAGATGTCAATTATCTATGTTGTTTGCAACAAAATGCTTCTAAACTGATTTAGTAATAACCATTAAGATTTTCTACAGTGCCCAATCTCTCTTACATTTTTTGATGTTAATGGTTTTCCTATATAAGGAATAATGTTTTCTATTTAGAAATTATTTTGTACACTAAGAATTGTTTTGTGTCTTAGTTTGACATTTTGATATAATAAAACATAAAATTGAGAGTGGAAGTTTTATTTAATCAGAACATGAATCCTTATTGCAAATATTAATTGACATCAAATTTGAAAAGATATTAAGTAATTATATCAATTTTTTTAAAGCCAGCAAATTGAATTAGTTCTGAGTGAATTCATGTATACATTGCAGAAAATGGCCCAACAAACTGTATAAGTGTGAACAATAGTATGTTGTCATGACCGAGGTTGGTCATAATAGTCACTATGTAAACTTAAACTAAACCTGAACTAATCAAGCAAATTAGATACTTTAGGCTGAGCAAGCAAACTAGGATGGTCATCTCTCCGTGGCTGTCTTCTGATTTTGAAATGGAGATCATGTTAGCCTGAGGAATAAAAGTAAACAGTTCGAGGGGAAGACAAAGATTGCAGAAGACATGTATGAGAGACACTTTCACAGACAGTGCAAAATAAAACACAATGCAAGAAGAATTAGGAGAAGACCACAAGGATATTGAAATAATTCAACAGAGACTGGTATCCCATCACTTAGTTGCCCTTTATTTACATGCGAAGAGTCCTTGACACTGATCCGGCTTCCTCAGAGCCAGGTCTCAGAGTTAGCAGGCTATCTAATAGTCCTGTTTCTATCTGTCAGCCAGGGCTTCTTGATTGGACCAGATTAACAACCCCAATCAGAGAACTCATATTCTATGAGGGCCAACGGGCTGACCTCATCACAATCACTACAGATATAAACCATTAAGTAAATGGATTGAAATGGCATCAGAGGCAGCAAATGTAAGATGGTTGACATTACTCCAAATTCAGGACCTCATTGATGTGTCTCTAGGAGTGATTCAGATTTACAGAGATAAGTATGAAGGGTTTGCCGTTCATTATTGTTATGCATGGAATGTTATGTAGGCAAGACAACAGGAAGGAAATATTTCAAGTAAACGTAAGATGTTCTGTTAGATGTGACCTACATTTTTTCACCACTTGACAAAGCCACTGTATTATCAGGGGGTGAGCTGTATAGCTGCTGGTTGGAGTTGCACACAGTTAATGAGAGAATGCATATGCTAGCCCTGGCTAATGACAACATTGAGAAACTTCAAGAGGCAAATACAGAAGACTAATCTCATCCACTCAAATACCATACAAGAGCTATTACTGAGTAATGATTTTGATATCTGTCAGGGCAGGAGGGTGCTGTATTATTGCCATGTCCAAAGTCTGAAATTAACTTAATCTGCTGCATATTATATTTTCTTTCCATCCATAAAGGGGAAACCATGCATCAAGAGGGCTTGGAGGACAACCTTAGAAATTGAGGGAAAAGAAAAAGAAATGTAATAATTGACAGGATGATTGCTCAACTCTTTAATATGGCAATGCACAAAGTGTCATATTGTCAGTGGTTTAAAGAAAAGCCTGCTCTGCCTATTCAGTGGTATCTCTAAAGCCATTTGTGTCCATTATCACTCAGATTGCTACATTAGTATGTTCATGATGAAAATGAGTCCACACATATGTTCCAAAGAAGCTACAAGTTCTTGATTTGGCCTCTATCATTTTTTGTATGGGATGTTTGCTGTTTCAATGTATAACGCTTGGCATCTTTTTTCTGTTCAGCAGTGAGAATTTTGCAGCTGTGTGGTAAATGTTTTTGTTGCAATAACACTGCAGTTACTGCCAGCCCTTGCCCCCATGCACTGATTGACTACCGCTTTTGGTGACCTGCCACACTGTCCTTTAAGAGGGTCTGACTCAATTGGGTGCCCAAGATATTGTCCTAAAACATAGTTACCTGTGCTGTGCCTCCTGATGCTGTCCTGCAGCTATTGGTTGCCCATTGATGTTGAGCAACATCCCTGTGGACAGGCAGCAATTTGTCAATCGCCTATTCATAAGAAGCCCACCATTAAGGTCTTCCCTGTCTTTCTTGAACTAATTTCTTAGCCAGAATTGAGAAGCTCCTGTAAATTGGAGTCCCAGCACTCAACAGCTACAGACACATTGAGAATCAGGGGGCCCCGGTGTGAACATATTTAGGAATGTGTGACTATTCCTCATGAGATGATCCAGTTGCTGCTTTGTGGTTACTGTTGTATGAGGTACTTGGCCTGAAAGGGTTAACTCAAAACCTTTGAAACAATTCAGTCAACAGATACATTAATGACTTTCTGGGAGGAACTAGTCAGTTTTATGGTTAGTTAATCAGTTCTATGGTCTACAGCCATGCAATTGACCTAATTACTATTTCTCTGGAGGCTAACAGTGCCTCTTACCTAGTGTTAATGTAATTAACCAGTTTTAAGTTAATGTTAAATGTTATCTTACTACTGCTATCTTGTTACTCAGCTATGTGCCTTTCCTGCTGAAGAATTATCAGTGGCTAATCCTTCAGTATTTAACACTAGTATGCCCTATAGAACAGTACTAGAAGAAGGGTTAGTGGCAAGAAATCTACCCAAAGAGATCCTAGCAGAACCAGATGTCAGTGGCAGGCATCTCTTACAACAGTTAACACACTCTAAAGGGTACAGTTCAGAAAACTGTTGTCCTATGTGAGACCAATTGTTCTTGAGGCACTGAGACCCTCTACTCTAGAGACTTAATTTTTCAACATAAGTGCAAATGTGATTCCTGTGGGTAAACCATGCAGGCTGACATAGTGCATTTAATCACAAGAATTTCCTGTGCTGTTATACCTCAGTGGCTATCCTCAGATTCTGACATGTAGATCATGTTATCCTGAGCTCTCTCTAGCACCCACTTGTTTTGGAAAAATCAAATACTACTCACTTAATTTTCTCAAAAGTCTAAAGAAGATATTTCTTAGGCACTTTTGGTGGAAATTTGCTGAATTGAACTCTTACATCTTTCTTTCTAAAACCAGAATGTTATATTCCACATCAACTCTCATAGGAATGTAGAAACAGTCAGCCATTCAGCCTGTCATAGCTTCCCTGCCATTTAATCCAACCATGGCTGATTGAACACTTCAATGCCTTTTACCCACAAAATCCTGATAATCCTTTGCATCATCGGTAATGAGAAATCCATCAATCTCAACTTTAAATAAACTCAAATACTGATTCAATTTGATTTATTATTGTCACGTACTGAGATACAGTGAAAAGTACTGTTTTTCCTGCTAACCAGATAAATCATATTTCACATAAGAACATCAGGATGACAGAATAGAATGCAGAATATGGTGTGAACAGCTACAAATAAGGTGCAGAGAAAGGTCTACACTAATATGAGATTACCATTCATAAGTCTGATAACAGCAGGAAAGAAGCTGTTCTTAGATCTGTTGGTACGTGTTTTCAAACTTCTGTAACTTCTGATCAATGGAAGAGGGTAGGAGAGAGTATAACGAGCATGAGGGGGTTTTCAGTAATGTCGGCTGCTTTCCCAAGGCAGCAGAAAGTGCACACAGATTCAATGGAAGGAAGGCTGGTTTTCGTGATAGACTGCAGTACGTTCGCAATTCTCTGTAATTTCTTGCAGTCCTGGGCAGAGTAGTTGCCATACCCAGCTGTAATGCATCTGGATAGGATGCTTTCAATGGTGTATCTATAAAAATTGGTAAGAGTCATTGTGGACATGCTGAATTTCATTTGACATCTGAAGAAGTAGAGATGTTGGTAAGCTTCCTTTGGGGTAGAGATTTCTAAAGACTTTCAACCTGATGGAGTAAAAGGATTTTTCCTCATCTCAGTCCTATCAGTATCCCCTTATCTTTAAATTATACTGCTCATTTTTAGACTCCCAAACCAGAGGAAACATCTGCATCTACCCTGTCTATCCTTTTACTTATTTTGATTGTTTCAATGAGATCACCTTCATTCTTTGATACTCTGGAGAATTCAGGCTTAGTTTGCCCAATCTCACTTTGTAGGACAGTTGCAGCATCCTGGGAAAAAAATGTGATGAGCCTTTGATGTATTCCCTCATTGGTAACAACATCTTGCCTGAATGAAGGAAACCAAACTACGCACAGTACCTCAGATGTAGTCCAACCAAGCTCCTGTACAGTTGAAGCGAGACTTTAGTTCTCCTGTATTCAAATCCTCTTTCAATAAAGGCAAACATTCCATTAGTCCTCCTAACAGCTTGCTGCATTTGCATGTGAGCCTTCAGTGACTTATTGACAAGGACACCTAAAACTATTGAAGCACAGAAAATAGACTGGGTCATTCACCCTTTTGAACCTGCTCTGTCATTCAATATGATCATAATTGATCATCCAACTTCCTACTTTCTCCTCATAACCTTTGATCCTTTGGCCCTAAGAACTATATCAAACTTCTTCTTGAAAATATTCAATGTTTTGACCACAGTGCTTTCTGTGGCAGAGAATTCCACAACCTCACGACTCACTGGGTAAAGAAATTTCACCACATCCCAGTCCTAAATGCTTTAACCCATTGTTTTTAAACTCTAACCCCTGACTGTGGACTCCTCAGTCATTGGGAGTGCCCTTCTGTGTTTACCCTGCCGGGTCTTGTTAGAATTTCATAGGTTTCTATGAGATTCCCCCATTCTTCTCAATTCCACTAAATATTGTCCTAACTGATCCTATCTCTCTTTATAGGTCAGTCTTGCCATCCCAATATGTGTGGTAAACCTTTGTTGAACTCCCTCCATAGCCAGAGCATCCTTCCCCAGGATGGAGACCAAAACTGCACACAATACTGAAAGGTGTAGTCTCAAGAGGGCTCTTTACAATTGCAGCAAGACATCCCCACTCCTGTACTTGAATCCTCTTGCTAAAATGGCCAGCGTACCATTTTCCTCCTTCATCACCTGCTGTACCTTTGTACATCTACTTTCCAACCTCTTACAGTTAAACGTCTTACCTCTCATTCTTTTCCACATTATGTTCCATCTGCCATATTCTTGCCTACTCACTAAGCCTGTTCAAATTGTCCTGAAAACATTTTACATGTTCTTTACATCATATATTCCCCCATAGCTTGCATTATCTGCAAATTTATAAATACTGCATTTGGTTTGCAGCTGCCAGTCGTTTATATATCTTGTTAAAAGCTGAGACTCAAGTACAAATCCTTGTGATTCCATGTTAATCACAGATGAGGCAAAACGTTTTTTTCTTTAGAAGGTAAAACTGCAAGATAAAATAAGTTAAAATTGGGCCCACTGCTTTTGTTTTTCTGCTTTCATTAAACATGTTGCTCAGAATAACATCCCTTCATAATACTGCTTAAGAGCCATTTAAAGCAGATCACAATATATAAACTTGGAGACGGTGGGCAGAACTACAGGCACAACCGAGGGTGTAGTGATTAAATCCCTGGACTGCACCACTATCAAAACCCACCTTGGCAGCTTTAGAATTTGAATTTATTTTAAATCACTGGATTTTTAAAACATTTTACCTTTGTCCTTTGGGGAAAGAAACTTGCCATCCTGAGCTGGCTTGTGCCTACATGTGTCTGTCATTCCACACCATGTGTTTGACTCTTAATCATCCACTGAAGTGTATACCAAGCCAGTTAATTGCATTTAACTACTACCAGTGATTTGGATAGATTCATTAACAATAAATAAATGCGAAATCTCAACAATAGCCGCATCTCAACATTGAATGTTTGAAAAAAGAATATTTTAAATCGTGAAAAGTATGTAGTTGTGCTGTACCAGATTGTTACTATCTGCAATTTGAATGTGTGAAAGAAAGAAAGCATACATTTTTGAATTAAGCAAGGTTTATTTGAATACATTGCAAAGACAACTGGTATAATATACTTCCTGATATAAGCAAATCATTACTTATCTGATGTGTTATTGTATTCATGTTTTAAGCTTGTGCTGTGTATCTCCTCCAATTAGTAACAAGTTTCTAATTAATTAAAGGGAAAGAGTAGTTGATGAGGCAATATATGCATGAATTTTCCACCGCTGGTGTTGGTGTTAGCTTGCTTTTACAAATATTGTCCAGTTGCTTGATGCCTAATGCCATAGTTCTCATAATACAGGACTGGCAAACCAGAGACACAAGCTAATGGGGCATGGGAACAAATCCCACCAAAGCAACTGGTGACATTTAAATTCAATTCATAAATTGGAATTGCAAATAAGCCTCAATAATTACATCGTCAGTTGTTGCAAAAGGCTGTCTGGTGCATGCAGTGTCCCTTTAGGAAATTAACTGTGCTATCCTGCCCATGACACCAGTGCAGTTAAGTCTTAAATGTTCTCTGAAATGGCCTAGTAAGCTACTGAGGTCAAAGTCAATTGGGAGTGAACAATAAATGCTGCTTTGTCAGCAACACTCACATATCCCATGAAAAACTGATAGAAAATAGTATTAAACTAGTTATGTATCAAGTTGAGCACCATACATCTGTTAATTCATTTATTGCACATTTGGATGTCTGCACATGCAATGCATATGCTAATGCATGTCTGAAACCACTTAGTCTAAAATATATTGTTTTGGGAATTGTTTGGAAGCAGAAATTGTTCTTAGGATGGTATCAAATGACATTTGTAGCAGCGACTGAGTAAAGTGTGAAGAAAAAATGATAATGCTTCTAATGGCCTGTTTGTGATAATTTCTCTTTTGTTTCTCCACAGTAAATGAAATCATACGAAATGACCTCTCAAGTGCCTCTGTTCATGGACATTCATAGTTAAAGTTAGTGTCAAGACCATGAAAAGATCCATAATGATCCACTGTCATTATGAAAATGTTGATCATGTGAAGATCTCAGGCTATGCTGCCTCGAAGGAAAATTGTTCGATGTAAACAAAAAACTGTTATTTCTCTTTCTAGAAATAATTCACTTCAGGTAACAGAACAAAGTTGACTTGTTTCGTAATAACTGAATAGTATCAGATGGTGATTAGGCACCACTCCCATTGAACAGTTATTTGGATGAGTTCTCAGTTTCAGCAAGAACTGTCTTCCCAAATCATTCCAACAAAATTCACATAAACATTTAAAGAGTTCCAAAGAATTGATTGATGTTATTGTGAAAGAATATGTTGAGTTTAAAAAAATTAGACTTTCAAAAGTATGCAAATATAAGTGCCTTATGTTTACTTTTTGTTACAAAAGAAGATTCTTTGTATTGTACTTTATTAAAAGAATCACAATTTTAGAAATGAATATTAGCACATGCTCTTTGTAGGAATATTTTGTTAGCAAGAAATTTGCAAGAAAACAGGAAATTAATGTGAATTAGTAGGCATATCACAATACTTGTGTTCACTAAGGAGTCATGCTTAGCTCTTCAGTGGAAGGAGGGTATCCAACAATGTGTGTAACTGTACTGTACTTTGCATTTCAGTTCAAAGCAACTCTGTAATCCATTCAATGACTCCACTAATGGCATAGATCTACCCAGAGAAAATTCCTTATCTCAGCTGCTCAAGTCGTAGCTGAGCCTTGGTTACGTTGTCATCCCTTTATATTATTTGAATAGAATGAAACCTCTCAAACACACAGAGATTCCAAGAGACTGTTTTGAATAGCCTTACGGAGATACCATCAGCATCTCCAGAAATATGGGTGTGCAGATCATAGCCAGGTGCTGTCATGACATGGATTGGATTAAAGATTTAAGAAAAACATACAACAAAGTGATTAGATATTTTGATTTTTTTGCTGAATTGTTTGCTTGCTGCTCTCCTGTGTACATTTTCACAAATATGTTGAAACCTGTCATCTTTCACTGGTTGTATTGTTTGTTTTATGTACAATAAACTCAAAAGAATGGGTTAATAATTGTCACTTTTGCAATGCAAATTAGGAAATATTTCACAACAAAAGTAACTTCAGAACCTATGCGCACAAATGTTGAAAGAAAATAAGTGTAAAGTTTCAGAACAATAGTGGAGATAGTCTTTTTTTTTCCCTTGTCCAGCAATGAACGTAACTATTAGCAGAACACTCAATGCATAGTTAAGATCTCAGTCCATGCTACTGCATATTAGCTACCAGTATTTTTAACCAACTAGAATAGTAGTTGTTTCCTCTTTTACAAGAGTAGAAGCACATTTCCTTACCTTTTGCAATTGTGCCAGCACTTTAGAAAGCATAGTACAATACAGTACGAAGAAATCTGCCTCAGCAGTTATTTTAGTTTTATTTTTTAAGAAATTTCATGTCAGGCTTCAACTTCTTGGCTCACTAGGCTGTAAAAAGCATTTTACAAACCTTAAATGCAAACTGCTACAGGATTATTGCATTATGTTATGTTAAATCTTTAAATATTGTGCTCTGGACAGTAGTTGACCAGAGATTTGGTTTTTAAAATAGAATATCATAACATATAGCTTAACTAGCACTAAAAGTTGCTCTTTTAGGTTATAGTTTCATTGTAGATTAGTCCTGATTTCTTACAAAAACCGTTAGTTGTTTCCAGTTTGAGTGCCTTAACCAGTAGTGCCCTCTCTAGGTGTTGCCCAGAAATTACATGGTTGCATTTCTAGATTAATATATCAAATGGATCATGGTCACAGCATCTAATGACGAACTGAAGAAAACAAATGTGTGGTATACAGTCACTCATATAATCTAATCAACAAAGTGAAAACAGATTAATTGCTGTGTTCATGGTATTGCCTTATCCATTGCCACAAAGCCATCTGAGTAGCTTATTGTGAAGCATTTATAGCATGTTGTGGCAAAGTAACATATAAATAGGGCAAACTCCAGAGGACCCCACTGAAGATTCTGCTTCCTAGCTTTGGGGAGTTGAAAAGCAATGCAACCACATCTGCTTATAGATAATGAGACACTATACCTTCAGTTGTCAGGTCTTTTAATGCCTCTTATTCTTCCCTCATACCTCTGGCTCATTGTAACCTGTTTCCCGCTACCTAAATATCCGTTAGTGCCACATATACTTGACTGTGTTTAGGATCAGATTTATCTCTTATTCACATAGTGGCTTTTGGCAAATAGATGTCAATATAGATTAGCTTTGAGAAGTGCCACTTGTAACTTAAATGAAAAATTGGGAAAGAAACACCAATCATGCTTGAGGAAAATCTCGTGGCATGTTCTCCATTGTATTTAATCTATTAATGTAGGGTTACTAATTTTGTTTTATAAGATTACTATTACCCCTAAGCATGTCGTATAGAATTATAATGAGAAGTGCTGAAATGGTTGTTTCTAGAATTTGTACAGCTGGTTGATTTTATTTTACTATTGCTTTGAAAGCACTGCCAGCTCATCACAACAGTGCAAAATAATTGCAAAGTTGCTTTTGTCTGCTGGTGTAAACTTGTTAAAAAAAAAGGCTTTAACAAGGCAGCTTGTTATTGGCAATACAACTGCATTGCATTATAGGTGAATACTTGCAGTTTTCTACACTGCACTAGCCAAACAGGCCCTTGATGAGTTAAGCCCTTTTATGATCTCTCAAAATGGTTAGCTGCCATTTTTCTTACTTTTATTTGTATACTTTTCTTTTTGAATTTGTATTTTTGCTGCATTTTATAGGGAAAAGAATGTCTCTGTTTTCCAGAGCTGTGCCCAGAAAGGAACCAAAGGAGGGGCTGGAGTTCGATTCTCCTTTAGAATGTACAATAACATTGTGTCACTGGTTAAAATTTCATGGGCAAAACACACTCCATTTTCTCATTTGTTCAGGAATGGCTGTTAAGTTAAATAGACAAAGTTCCTGTTTTGTGTGTTGTGTCTTTGATGTTTTCCAAAGCTTGGATTTTCCTGTATATTTGTATCAGTGTTTTTTTTTGCATTCTTGCTGTTAGTGTAACCTGTTTCATGGAAGTTATCAAATATTTTCTACCTGTAATATAAAATAAAAGCACAGTTTGAAATATATAATTGTTCTTCCTTTCTCTCATATTGATGTTAATGGTGACACTGATTTTCTATGTTTGCAATTATCCATGTCACTTTATTTATATGTCTTTATTTAAAACTCACCTTTTAAACAATAAATTGAATTTGCACAGCATCTTTAATGTTAAAATTTCAAGGAACATTATCAAATAATTTGTCACTAAGTGTCATTAGGCAATTCCACTTCAGCAGGTTAAAGGCTTGAGTAAAAATGCAGATTATTAAAGGTGCCTTGAAGGAGGCTTGAGATTCCAGGGTTGGAATTCCAGAATTTAATGCGTGGCCAGTGCAGCGCGCAGCTGCCAATGCTAGAGCAGTTAAAATCAAGGTGCCAGTGTTGTAGGAATACAGAGATTTCAGATGGTCACATGAAGGCTGATGGGGGTTTCAGAGACAGGGAGGGATGAGTTCATGGAGTAAATTAAGAACAAGAATGAGAATATTAAAACCGAACAATTGCAAATTAAAGAACCTGTCTACTTCAGTCCACATAGGGGTGATAGATGAATGAACTTGATTTGAGTCAGGATACAGGCAGTAGAGGTTTAGATAAACTAAAGTTTATGTAGGTTAGAAGTTAGAAAGATGTGCAGAAGAGGCTCAGAATAGTTAAATCTGGACGTAGCAAATTCACGATTAGGCTTTTGACAGAAATTGAACTGAGCCGGGTCAGAATCAGGTTTTGTCAAGGGATTGAAAATAAGTGATCTTGGTGCTGTAGCAAATATGTGGTCAGAAGTTCATCAAGAGTTAAATATACCACCAAGGTTGCAGATTAACTGGTTCAGCCTCATACAGTGCCAGAGCAAGGGATGGAGTCGTTACCTGGGATGTGTTGGAGTGACAAAGACACTAACTTCAATCTTCCCAATATTTCATTGCAAAAAATTTCTGCTTATCCAGTAGCGGATGGCAGATGTAGAGACTGCCAAATTTAAGATTTACAATTTACAACTAATATTCCATCTTATGTAAACCACAGTGTTTTGATTTCTGTTGGAGGGGTGGTAGTAGTAATATCGATGGTATCAGAATATTGGGACATAGGTTCAAATCCCACCAGGTCACATGGCAAAATTTGAATTGAATGATAAAACATATGGAATAAAAAAACTAGCCTAATAGCAACTGCGTAACCTCTGTTGATTTTCCTTTAAAAAATTCGGCTTTACTTATGCCATTTAGGGAGAAAAAAAGCAGCCATTTTTGTGTGGCCTGATTTACATATGACTCTAGACCGATAACAATGTGATTGTTTCTTAACTTCCACCGGGCCAATTAGGAATTGGTAATAAATGCTGGCATGGTCAGCAACGCCCACTTACAATAATTAATATCTTTTCAGAAGAATGTCATAACATTAAGTTCATGCAAAAATCCAGGTATTAATTATCATCTGAAATTCCAGTTTACTTATTCATTTAAATTTCTTTTAGCCAAATATGAATAATATATCCATTCATACTCAAATTGTTTGCAACACTGCAATTAAAACTTTCTACAGATATCCCCACAAAATTAAACAAGACAATCCTCAAACATAAGCGCAACATCAAAATTCTGTAATACTTTGGTCAATATGTTTTATTTCCTCTTTTGCCATTTGTTTCAAACTCCAATAATTATTAACCCTATTAGCCCCAGAGCAGATAATCTGATGTAAAATGGTTTATTCTGAAGGAAAAGGGATACTAGTAAATGATTTTACTTGTCTTTCCATGTCTAAATACACAGTTTAATACACATGCACATACAAATTTTTGTAGGAACAACACCCATTTGTAGGTAGGACAGTTATTTAACATGTATCACTTTTGTAAAGCTTTTTTTTTGTCAAACCTTTCTCATTGCATTTATGTACAATCCAATAGTGTAAATCCCACTGTGAAAGTATCATCACAAAGAAGCAGCTCTGGGGATAGATATCAAGGATTGTCCTGAGCAGCTCTGTGACGCTGGATTCTGTGCTGTATGGGCTGCTGCCCAAGATGCACACCAAGACAAACATCAACGGCTCCTGGAGGACCATCAACTCAGTGAACAATGCTGTTTAGTCTACCCAGAACCTGTTGGTCATTCAGTGCAAAGAGTTGATTTTGACTGAATGTTACGAACTGGCACATTCCAATTCCAGGACTATGTGCTGAAGGGGGCATGAGAATGTGGAACATCTGCCACCAAAGCACAATGGGGAAAGCCCACAGTGTAGGGTCTTTCTGCCAGAATATAATGACAATCTATTACATTGTAGTCTTAATGATAATGTAAATAGTTTCCTTCCATGTTTAGAAAATGCCTCTGGATTGAAACTTGAATGACAAATGTCAAAACTCCACAATACCTTCTACAAAGTCTGTACAGAACTGTTTTGCACAATTGTTATAGGTAATTTAAAAATAAAGTATGTTTTTGAAATAAAGTAAAATCATCATATATGCCTCCTGCTTCTCTCATCCCTAGACAAATCAGGACTATCAAACTCTTTTCCAAGACATTAATGCCCTTAACAGTAACATAATTCTAATAACCTGATGAACCACTACATTTAGTGAACACAGATCTAGGCACAAATAGAAAGCACAGTCACTGTTTAAAAAAAATTAACGAATAGCAAGATTTATGAGAAACATTATGTTTTTTTACAAATTCCACTCATTGTCTACATAACTTTTTTTGGCAATTTCTAATTACACTTTAGTGTAAACATTCCATTAGTGCCTCTATTACCTCAAATGAAGTAAGCAAAAAGGAGCATTGAATTCTAAGGATCAGAACAATAAAAGAAAACATTGTGTTCAAAAGGGAATTAATCACAACCATTTAGAAATAACAAATTACCTACCCATGCCAATTGACCAATTTATTTAACGAGGAACAATTGTATTTAAAAATATATAATTTTACATTTCTTTAGAACTTATTTGCCAACTAATGCTGATACCAAGGAAGCTCATTAAATAAAACCCATTGATGAAATGTGCCCTTTCACATTTTGACTTAAAAGCAAACATGTATTTTGTTGTCTGGTTACTTCAGTCTGATCCCTGCTGACATGTCCTTGACTATTTTGTCCCTCTGTGGATGAAAGTATAGAGCCTTTGCTTAGAGATTTCAAACAGCAGTGCCAAGATTTGCTCACCGCGTGCGTGTGGAACTGAAGACAAATTCAAGTGGGACAGTAAGTTGGAAGTCAGTGCTGCCTTCTAATAAAAAAATTATGGATGATTTACAATTTCATATTTCAATTCCCTTGTATTAGTTGGGCCAAGGCATGCTCTGTCTGTTACTGAGTGAAGCAAGACACTTTGCAGACTATAATTAAATCAATGTGTGGGATTTATTTTCAAAGCGCTGAATACTCAGGAATTCTATTTATTGTGTACAGAGGCACCCTGAAAGATAGATTTTTCCAAATGTAGCTCAGCTGGTTGAATCAAATTAGTTCTGAAGCATTGAACAAGAAACGGGAAGTGGTATTCATCAATATCTGCATCTCATTAGGATTTATCCCTCATTTGGTACTAATTTCTTCATGGGTCATCCCCAATCATTTGGTATTGAATGCTACTTTCGCAGAAACCAGTCAGTAAACAAAGCATAGTACACTCATATTGTATTCGAGGGCCACTTATGAGTCGAAATTCAGCACAACAGCAAAATACAGGATAGCACAGAATACTGCGTGACCCAGAATTTGTAGAAGGAAAGTTATGTCAGTAGTTAAACAAAGGGAAAAAAAAAGCCTGAGCCTTTAAAGGACATAGTTGGATTGCAAGCTATACAACTGGAATAAAAGGGGTTAATAGCTGATTTACTAATAGCCAGAGTTCATCATCTGTGATGTCAGATTATGTCCCATCACATGGAAGTGGGATCTGAGGGAAAAAGATTGTAATGGATTCCTGCTGAACCATGACTCTATAAATAATGTAAATAGTTAATAAATATTCATTAGTATGATGTCTATACTGCCCTCCCTTTTCCAGATCCCAGTCAAAGAGGCAAAGCATGGCTTGCCAAATGACCACAAGAGTATTGTGAAACGAGATCTTGGGTTTGTAATTTCCATGGATGCCATGGAGCTCGGACTTATTTCTGACAACTGCTTGCATTTCTAGTTGGTGAGCAAGGCATAATGTTCTCTGAACCCCAATTGTCACTGTTAAAAAAAATCCTGTGAGTGGGGAATTTATTTTCAGCAAAATCCTGCCTTTTAAGCAACTCCACCCCCAAAACCCAACCTTCCCATACAAACAGCTGTCCCACTTCTACACAGTCTCCACAACAACTCTCATATCCTCCTAAATTTGCACCCAAGAATCATGCAAAGTCTGAATGGGGTCACAATGGAATGAGGTTTGTGAAGCACTCAGGTAAATAATACACCTTGTTTAATTGGAAACATTTACTTCAAAAAATATTTATATTTTCCAAAATTACCTATAACAGTGCTAACACATATGTCTACATGTGACAGCTTTTACTCTTTTATTGTATGAGATCAGCTTGAAATGCATCAACAAAATCGAAACGAGTTCCTCTCCAACCTAATTGAGGCAATGATGCACAATAAACTGTGTGTTTGTTTAGGGATTTGTTATTTGAACAATGAAATGAGACATTCAAAGCCCTTATGTTGAAAATAGAAAATGCTGGGGATACTAAATAGTTGTCACTGTGTCTGGGAAGGGAGAACAGATGTGTATATGTAAATAAATGTAATATGTTTTGAACAAAGGAAGGAGGGTGTTTACAATGAAGGGGCTGTGGTAGCTGATAACAAAAGGGAAGATCTGCAATAAGGTCGAAGGCAGGAGGAATGCTATGCCAGGGTAACGACTAAGGTCAAATCTAGCCTCACATAAAGTCCTCGTGAATTCATGTGTGGTATGGTTAGTTGCGCAGTGATCTGGAGCTGGAACCATATCCAAACACTCTTTGCCTAGGCCAAACATCATTTACCAACTTTCAGTCCTCTGATCTTAAACTATGCAAATGCGTAAGAATGATCTGAGATAGCAGGAACTGCAGATGCTGGAGAATCTGAGATAACAAGGTGTAGAGCTGGATGAACACAGCAGCCCAAGCAGCATCAGAGTAGCAGGAAGGCTGATGTTTCGGGCCTAGACCCTTCTTCAGAAATGGGAGAGGGGAAGGGGTTCTGAAATAATAGAGAGAGAGAGGGAGGAGGATAGAAGATGGATAGAGGAGAAGATAGATGGAGAGGAGACAGACAGGCCAAAGAGGCGGGGATGGAGCCAGTAGATGTGAGTGGAGGTGGGGAGATAGGGACGAGATAGGTCAGTTCAGGGAGGACAGACAGGTCATGGGGGAGGGGGGATGAGGTTAGTAGGTAGGAGGTGGGGGTGGGTCTTGGGGCGTGAGGAGGGGATAGGTGGGAGGAAGGACAGGGTAGGGAAGCAGGGACGAAATGGGCTAGTTTTGGGATGCGGTAGGGGGAGGGGAGATTTTGAAGCTTGTGAAGTCCACATTGATACCATTGGGCTGCAGGGTTCCCAAGTGGAAGATGAGTTGCTGTTCCTGCAACCTTCGGGTAGCATCGTTGTGGCACTGCAGGAGGCCCGGGAGGGACATGTTGTCTGAGGAATGGGAGGGGGAGTTGAAATGGTTCGTGACTGGGAGATGGAGTTTTTAGTGCGAACCGAGCATAGGTGTTCTGCAAAGTGGTCCCCAAGCCTTTGCTTGGTTTTCTTGATGTCAAGAAGGCCACAACGGGTACAGCAGATACAGTATACCACATTAGCAGATGTGCAGGTGAACCTCTGCTTGATGTGGAAAGTCTTCTTGGGGCCTGGGATGGGGGTGAGGGGGGAGGTGTGGGGGCAGGTGTGGCACTTTCTGCAGTTGCAGGGAAAAGTCCCGAGCGTGGTGGGGCTGGAGGGGAGTGTGGAGCGGACGAGGGAGTCCCAGAGACAGTGGTCCCTCAGGAAAGCAGATCAAGGTGGGGAGGGAAAAATGAATTTGGTGATGGGGTCAGATTGCAGATGGCGGAAGTGTTAGAAGATGATGCGTTGCATCCGAATGTTGGTTGGGTGGCACATGAGTAGAGGGAGATTCTGTTTTGGGGAGGGGGTGTGAGGGATGAGTTGTGGGAAATGCAGGAGACACGGTTGAGGGCATTCTCGACCACTGAGCCAGGGGAAGTTGTGGTCCTTGAAAAATTAGAATGTCTGAGATGTACAGGAGTGGAATGTCTCGTCCTGGGAGCAGATGCGGTGGGGGCTAAGGAATTGGGAATAGGGGATGGCATTTTTGCAGCAAGGTGGATGGGAAGAGGTGTATTCTCAGTGGCTGTGGGAGTCAGGGGCTTGAAATGGATACCGGTTTCTAGGTGGTTGCCTGAGATGGAGACAGAGAGGTCCAGGAAGGAGAGATAGGGATTGGAGATGGTCCAGGTGAACTTAAGGTTGGAGTGGAACGTATTGGTGAAGTGGATGAACTGTTTGAGCTCCACTTGGGAGCCTGAGGCGGCGCGGATACAGCCATCAAAGTAACAGAGGAAGAGGTGGGGTTTAGGGACAGTGTAGGTACAGAAAAGGGATTGTTCCATGTAACCTACAAAGAGGCAGGCATAGCTTGGGCCCATGTGGGTACCCATGGCCACCCCCTTTGTCTGTAGGAAGTGGGAAGAATTTAAAGAGAAGTTGTTGAGCGTGACGACGAGTTTGGCTAAGTCGTTGAGGGTGCCGGTGGAAGGGGACTGGTCGGGCCTGCAGGACAGGAAGAAGCGGAGGGCCTTAAGGCCATCTGCATGGGGAATGCAGGTGTATAGGGACTGGACGTCCATGGCGAAAATGAGGTGTTGGGGACTGGGGAATTGGAAGTTCTGGAGAAGGTGGAGGGCATGGGTGGTGTCACAGATGTAGGTGGGGAGTTCCTGGGCCAAGGGGGAGAAAATGGAGTTGAGATAGGTAGAGATAAGTCCGGTGGGGCAGGAGCAGGCAGAGACAATGGGTCGACCAGGGCAGGCAGGTTGGTGGATTTTGGGAAGGAGATGGAAGCGGGCAGTGCGGTGTTGGGGAATGATGTGGTTGGAGGCTATGGGTGGAAGGTCACCTGAGGTAATGAGGTTGTGGATGGTTTGGGAGATGATGGTTTGATGGTCAGGGGTGGGGTCATGATCAAGGGAGCGGTGGGAGGCAGAGTCAGAGAGTTGGCGTCTGGCCTCGGTGATGTAGAGGTCAGTGCACCATGTTACAACTGCACCTCCCTGGCCATGGGTTTCATGGTGAGGATGGGAGTGGAGCGCAGGGCTGTACTTTCTGCGGGGGAGAGGTTGGAGTGAGTGAGGGGGTGGAGAGATTGAAGTGATTGATATCTCAACAGCAGTTGGAGGTGAGGAGGTTGAGGAAGGGTAGGAGGCCTTGGGGTGGTAGCCAGGAGGAGGTGGCACGTTGGAAGCAGGAGAAGGGGTCAGTAGAGGGAGAGTTAGGCTCAAGGTTAAAGAAGTAAGCGCGGAAACGGAGGCAGCGGAAAAACTGCTTTGTGTCCAACCCCAAACATAACAAATACCGGTCACGTTTGGACACGAAGCAGTTTTTCTGCCAACTTCGCCTCCGCGCTTACTTCTTTAACCTTGAGCCTGATTCTCCCTCTACTGACCCCTTCTCCTGCTTCCAACACAACCTCTGCTCCTGGACACAACCTCAAGGCCTCCTACCCTCCCTCGACCTCTTCATTTCCAACTGTCGTCAAGATATCAATCGCCTCCCACTTCCTACAGACAAAGGGGGTGGCCTTGGGTACTCACATGGGTCCAAGCTATGCCGGCGTCTTTTTAGGTTACATGGAACAATCTGTCTTCTGTACGTATACTGGCCCTAAACCCCACCTCTTCCTCCATTACACTGATGACTGTATTGACACCCCCTCATGCTCCCATGAGGAGCTTGAACAGTTCATCCACTTCACCAACACCTTCCATTCCAACCTGAAGTTCATCTGGACCATCTCCAATACCTCTCTCTCCTTTCTGGACCTCTCTGTCTCCATCTCAGGCAACCACCTAGAAACCGATATCCATTTCAAGCCCACCAACTCCTACAGCTACATAGAATACACCTCCTCCCATCCACCTTGCTGCAAAAATGCCATCCCCTATTCCCAATTCCTTTGCCCTCACCACATCTGCTCCCAGGATGAAACATTCCACTCCCGTACATCTCAGATCTGCTCATTTTTCAAGGACCGCAACCTCCCCCAACTCAGTGGTCAAGAACGCCCTCAACCGTGTCTCCTGAATTTCCCGCAACTCATTCCTCACACCCCCTCCCCACAATAACAACCAAAACAGAATCTCCCTCATCCTCACATACCACCCCACCAACATTGCCCCTAGTCCTCACATACCACTCCACCAACCTCCGGATCCAACGCATCATCCTCCGACACCTCCGACCCCAACACCAAAGACATTTTTCACTCCCCCCATTTATCTGCTTTCCTGAGGGACTACTCTCTCCGGGACTCCCTTGTCCACTCCACACTCCCCTCCAACCCCACCACACCCGGCACTTTTCCCTGCAACCACAGGAAGTGCTACACTTGCCCCCACACTTCCCCCTCACCCCCATCCCAGGCCCCAAGAAGACTTTCCACATCAAGCAGAGGTTCACCTGCACATATGCTAACATTGTATACTGTATCTGCTGTACCTGTTGTGGCCTCCTCAACATTGAGGAAACCAAGCAAAGGCTTGGGGACTGCTTTGCAGAACGCCTACATTTTGTTCGCACTAAACAACTCCACCTCCCAGTCGCGAACCATTTCAACTCCCTCCCCCATTCCTCAGACAACATGTCCATCCTGGGCCTCCTGGGGTGCCACCACGATGCCATCCCAAGGTTGCAGGCACAGCAATTCATATTCCGCTTGGGAACCCTGCAGCCCAATGGTATCAATGTGGACTTCACAAGCTTCAAAATCTCCCCTCCCCCACCACATCACAAATCCAGCCCAGCTCATCCCCGCCTCCCTAACCTGTCCTTCCTCTCACCTATCCCCTCCTCCCACCCCAAGATTCACCTCTACCCCGACCTCCTACCTATTAACCTCATCCTGCCTCCTTGACCTGTCCGTCCTCCCTGGACTGACCTATATCCTCCCTACCTCCCCACCTACACTCACCTTTACTGGCTCCATTCCCACCTCTTTGACGTGTCTATCTCCTCTCCACCTATCTCCTCCTCTATCCATCTTCCATCCGCATCCCCTTCTCTCCCAATTTATTTCAGAACTGCCTTCCCCTCCCCCATTTCTGGAGAAGGGTCTAGGCCCGAAACGTCAGCTTTTCTGCTCCTCTGATGCTGCTTGGCCTGCTATGTTCATCCAGCTCTACACCTTGTTATCTAAGAATGATTAGAGTTGGTTTTAGAGTCATCAAGCTGTACACCCTGGAAACAGACCCTTCGTTCTAACTCATCCACGCCTACCAGATATTCTAAATTAATCTTGTCCCATTTGTCAGCATTTGGCCCATATCGCTTTAAACCCTTCATATTCAAATACCAATCCAGATGTCTTCTAAATGTTGCAATTTTACCAGCCTCCACCACTTCCTCTGATAGCTCATTCCATACACACACCACCCTCTCTATGAAAATGTTGCCCCTTAGATCCCTTTTATATCTTTCTCTTCTCACCTTAAACCTATGCCCTCTAGTTATAGACTCCCCAACCCCAGGGAAAAGACCTTGTCTGTTCACCCTATCCATGCCCCTGATAATTTCATAAACATATGTAAGGTCACCTCTTCGCCTCCAACACTCCACACAAAATAGCCCCAGCCTATTCAGCTTCCCCATGTTGCTTCAACCCACCAAACCCAACAATGATTTTTTTTGTTTTTTTCTGAAGAAGAGTCCAGACCCGAGATGTCAGCTTTCCTGTTCCTCTGATGCTGCTTGGCTTCCTGTGTTCATCCAGCTCTACACCGACACCCTTGTAAATCTTTTCTCAATGCATTCAAGTTTTACAACATCCTTCCTACAGCAGGTTGACCAGGACTGCACACAGTATTCCAAAAGTGGCTGAACTAATGCCCTTACTGCTGCAACATGACCTCCCAACTCCTGTATTCAATGCACTGGCCAATCAGGGCAAGCATGCCAAACACCAACTATCCTGACTACCTGGGACTCGCTTTCAAGGAACTATGAACCTGTATTCCAAGGTCTCTTTTTTCAGCAACACTCTCCAGGACCTCCCCAATAAGTGTATGAGTACTGCCTGATCTGCCTTTCCAAAATGCAGCACCTCAAATTCACCTAAATTAAAGGCCCTGTTCTCCTAAAGTGAAGAACCACCTCCCACATGTGCACTTTCTAAAAAATATCAGTGCAACAGACTCTGGTCACTGTTAAATCGACTCTTTGCTGAGTGAATATTGTCTCCTGTAAAGTAGGCTATTTGCCGCATTCCTGCCCTAAGTCTCACCCTCCTCTGACTCCAGACAGACACCTTGCAATTCATTCATTATCAGCAAGCACTTTGATATTTTAATGGCTGCCTACTGCCAATCATTTAGAAAATACAAATTAATAAAGTGCAGTCCAAGAAAAATCACATTCCCTAAGCAGGGGAAAATGGTCAAGCAAGCCAACCTTTGCTGCTTTCACACATTTTGTAAATAGACGGTTCAAAGACAACATAGCAGAGGTCTGGGAATAGACTGTTTGTGTGCCCCCTCCGTCAGTATATTGTGTAGCTATAGAGGGATCTAAGGAGTCAATAAATAAAAGATTCCCCTAAAGAGAGAAGAAAGGATTTATTTTTGATTCTTACATGGATAAACTTGGAATCATCTGTCCGGACTGGCTATATTTTTAAAATGTGGCATGTCACCTCTTAACTTTTAAAACTGGCCTTTGGATTTTTCCCAAAGCTAACAAGGAATTTCCTTTTCTCACTCCTTATCTTCTCTAATCATGTTTTGAAAGCCAACTCACTGGAAATTATCAGTGAACTGGAAAAGCAGCTGTAAATACACCCATGCACGTTAACTTGATAAAGGATACTTTCTCATCGAAGTATGGCTTCTTTTGTTAATCGTTGGCAAGGAGAATTTCTGGCTGTTAGAGGCATGTAGAACTCCCCACCCTGCCCCCTGTAATTGGCCGGTCCTGACTGTGCCTATATTCTATAATTACAACATTATATTTGGAGAAGCTCTGGACTCTTTTGTGTAGATTCACCACTCCTTCTAGCTGACATTAACCTAGGGCACTGATACCATGTAGGAAAGAATGCCCATATGACTCCTTAAGCAAAAGATATCCCCATCTTGATGAACAATAAATAGGTTATTTCATATTATGTAATAACTAGACACATTGCATCTCAGATGCATTATCATATCTCGTGAGACATCATCTCAACCTATCAGTACGTTGCAGCTACTAAAACATTTTGTTTAAGCTTTGGTAATGAGCACAGAACCAGGCGGAGACAAGTTAGGTCCTCCCAGAACCTATCCTTTAAATCCAGAAGGGTGGAGCCTATACCATGATGTCAGTTAACCCCTTCATATCTCAATTGCCTTATACAACACCCACCCACCATCGCACATGGCCCACCTTTCTTTACCATCCTGTTCCTAATTCTTTCTCAATTAAATTACATAAGTAAAATGAAACATTGTCTTTCCAATCTCAGAGAAGTGTTTACTTCCTTTCTGCCCTCCATTAGCACCCCTCTAGAGATAAACAGGTTGGCAATGTCAGTAACAATTGAAGACTCAAGTCAATTTCTTTGTAAATTTTATATTTTTCACATTAACTTTATTAGAGCTAACTGGATACATATTAAAATACGCTTGGAATTTAGCAAAGAAATTAACTGATACAGTATCTGATAAAAGGCATCACTCTTGTATCTTCATCACCTTTGAAATGTAAGTTCGGGCCACAGTGTGGATTCCAGAAGTCTGCATTTCTGACCATTGACATTATGTGCATGTGCATTGGCCCTCTGGATGGCTCATTCACTGGTCTCCTTTTCCACTGCCAACCTTGTCTGTTCATGTTTTCTTGTATCGTTCCATTCACTCCAAACAAAGTAAAGGGGCCAACGTGTTTCTGTGTTGGCTGTTCGCAAGGTACAGCTATACATTAAGAGCTCTGTGGTCAAGGCCCTCTGGATTAGACTCAGTGACTCTCTGGGTCTTTTGTCTGACTTTTGGGAAGAGGAGAGTGTGAGAGAGAGAGAAAAAAAGAAAGATTGGTATGTAGTTTGGATGGCATGATAAGCTAGACAATGTTGGAATTTCCATGAAATGAGGGGTTATTTTCGAATTTAGTCTTTCATGGACTGTGGATGTCCATGCTAAGCAAACATTTATTGCCTATCCTTAATTGCCCTGGCAAAGCTAATGGTGAGCCAACATCTGGAACAGCTGCATCTGTGTGTTTCTGCGGTGCATCTTGTATATAGCACACATGACCGACGCAGTGCACTAGTGGTGGAAGGAATGAATGTTTAAGGCAATGGTTGAGTTGCTGTTCATATGTATTGCTATAACTTGGTGGGTGTCGAGTTCTTCAATATTGTTGGAATTGCATGAGGAGCATATTCCATCACACTTAGGCTTCGTAGATGGTGGACAAATTTTGGACAGTCAGGAATTTGAGTTACTTGCCACAGAATTCCCAAACTCTGACCTTGTGCTGTCAACATTTTTATATGGCTGGTCCACTTAGGTTTTGGATCAATGGTCCAAATTTCAGCAGTGGTAATGCCATTGATTGTCAGGGGGAAATGGTTAGATTCATTTTGTTGTTGAAGATGATCATTACCTACCTCTTGTGGCACTTGCCACCTATCTGTCCAAGTCTGAATGTTGTACAAACTGCTTTATTATCTGAAGAGTTGTGAATGAAACTGAAAATTGCGCAATCATCAGGAAACATCCTCACTTAGAATGACATACTAGAATGGAGATCATCAATGAAGCACGTAAAATGGCTAGGTCTAGGACATTTTTCTGTGAAACTCCTTTAATAATTCTCAGAATATATAAGCTCTTTTGGAAAATTGATTGTCAAAGCTAGAAGTCTGAAAGAGAGGATGCACATGACTATGGGTGGGGACGATAATATGTTTCTCTCCTTGCAGTCATCAAACAACGACTGATGTGTTTGAAATAGTTTCTAACCAATGCTATCTGGAATATATTAGTTATTGCATAATCCACTGTGGATTCAACAGCTGAGTAATGGAATGGAAACTTGGAAGAAGAAAATAAACCAACAGAGCAAATTTAACCTGTCAATCCCCATCCAATCCTGAGAGATAGAACTGTTGTAAGAGGGAGGTGGCCTGGCCAAGCAACATGTTTTTTCTATTCTCCTTTGAAAAGTCATATGGGTGACAGCAAAATTGAGGAATTAAATAAAAATCACACAATGTGGCTAATAGGCAAAATATGAGGCAGTGAAATGTAAAATTTACTTGGATTTTCCCCACGGCGTTGAGAGCCAGAAGTCAGAACTGTTTCTAGGTCTCTGACTGTTTCTGAGATTTTCATAGAGCTGCCACAATAGCTGGCATGGAAAATCTTCAATGGAAAATGGTAGGCGGCATCTCCAAGCTATAGGGATAATGGCGGTTGAGGCGAAAGACAGTATTGCCAGGCAAACGGGATGTGGGCACTCCCTCATCAATATTTTGTTTTAGTCTGCAACCAAGGAACCACTGCGAGTAGCAGGGTCCCTTATCTACTTGAATTATCTTAACCCTTGGATTGTGGTCATTTTTAAAAAAAATTCATTCACGAGATGTGGACATTGCTAGCTGTGCCAGAGTTCACTGCCCATTCCTCGATGCCCTTGAGAAGGTGTTGGTGAGTTCCGCTCTTGAACCACTGCAATCCAAGTGTTGCTGGTAAATCCACAATGCTGTTAGGGATGGAGTTCCAGGATTTTGACCCAGCAACACTAAAGGAATGACAATACTTTTCTAGTCAGAATAGCTTGTGGCTTGGAGGAGAAACGTAGGTGGTAGTATTCCCATATATTTGCTGCCCTTGCTGTAGAACTGAAAGTAATATTTATAGATTATATGAGCTAAGGAGCCGTTTTGCTTGGGTGTGCCCCCACATTCCCTAGCAATGCTAATCCCAAGGAGCTCATGTGATTCACAACAGCAGCAAATTTTCAAGGGTTACCAGCGCAAATGTGGCTCAGAGGCTTATGGGAACAACTTTTATAAGTATTGATTTAATTTAAGTGGAGCAGGGTACTGATGCTTATAATTTTATCAGTTACAATAAACTGTAAAAATGAACATTTGTTAGCATCGGTCATTATTTCCATGAAGATGAGTTCAGGCTGAACTTTAGGATTAGAAACGATGAAATGCAGGATTCACCCATCCACAGATTACTAGCTCTCTTCCCAGTGGAAACTGATTTTTCTTATTTATTTTATCAAAACCATGTACAGATTTTGAACGTCTCTTTCAAATCTTCTCCAAGTACTCGAAACTAACTCAAAAAGCCTTATATATGGTATATGTAATGCATCAGAGGGCTGGTAGCTAACCATCATATTTGGAGAGATACTGAAAAAGACAGTGACAACTAGAGAATGCATATTGGAAGCTAATATGTATGTATTGAAGCTCCTCAGCCAGACATTACAATATATATCAATAACACAACTTGTAGTTATATAACACAGCTCGCAAAAATAGTTTAGAAGATGTGTCTGGCTAGTTTCATTAACAAAGACATGGATAGCTTCATAAACATAGTTGAGAAAAGAATGGGGATTATCTTGCCATCAAATTATGAACACATCTCATGACAGTTTAGGGAATGAGCTTGTCACGGATATACAGCAGGTGCAAATGCCAGCAAGGTAAAATGTAAAAAACTATAATCTCAAGCTTTGGGCTTCGTAGAACACTTGCCCATGATCTCATTATTCCAGCTCTCTCTTCTCCCCTTTTCTCTTTCTCAGCTATCAATCTCTTGTGCACTTCTCATTGTTGCACATTACACAGAAAGGCAATGTTTCGCTACACTTCATTTTTAATTTTCTTCTCATGTGGAAAATCTGTGCATTTCACAAACCTTCCTAGCTCATTCACTAGCCTGATACTTTATTTTAGTCTCATGTACACTGTGATCACAAGGCTAGAACTGTCAAACACTCTCAAATATCAGAAATGTGAAAGCTACTTTTTGATCTAAGGTTAGTGTTTGTGAATGAATGTTCCATCTTTTCTTATGCTTCCTTGCTTTTACTAACGACTTGACACCATAAAGATGCTTCCATTAGGGCTACCACTGGTGGTGTATCTACTAATGGGTGGTGGCTGAATGCATTCGTATTTGCTACTTGGCCTCCTGGGCAGTGTTCTAACTTGTAAGCATAAGCACTTAGTATTGGAGCCCACTGTTGAATGCGGTTGGAAGATATGTTCAACACTGCCTGGTTCTCTTTAATCACATCAAGTAGGGGTTTGTCATCTGCGAATATCACACATTTTCATCCATAAAGGTATTGGTGGTACTTTCTGACTCCAACTAAAACCACCAATCCTTCTTTCTCCATCTGACCATATTTAATCTCTGCATTAGCCAAAGTTCTGGATGCATGTGTTATTGGGTGTTCCTCTCTGTTGTGTCACCTATGAGCTAATACAAACCTGATGTCACATGGGGAGGCATCACTCAGAACGTAGGAACATAAGGAGACAAGAACTAAGAGCAAGAGTAGGCCATCTGGCCCCTCAAGCCTGCACCACCATTTAATGAGATCATGGCTAATCTTTTTGAGACTCAGCTCCACTTGCCTGCCTGCTTACCATAACCCTTAATTCCTTTACTGTTCAAAAATGTGTCTAGCCTTGCCTTAAAAACATTCAGCAAGGTAACTTCAACCGGTTCACTGTGCAGGGAATTCCACAGATTCACAACCCCTTGGGTGAAGAAGTTCCTCCTGACCTCAGTACTACATCTGCTTCCCTTTATTTTGAGGCGATGCCCTCTAGTCCTAGTTTCACCTGCTAGCAGAAACAACCTCGCTGCCTCCACCTTATCTGTTCCCTTCATAATCTTATATGTTTCTATAAGATCTCCCCTCATTCTTCTGAAATCCAATGAGTATAATCCCAGCCTACTCAGTCTCTCCTCAAAATCCAACCCTCTCAACTCTGGAATTAACCGAGTGAATCTCTTCTGCACTCCCTCCAGTGCTAGTATATCTCGTCTCAAGTAAGGAGACCAAAACCACACACAGTACTCCAGGTGTGGCCTCACCAGGACCCTATACAGCTGCAGCACAGCCTCCCTGTTTTTAAACTCCATCCCTCTAGCAATGACAAAATTCCATTTGTCTTTTTAATTACCTGCTGCACCTGTAATCCTACTTTTGCCGATTCATGCACAAGGACACCCAAGTCCCTCTGTACAGCACTGTGCTGTAATTTTTTTTAACCATTTAAAACATAGTCCATTTTCCTGTTATTCCTACCAAAATGGATGACCTCACACTTATCAACATTGTACTCCATTTGCCAGAGCTTTGCCCACTCACTTAGTCTATCTATATCCCCCTGCAGACTTTCAGTGAATTCTGCACACTTTGCTCTACCACTCACCTTAGTGTCATCTGCAAATTTTGACACACCACTCTTAGTCCCCAACTCCAAATTATCTATGTAAATTGTAAACAGTTGCGGTCCTAACACTGACCCCTGAGGCCACTAGCCACTGACCACCAACCAGAAAAACACCCATTTATCCCTACTCTTTGTTTTCTACTGTCAACCAACGCTCTATCGATGCCAGTACGTTACCTATAATACCGTGCAATTTTACCTTATTCAGCAGCCTTTGGTGTGGCATCTTGTCAAATACCTTCTGGAAATCCAGATACATCACATTCACAGGTTCCCCACTGTCCACCATGCAAGTAATGTCCTCAAAGAATTCGACCAATTTAGTTAAACATGACCTACCCTTCATGAACCCATGCTAGGTGTTTCCAATGGGACAATTTATGTCCAGATGTCTTGCTATTTATTCCTTAATGAAAGATTCAAGCATTTTTCCTACTACTGAAGTTAAGCTAACTGGCCTATAGTTTCCTGCTTTTTGTCTACTTCCTTTTTTAAACAATGGAGTCACATTGGCTATTTTCCAATCTGCGGGAACTACCCCAGAGTCCAGTGAATTTTGGTAAATAATTACTAGTGCATTTGCTATTTTCCCCATCACCTCTTTTAGTGCCCTGTGATGCATTTCATCAGGGCCAGTAGGTTAGTATACCTTTAGCCCCATTAACTTGCCCAGCACTGCCTCCTTAGTGATAATGATAGTTTCTTGGTCCTCACCTGCTATAACCTTCTTGCCATCAGTTTTCAGCATGTTATTTGTGTCTTCCACTGTGAAAACTGACAAAAATAACTGTTTAATGCCTTGGCTATTTCCTCATTCCCGGTTATTAAATCAGCCTTCGCATCCTCTGAAGGACCAATGTTTACCTTCGCCACTCTTTTACGATTTACATATTTACAGAAAGTTTTGCTGCCCATCTTTATACTCTGAGCTAGTTTGCTCTCAGAATCTGTCTTACTTTTCTTTATAACTTTTTTTGTGGCTTTCTGTTGGCCTTTAAAGATTTCCCTGTCTACTAGTTTCCCACTACTCCGTGCCTTTTTGTCTGTTTTTTTTCAATCTGATACTTTCCTTTCTTTCCTTAGACATCCATGGCTGACTATCTCTTTTCCTACATCTCTTCCTTATCACAAGAATATACTTCTGCTGACCACTGTGAAAAATTGTTTTGAAAGTCCTCCACTGTTCCTCAATTGACCCACCATAAACTTTTTGCTCCCATTCTACCTTAGCTAACTCCTGCCTCATCCCATCATAGTCTGAGATAATTAAACGTGAGGCTGGATGAACACAGCAGGCCCAGCAGCATCTCAGGAGCACAAAAGCTGACGTTTCGGGCCTAGACCCTTCATCAGAGAGTTCTCTGATGAAGGGTCTCTGATGAAACGTCAGCTTTTGTGCTCCTGAGATGCTGCTGGGCCTGCTGTGTTCATCCAGCCTCACATTTTATTATCTTGGATTCTCCAGCATCTGCAGTTCCCATTATCACCCATCATAGTCTGCTTTGTTTAAGCACAGGATTGGATTTAACCTTCTCACGCTCTATCTGTATTTTAAATTTGATCATACTGTGATTGTTCCTTCCGAGAGGATCCCTAACTGTGTGATCATTAATTATTTCTGTCTCATTAGACAGGACTGGATCTCGGATAGCTTGCTCCCTCATAGGTTCCATTACATATTGTTCGAGGAAATTATTGCAGATGCATCCTCTGAACCTCTCCTCAAGGCTGCCATGACCGACTTGGTTTGACCAACCAAGATGTAGATTAAAATCCCCCATGATAATTGCCCTGTCATTTTTACATGCATTAGCTATTTCTTTATTTATTGCCCACCCCACCACGATATCATTATTAGGTGGCCTATAGACGACAACTATCAGTGACTTCTTCTCCCTGCCATTCCTAATTTCCACCCAATTTGCTCAGTGGAACCTATATCATCTCTCACTACCACCCTGATATCATCCTTAAAAATCAGAGCGACAGCCAACCTCCCTTACTTTCCTGTCTGTCCTTCTGAACAGTTTGATACCCCTGGATATTTAACTCTCAGTCATGACACTCGTCAAGATCGGATCTTTCTTAGGATTATACCGTGCCAAAATCTTAGAAGATGATAACTGTTTCTTTATTTCACTGAAAGTGAGGGCTTGTCTATGCAACCATTTCCAAGGCTTGACCTTTTTTTAGAAGTTGATGCAAAGATGCCAGGATGGAGGTCAGGTAATGTACAAACTTTCCATAATAATTTACCAGCCCAAGAAATGATCTAACCTCCTGGACAGACATTGGATCTGGGGCACTTTGATTGCCCTTGTTTTATCTTCCAATAGATGTAATCTGGTCTTGTCGACCAAATAGCCCAAGTACATAACTTGTGGTGCCTGGAACACACATATTTCCCTTCTTAGGTGGACACCAGCCTTGGAAAATCACTTTAGAACTATATCTATTCTGCAAATTGGACTGCCTTGTTGATTCCTTCACTTTCCAGCCTCTGATTTCTGACTCTGCTTTTGCCCGCAAGGTAAATAACGCTGAGCTGGGCTGGCAGAATTGTTGCATTGTGTCTTGGTCAACTTGCAAGATGGCATTGGCTTCTTTGGTAGTCCCTAGACCTTCTTGGAAGACTCCTGAGTGTCTGGTTAGGACTTCTCTCAGGCAGCCATTTTCTAGTTGAAAAATGTTGAGCTAATCTAAGTGAATCCCTTTCAACCAACTTCACCTGGGCCTGAGGCTTTTGCTGCAATCAGTGGTAACTGAACCAGCAGAGACTGGAATCAAAGTTGTACCCTTAATCTGTAAAGTCTCCCTTGTGCAATTTTAAGGGCTGGAGTCTAGAGTGAATTTTGTTAAAGGCTGGTTCTGTGATCACTGATACAGCCATGCTGGTATCAGCCTCTGTGAGATGACCATTTAACCAGATTTTTGTTTTGATTGGTTTCGGTTCAGATATTGCTAAACAATTTAACTGTTCCAAACCAACATAGATGGATTTTCAGGATACGAGCTGTACTATATACCCTCTTGGATAGTGGTCTATGAGCTATCTTGCACAATTTAGGTCTAATAGCACTCTTTAGCCTCCTCGGGTCCACACAACGGCAGCAGCTACAATAGCTTGCTGGCCCGAATCCTGAATGAAATATTAACCATCTGGCTGAGGCTTGGCTTTGTTTTGGAGTTTAACTCTCAGTTGACCTAGAGTCCCTCTGTACAGGATAAGTCTTGAGTAAGGTTATGCAATTGCCTTCACTCAAGAGGTGTTCGCCAAGCTCAGTCAAACTGTCAGAGTGTTCACTTCCATCCGAATATGTTGCAATGCACGTGCTCCACTTGCTGCATTTTCCAATGATTAAACCAGTCGTAGTGCCTATTTGAAGTTGGGTTGGGCTTCTGCTATTAGGCATTCTTGCATCATTACATCATTAATCCCACATACCAAATGGTCTCTCAGCATCTCATTAAGGAATAGACCAAAGTCACAGGCTTCCGCCAATTGTGTTAACCTAGTCAAAAATCCCAGTATGGATTCCCCTGGTTCTCAAACTGTTGAGTAAAACCGATAGCATCTCAGAATTAGAGAATGCTTGGAGTCGTAATTTCCCTTAATGATGTCCGTCAATTCTGGAAAGTATCTAGTATCTCAGGGAAAGTTCGGGCCGTAATAACAGAAAATGCTGTTGCTCCACATGCTGTCAGGAGAATTAGTCATTGCTTTTCATCTGCTGCAATATAATGTGCCTGGAAATAAATGATGCATTCTTTACACACACAGGACTCAGTCCTCAATGGTAGAGTTGAACAATTCAAGCTTCTCAAACCTCAACTCAAAGCCAACTGTTGCAAGTGAGTTTGTTCAGCAATGTGCTTTATTCTCATCACCGCTGAAATAACTCCACAGAGGCTGATATCCTGACACCAAGTCACCAGTTATTTACACATGAGCAGTCCTTGACTTCAGTACTGTCTCTTCAGAGTCAGCTCTCAGAGTGTCAGTATCTCCGAGATGCCTGTTTACATCTGTCAGACAGAGCTCCCTGATTGGACCAGGTTAATCAGCTGTAATCATGGAACTCATATTGTATGATGTCCAGCTGGCATGACCACATTAGAATCACTACAGTTGGCTGCTTATTATCTTTGTATTCATAAAAGTTCACAATCTAGTCTGTTAGAAATTTCTTTTCATTGTTACGTATTATGTCTCCCCTCATCTATCAACTTTGTCACTTCCTCAAAGAATCCTATCAAGTTGGTGAGACATGACCTTCCTTGTTCAAAAACAAGCTGCCTATCACTAATAAGCCTATTTTCTTCCAAATTTAAATAGATCCTATCCCTCAGTATCTTTTCCAGCAGCTTCCCCACCACTGACGTCAGGCTCACCAGACTATAATTACCTGGATTATCCTTGCTACCCTTCTCAAACAAGGGGATAACATTAGCACTTCTCCAATTCTCCAGGACTTCACCCATGCTCAAGGATACTGCAAAGATATCTGTTAAGGCCCCAGCTATTTTCTCTCTCGCTTCCCTCAGTAACCTGGGATAGATCCCCTCTGGACCTGGGGACTTAACCACCCTAATGCCTTTTAGAATACCCAACACATCCCCCCCTCCATATGCTGACTTGATCTAGAGTAATCAAACATCTATCCCTAACCGCGACATCCGTCATGTCCCTCTCCTCAGTGAATACCAACGCAAAGTACTCATTACGAATCTTATTCATTTTCTCTGACTCCTCGCATAACTTCCCTCCTCTGTCCTTGAGTGGGCCAACCCTTTCTCTAGTTACCCTTTTGCTCCTAATATATGAATAAAAGGATTTGGGATTTTCCTTAACCCTGTTTGCTAAAGATATTTCATGAACCCTTTTAGCCCTCTTAATTCCTCATTCCAGATTAGTCCTAATTTCCCGATATTCTTCCAAAGTTTGTCTGTTTTGTGCCTGCTTTTTTCTCTTTGCTAGTCTCACAATTTCACCTGTCATCCATGGCTCCCCAATCTTACCCTATCTATCCCTCATTTTCGCAGGGACATGCCTGTCCTGCACTCTAGTTAACCTCTCTTTAAAAGCCTCCCACATATCAAATGTGGATTTACCCTCAAACAGCTGCTCCCAATCCACATTCCCCACCTCCAGTCAAATTTTGCTATAGTTGGCCTTCCCCCTATTCAGCACTCTTCCTTTAGGACCACTTTTGTCTTTGTCCATGAGTATTCTAAAACTTATGGAATCGTGATCACTATTCCTAAAGTAATCTCCTACTGAAACTTCAACCACCTGGCTGGGCACATTCCCCATCACCAGGTCCAGTATGGCCCCTTCCTGAGTTGGACTATTTACGTACTGCTCTAGAAAAACCTCCTGGATGCTCCTTACAAATTCTGCTCCATCCACACCCCTCACACTAAGTGAATCCCAGTCAATGTTGGGAAAATTAAAATCTCTCGTCACCACCACCCTGTTGCTCCTACATCATTCCATAATCTGTCTACATACTTTTAACCTCTTTCTCATGCTCTCTGTTGGGAGGCCTGTAGTACAGCCCCAACATTGTTATCACACCCTTCCTATTCTGAACTCTGTCCATATGGCCTCACTGCTTGAGTCCTCCAAAGTACCCTCCTTCAGCACAGCTGTGCTATCCTCTTTGACCAGTAATGCAACTCTTTCATCCCTTTTACTTCCTTCTGTATCCCGCCTGAAGCATCTATATCCTGGGATATTTAGTTGTCAATCTTGCCCTTCCCTCAACCAAGTCTCAGTAATAGCAAAAACACCAATCTGCCAGGTACTAATCCAAGCCCTAAGTTCATCTGCCTTGCCTACTACACTTCTAACAATAAAACAAATGCACCTCAGATCTTTGTGTTCATCATCTGCTCTCTGCCTACTCTTCCCCTTAGTCACACTGACTTCATTATCTAGTTTATTCTTACAGTCTTTAGTTACTATCTCCTAACTGTCCACTAACCTCCTCATTTGGCTCCCATCCCCCTGCCACATTAGTTTAAACCCTCCCCAACAGCGTTTGCAAAAGCAGCTCCAAGGACATTGGTTTAATAATTATGTTAAAGGAAAAGATCCCCTCAGATGTAGTGCTCATAACATGATAGAATTTACTATTCAGTTTGAGACTGAGGAGCTTGGATCAGAAACAACTGTATTTACTTAAATGAAGGGAATTACAATGAAATAAACACCGAGTTAATAAAAGTGAACTGGGCAAATAGATAAGCAAGAATAATAATGAACAAAACAAAGCTGAAATTTAAGTGGGTAACTCATGACTTTCAGCAAAAATATATCCCAGAAAGGAGAGAAGGTTCTAAGAGTGGTATAAACCAAACTTGGCTAACCAAGGAAATTAAGAGTATTAAGTTGAAAGAAAAAGCGTACAAGTAGGCCAAAGTCAGTGATAATCCTGAAGACTGGGATAAATTTGGAATTCAGCAAAGGAGAACTAAAACAATCAATAAAGACAGAAAAAATACAAAGGCAAACTAGCAATTTTAAAAACTGATATTGAAAGTTTCTTAACATATATAAAAAGTAAGAGAGAGGTCGAAATGAACATAGGCTTCTGAGAAACTGAATGTGGGGAGACAGTTTTGCAGAACAAGGAAATGGCAAAGGAGCTAAACAGATATTTTGCATCAGTCTTCATGGTGTAAGATACTTCAAATATTCTATTAATACTAAAGAATATAGTGGAGGAATTAAATACCAGTACCTTCACTAGAGAAGTAGTATGAGACAAACTAGTGGGGCTAAAGGCAGATATGTCCCCTGATGGCTTGCAACCTAGGATCCTAAAAGAGGTAGCCACAGAGAAAGAGGATATAATTTTCCAAAAAGCTTTGAATTCTGGAGAAGCACTAGAGGACTAGAAAACTGCTAAAATGACAGGCCTAATCAAAAAGAGAGGGAGGCAAAAACTGGGCTATTGTAGGCTAGTTAGTTCAACATCTATTATTGGAAAAATATCAGAATCAATTATTAAGTAAGTGATAGCAGAATATTTGGAAAATCATAATCTAATCAAGAATGAAAGGGCAATCATATCTGACTAATTTATCAATAGTTTTCAAGGAAATTTCAATCAGTCAAGAGAGGGGAATCAATAGATGAGTTGTATTTGGACTTCCAGAAGGCGCGCCAAGAGGTACCTTGCAAAAGGTTAAGCCATAAGATAGCAGCCTACAGTATTAGAGGTGGTATATGGTATGGATATAGAACTGACTCATGGCCAGGAAACAGCAAGTGAAAATAAAGGCTTCTTCTTCAGTGTGGTGACCTATGACCAGTAGGATTCCGTAAGGATCAGTGCTGGGACTGAAACTCTTTACAATATACATTACTGACTTGAAGGGAGGTAGTGAATGTACTGTAGGCAAATTTGCAGATGACACAAAAACAGATAGAAAGGCAGGTTGTAAGGGGATGCAAACAATTCATAGAGAGATATTGATAACTTCGGCAAAAAATTGGCAGCAGAGTTTAATGTTGGAAAATGTAATGTTCACTTTGGAAGGGCGAACAAAAGAACAGAGTATTATTTAATTGGAGATAAACTGTAGAAAGCTGCAGCACAAATGGACTTGGAGGCACTTGTGCTCAAAGCACAGAAAGCTAGCATAGAGGTGCAGCAGGTAATCAGGAAGGTGAATGGAATGTTGGCCCTTATTTCAAGGGAGTTGGATTAGAAGATTAGGGAAGTCTAACTGCAATTGTACAAGGTGAGACTTGGGGTGAGCCGTTTTGGTCCCCTTAGTTAAGGAAAAATATCATTTTACTGGAGACAGCTGAGAGAGGTTTACTCGGAATATCCCTGGCATGGAAGGATTGTCCCATGAGCAAAGGCTGAACAGGTTGGGACTCTGCTCACCGGAATTTAGAAGAATGTTGTGATCTCATTGAAAGAAATCAGATTCTTAAGGGGTTTGACAGGGTAAATGCTGAGAGGGTGTTTCCCCTCATTTCAGAATCTAGGATCAGAGGGCATTATCTCAGAATAGAGAGTTTCCAATTAAAACTGAGATGAAGAGGGGAATTTCTTCCCTAAGCAGTTGTAAGTCTTTGGAACTCTTTGCCACAGAGACCTGTGGGACCACAGCCCTTGTGTATATTTAAGGCTGAGATAGATTGATTCCTGATCAAAAAGGGAATCAAAGGCTCTTGGGAAAGGGCAGGAAAGTGGGTGGGATGAATGTTGGATTGACTATGGTCCTATTGAATGGCAGAGCAGGCTTGAGGTATTACAATGGACTACTCCTGTTCCTATTCCTTATGATCTTATGGTCCATCAAACATGTGAAATCTGTGGTATCTCAGCCAAAAAGAATTGTCAGGCACCAATATAATTCATTTTGAGTTTTGTTTTTCTCCTTGGGTTAAGTATCCAATCTTCTGGGACCTTGGAGCCTTCCTCTTGTTAAGTAACTTTATATTGATCTCTGGCTTCTAATCTGGTTGAGATTCTTCAACATGCTGTAGAATTTTTAGACTAAAGCATGCGTTTCTGCTTGGTAGTGTCAGTTTCTGTTAATGTACTCCTGTTTCACATGGTATTAGTCTCTACGCTAAGAAGTTGTCACAGTATTTCTTCAAATGTTGAGCAGCTCCATGTTTGTGCCATGCAGCTCTTTGTCAGATCTTTATGGGTTTTTAATGCTAATTTTAACAGTTGCACTTTTGTTCTCTTTAACCAAGGGATTTTCTCAGTTCATAGAGTAATACATCACAGTGTCATTTGAATTTAGCTAGAAAACCATTAATCTGGGTGATTTCGGTCTACTTAAATAAATCCCTTCTCCCTCCAAAAAAATCCATTCCTGTCTTCTAAAGCTGTCATGTCATATGCAATGATTTGTGTTCTAATGAATGGATGCCTTGAACTTTTCTGGATATTCTTCAGAAAGTACTTGCCTTAAGGTGTTAACTTCTTTGTATGCATATGTATCATTCATTCTGCTGTTCATTAGTGTTCTTTTTACTCTTGCACATTGTCTGGAAACTCTCACTTTCTTACAGAAGTTGCATTGGCATAATAAAGCTGGAGCCTGACCTTGGTCATCGTTATGATTTTAGGGTCCAGCATTATGGGCGAGATTGTGGAGGACTTGGAAGTCCATGATAAAATAAGGTTGAGGCAACATGGCTTTGTCAAGAGGACGTCTGGAATATTGTGAACAGTTTTGGACGCCGCATGTAAGAAAGGTATTTGAGTGGGTCCAGAGGAATTCTATAAGAATAATCCTGGTGATGAAAGGCTTGCATTATGATGAGTGGTTGAGAATTCTGGGTCTGTACTTGGTAGAGTTTAGAAGCATGAGGGGAGGGAATCTGATTGAAATTACAGAATACTGAGATGTCTGGATAAAGTGGACTTGGAGAAAATGTTTCGCCTAGTAGGAGGGACTATGACCCGAGGGCACAGCCTCAGAGTGAAGAGACGACCCTTTAAAAATGAGATGAAGGAAAATTCCTTCGGCCAAAGGGTGGTTAATCTGTGGAGCTCATTGTCACAAAGGGCTGTACAGACCAAGTTATTCAATATTTTTCAGACAGCAATAGATATGTTCTTGATTGGCAAGGGAATCAAGGGTTAGAGGGAGAATGCAGGAGAACAGGGTTGAGAAACGTATCAGCTATGTTCACTTGGCAAAATAGACTCAATGAGCCAAATGCTCTCATTCTGCTCATTGTTACTGCTTATGCATTTTGTTTAAAAACTCCACATCTGGAACTGTAACTTCTGGTATCAAAGGATTTAATGACACTTTGTATTGGTCTATTATGTGATGTTTTGGTGTTTTCATACCTTAGAAAGTTAACGAAGGCTAAAAACTTTTTGAGCTAGGCTGGTTTTCTCTTCTCATTGTTCTCTTGCACTGTTTTTGAATTCTGTCTTTTACCACCATATGATATCTCTTTTCATTGTAGGATCCTTTTCTGGTGACATATCTGATTGAGATTAATCAGAATTTCCAATGACACTTCCGTCATAAATTTGTTCTGACTGTCGGAATTTTGTGATTCTGGTGATTTACAGTGGCTTAAAATCATTAATAAAGTTGTCAGCGGGTTCTCCAAGAAGCCATGTTCATCTCTTAAATCTTGCTCTCTCCATTATACTATGGGCCCTTGACGTAAAGTAATTGTCAAATTCTCTTACAATATTATCTGTCTCTTCTCTTCCATTCTGTCATTTCAAGATATAATTTACAATGACTAAAGGAGATATTCATGGTTTTTTAATGCCATTTTTTGATTGTACTTATTTAATGGTGAGGTCACAAGTATACATAAAAACCCAAGAGCATTTATAAACCCCAAAGCAATCAGCAATTCATAGTCACATCTGTAATTCAGCTCAGCAGTTCATTTGTACAATATACGTGCTAACAAGTGGTCTGGACTCCACACTTTCTCATGTTGTTTAGCAGTTAAAGTGGCCTGTTTCTTTCATGCTGTTTCTTATATGTTCCTTATGGGAAATCCAAGTTATAATTTTCCTGGCAAATAATCCTCACACAAGCCAGGCCACAAATCTTTGATTAGCTCTCATTCATCTCATTGACTGGTGGATCTTGCTGTGTACAAAGCAACTTTGTCTCATTTCCTTACTTAGCAGTAAAGGTTCCATCTCACTGAATGTGCAGCATTTTGGAGCAGCTTGAAAATGTGGGCGAGTTCAATTTAATGTAAGTTCTCCCTTGCTTGCAAACCACAAAACATGAGTCAAATGGTAAATTGTGTATAATTCAGGATGTGATTCAATTACATATTGCTTTTAAGACTATTTTGCACCTGTGAAAGGCGTGATTGGTATTTATTTGGAGCTTTGATGAAAAGGTTCCTGGTAAGTTTAACATTAACTGCTCATTACTACATGTCCTTGGGATGGTGATCTTACTCGACCACTGGAGTCCATGCAGTGCAAGTACTCTGAGAAGTAAGGAGTGAGGGAGTGGATGCAGGTTCAGCTACAACAGTTAAAAAACATTTGAATAAGTGCACAATAAGAAACGCTTGGCGGGATATGAACGAAGTCCAGGAAGGTAGGATAGTTGAGTTTGGAATTATGGTTGGGCTGAAGGATCTGTGCTGTATGAGTCTATGACTCTTTATCATTCATGTCAATTCAGGTAGTCATAAGACTAGGAGGGTAAGACCATGAAATTAAACACAATGCATTGTTTTGTTGCTAAAAGTAAGCCACATCACTTAAAACTGTGTTGCCTAATTGTCCAACAAACCAAATCAATCAGCATTTACATGTGTTTAAATTCTTAAGAGTGCTAATGTGACATCCATCTGCAGTGTTCTATGGCAGTGGCAGTGCGCCCTACACCTGGGTCAGAGACTCCAGTTTCAAGTCTCACCTAACCCAGAGGGTATATAATCACAGAACTGTTATGGCACAAGTTGGGGGCATTCAGCCCATTGTGATTGTACTTGTTCTCTTCCATAGTGTCAATCTCCTGCCCTTTCCCCATATCCCTGCATAATATTTCTGTTAAAATACTCACCTAATGCCTTCTTGAATGCCTCATTTAAATCTGGCTCCATAACATTTCCATGCAGAACATTCTATACCTTTCTCCCTTGCATGAAAAAAAATCTTTTCACATCACCCTCCTTTGTGTGAATAGAGTTTCTCCCCACCTATTCTGTCCAGCTGCTCATGATTTTGAAAACTTCTAACAAATCTCCTCTCAGCCTTCTTCTCTCTAGGGAGAACAGTCCCAACTTCTTCAATCTATCTTCATTACTGAAGTGTCTCATTCCTGAAACCATTCTCGTAAATTGCTTTTTCATTCTAATGTATTCACATCTGTGCATAATACCTCAGTTGTTGTCTGACAAGTATCTTGTACAAGTTCAACATCATTTCCCTGCTCTTTTACCCTGGTGCCATTATTAATGAAGCTGAAAATATTACATGCGTTCTTAATGCTCTTTCCACCTGTCCTACCACTTTTAATGACCTGTACACATGTACATCCAGGCCCTTCTGTTCCTGCACCCTCTTTAGGATTTTACTCCCTATTTGTATTGACATTTAATGTTCTTCCAAACAAATTGCATCATCTCACAATTCTCTGTATGTACCCTATCTGCTATCTTTCCACCCACTCCACCAACTTGCCCTTCTGGAGTTCCACACTGTCTTCCTCATAATTTACAATTCTGCCAAGTTTTGTGTCATCTAAAAACTTTGAAATTGTCCCCTTCACACCGAGATCTGGATCATTAATACATACCAGGAAAAACGAAAGCTCTGATACGGATCCCGAGGGATCTCCACTATGAACCTTCCTCCAACCTGAAAACTATTTCGTGACTACGACTCCTTGTTTCCCATCAACGAGATAATTTTGTATCCACAATGATAAATTGCTCATTTTTATATCAGACCTAAAACATTTTTCACAAGTCTATTGTGTGGCATTGGATTAAACACCTTCTGGAAATCCATATCATCAGCCTTATCCTCATCAAAACATTCTGTTATCTCTTCAAAAAATTTGAGCAATTTAGTCAAACATGATAACAAGGTGTGGAGGTGGATGAACACAGCAGGCCAAGCAGCATCTTAAAAGCAGAAAAGCTGATGTTTTGGGCCTTGACCCTTCTTTGGAAATGGGGGAGGGGAAGAGGGCTCTGAAATAAATAGGGAGGGGGGAGGTGGATAGAAGATGGATAGAGGAAAAAATAGGTGGAGAGGAGACAGATAAGTTAAAGAGGTGTGGATGGAGCCAGTAAAGGTGAGTGTACGTGGGGAGGTAGGGAGGAGATAGGTCAATCCAGAGAGGATGAACAGGTCAAGGGGGCGAGGTGAGGTTAGTAGGTAGGAAATGGGTGTGCGACTTGAGGTGGGAGGAGGGCATAGGTGAGAGGAAGAACAGGTTAGGGAGGCAGGGACGAGTTGGGCTGGTTTTGGGATGCAGTAGGGTGAGGAGGGATTTTGAAGCTTGTGAAGTCCACATTGATGCCATTGGGCTGCAGGGTTCCCAAGTGGAATATGAGTTGCTGTTCCTGCAACCTACGGGTGGCGTCGTTGTGGTACTGCAGGAGGCACAGGATGGACCTGCCGTCTGAGAAATGCGAGGGGGAGTTGAAATGGTTCGCAGCTGGGAGGTGCAGCTGTTTATTGTGAACCGAGCATAGGTGTTCTGCAAAGTGATCCCCAAGCCTTCGCTTGGTTTCCCCGATGTGGAGGAGGCCACAATTGGTACAGCGGATGCAGTATACCACATTGACGGATGTGCAAGTGAACCTCTGCTTGATGTGGAAAGTCTTCTTGGGGCCTGGGTGGGGGTTGAGGAAGGAGGTGTGGGGGCAGGCCCTCCCCACCCTTGTCAGCTTTCCAGAGGGACCACTCTCTCCGTGATTCCCTTGTCTGCTCCACACTCCTCTCCGGCCCCACCACACCCGACACATTTCCTTGCAACTGCAGGAGGCGCTACACCTGCCCCCATCTTCCTCCCTCATCCCCATGCCAGGCCCCAAGAAGACCATCCATATCAAGCAGAGGTTCACTTAAGCGGTATACTGCATCTGCTCTATCCTTTGTGGCCTCCTTTATATTGGGGAAACCAAACAGAGGCTTGGGGACCGCTTTGCAGAACACCTCCGCTTGGTTCGCAATAAACAACTGCACCTCCCAGTCGCAAACCATTTCAACTCCCCCTCCCATTCATCAGACGGCATGTCTATCCTGTGCCTCCTGCAGTGCCATAGTGATGCCACCCGTAGGTTGCAGGAACAGCAACTCATATTCCGCTTGGGAACCCTGCAGCTCAATGGTATCAATGTGGATTTCACAAGCTTCAAAATCTCCCCTCCCCCCACCCGCATCCCAAAACCAGCCCAGCTCCTCCCTGCCTTCCTAACCTGTTCTTCCTGTCAACTACCCCCTCCTCCCACCTCATTTCCTACTTACTAACCTCATCCCGCCTCCTTGACCTGCCCACCCTCCCTGGACTGACCTATCTCCTCCTTACCTCCCTGCCTATACTCACCTCTATTGGCTCCATTCCCGCCTCTTTAACTTGTCTGTCTCCTCTCTACCTATCTTCTCCTCTATCTATCTTCGATTCACCTACCCCTCTCTCCCTATTCATTTCAGAACCCTCTTTCCGTCTCCCAATTCTGATGAAGGGTCTAGGCCCAAAACGTCAGCTTTCCTGCTCCTAAGATGCTGCTTGGCCTGCTGTGTTCATCCAGCTCCGCACCTTGTTATCTCGGATTCTCCAGCATCTGCAATTCCTATTATCTCTAGTCAAACATTGTTTTCCCTTTAGAAATATGAGCTGACTTTTCTTAATCAACACCCCTTCTTCCATGTGATTGCTACCCTTATATCCTGATTAACTGTTTCTACAAGATTCCCCACAACTGAAGTAAAATTGTTGGATCTGCAATTTATCCTTCCAACCTTTCTTGAATAAGGCCATAATAGTTGCAATTCTCCAGTCTTCCAGCACCTCACTGGAGCCCAGGGAAGACTAACAGATTATGATCAACGTCGCTATAGTTTGTTCTCTCACTTCCTTCAATACATTTGGATGCATTTTATCCAGCCCAATGCCTTTTCAACTTTAAGTGCCAACATTTATCTAAGATGTTTTCCTTTTTAATCTTGAACCCCTTCAGTGAGAATTGTTGCCAACTAGTTTCTCTTCAGCACATGGAACCATCTGAAATTGCATAGACGGGAGGTGAGATTACATAATAATGTGCCCTGCTAAACATTTTCAATAATAATTTGTAACATTTTTCCTGTGATAGATTTCATGCTAACTGACCTTAGTTTCTTCCTTTCTCTCTCCTTCTTTGATGAATAACGAAGTTAAATTCTTTATTCACAATCTAATGGCACAAAACCCTGAATCTATGGATTTTAGGCAAATTACAATCAGTGCATCACATATCTGACTAGCAACTTGTTTTAAGACCCAAAGAGGAAGCCCACCCAAATGCAGGGATACCTCACATTAGATAGCTTGTTGTCAAATTTTGTTTTATGGTTGTAATGATCTCCTGAAGCAGTTTAGGATTGTTTTGTTAGGATAAAGGTGCTCTAAATGAAAGTTGTTGGTGCTGTTGTTTGGTGAAGGCAGCTTCCAGGGTGATGTCAATCACAATATCATTGGTTTCATGTCGACATGTCAATATCCAAAATGAGCTGTCAGGTTTTCTTTCCTATTTCAGTTTCAGAAGTATTATTAGTAATGACCTGATTACTATATTAAGAAGGTATTTTCTGTTGGTAAGGAAATTTTTCTGCACATTTTTCTTACTAATTTTAAAACTGCAGTTGTTCTTTTGGAGGACATTTGCATGCAGGCTGAACCATTAAAACATCAAATAATTTAGCTCAGAAAAGGCCATTTTGTGCTTATGGTAGCTCTCTGGGGCCATTATCCATTAGTCAAACACTCCTGCACAGTCTAAGAGGACAACAATTTTTTCCAAGGATTTACCTTAATCACTGTTGAAATTTACTTTTGAGCTGGTTTCCACCTACCATTCAGGCAGCGCATTGAAGATTATTATAATCCACATACAAAATATGAAATTTTTATCTCCCACACCAGCCTCACTCTCTTCCACCAGGTGTTTTAAATCTTTATCCTTTGGATGCTGGTCCTCCAGGAAACAAGTTCTCCTTATTTAATCTACAAAAACCCTTCATAATTTTCTACTCTCGCTTCCTGTTTGTCTAAACCTTCCACACTGTCATGTATATTTCCAAACTAGGTCTTTCAAACCACTAATTATCTTAAATAAAAACCATTCTGAGGGAGGATTACTGGACCCAAAATGTTAACAGTGATTTTTTTTTTCTTCACATATGCCACCAGGCCTGCTGAGCTTTTCCAGCTTCTGTTTTTGCATTAACTATCATGACTAGGGACATACCACAAAGAGGTCACAGCACAGAAACAGGCCATTCAGTGCATTTTATCTATACTAGCTGATTAAATTAGCTGCACATTCTATTTAGACTTCCCAGCAACTGGTTCATAACCTTGCAGGCAGAAGATACAGAAGCCTGAACAGACGCAAGAGCAGATTCAGGAACAGCTTCTTTCAGGCCGTTATCAGATTGCTGAACGGACTGTAGCCTCAAATAATGTAACTGCAGTGTAACCTGTATGCACTTAAGTCTTTTGATCTGTACATTATTTGCTTGCTGTGATCTGCCTGTATTGCTTGTAAACAATGCTTTTCACTGTATTTCAGTACACATGACAAGAAATCAATCAAATCAAATCAGAATGCTCCAGATGCAGATTCAGATTATTTTTAAGTAAGTTGAAAGTTTACACCTCAATCACCAAACTGAGCAGTGAATTCCAGACACCCACCAACCTCTGTATGAAAATGTTTTACCTACTGTTCTTTTTAATCTTTCTGCCAATCACCTTAACTCCGTGCCCTCTCATTCTTGAATTCTCTGCCAAGGAAAACTGGTCTTCCTGCTCCACTCTATCCAAGCCACTCATTATTTTGTGCACCTCAATTAAGTTACCCATTAGTTTCTTCTCTTTGCTTGCCATTCCCAAATGCACAGCTTCACAATTCTCCATCTTAAACTCTATTTGCCATTTATCCATCCCATCAACTGAACTATGAACATAATCTTGCACTCAAAAGCCATTTTCAACTATAAGGCCAAATTTTGTGTTACCTGCAAATTAGCCAACCATGCCTCGAACATTTATGTCTAAGGAATTAAATAAAAAGTAAAAGCAGGGGACCTAGCATGGAGACTGTGGAATACCATTGGAAAGCTGTTGCCATTGACAAAAACGCCTGTTAGTCATTACCTTTTGTCTTTTGCCATTCAGCCAATTTTGAATCAAAATCATCACATTCCTCTTTATCCTGTGGAATTTAATTTTTCTGAACCAGTCTGCCATTTGGGACTTTTTTTCAAGTGCCTGACTTAAATCCATGTAGACAACATCTATTGCACTACCCTCATCAATATTCCTTGACACTTCCTCAACAAAATCCAATTTATTTAGTAAGACAAAATCTTCCCTTAACAAAACTAAGCTGACTATCATTGCTTAATCTGTGTGTTTCCAAGTAACAGTTAATTTTATTTTTCAGTATTGATTCTAATAATTTGCCCGCCACTGAAGACAGACTGACTAGCCTATAATTATTTGGCCTATCCTTCACATTCTATTTGAGTAATGGTAATGTTTCCAGACCTCCACTCCTCATGCACCTTGCCTGTATATAATCACAAATAGAAAATGAACCTCAGAGAATCTGTTGTTTCCTCCTTGACTTCCTTTAACAGCCCAAGATACTCACCTTTGAGGAGGACCGTCCCTCAACACTTCTCATTCCGCTTATTTTATTTGACATTTCACGCTCTTCTTTGACTAGAATGTGTGCATCAGTCCTCTACTTAATGAAGGCCAAGAAAAAGGACTCATTAAAAAACCCAACCCACATCTTCCACATTCAAGTTGCCAACTTTTCCTTAAGTTCCCTTTTCCTTAATGTTCCCTTGCTCTTAATATTTTGATGAAATATCTTTGCATTTTTCTTAATTTTATCAGCCAATATTTTTCTCTCTTAGCTTTCACAATTTTCTTTATCTCTCCTTCCCTATACATTTTATACTCCTTGAGGCTTCATAAAGTATTACATTTTTTTGAGATTGTCTTAAGATCTATTTTCCTGCTTTATGCCTCTGGATAACCAAGGAATTTCAGAGCATCACCCTTTTACTTTATTGGGACATATCTATACTGTGCCTTTAGAATCATGTTTTTGAATGCCTCTCACTGAGCTCTGATAGCCTTTAGTTTGAGTAGCTGTCTTCAGACCACTTTTTCTGGATTATCCCTCAGCCTTGTAAAGTTTGTCTTCCTCCAGTTTTGAACTTTTCCTCTTGTTCTGTGTTGGAATCTTTCCACAATAATGCTAATGGTATTACGTTCACAATCTCCAAATGATCAGCACTCTTACTTATGCACCTACCCAGCTTCACTTCCTCAGACTAAATCCAAAATTATGTCCTCTGTTGTTGATTTTGTTGCTGGTTAAAATAGTTCTCTTGAGCGCAGTTCAAACATCTTGTGTCTTTGATGCCTTTTGCACAGCTTGCATCCCAGTTGATGGTTGTTAGCTGAAATCCCTGAGAGTTATTGCACTCAGTTTTGCACTCAGAAATTTGCTGACGTATTTCCTCCTTAGTACATTCCCAATTATTTGGGAGTCTATAACACATACCACTACATAATGTCGCTGTCTCTTTTATGTTTCAGAACTCAATCTTATAGCCTCATTTGCTGCTTCATTTAGTATATCATCCTACCTCATTGCTGTGATTGATTCTTTAACCAAAAATCCTAACCCATACCATTTTCATTCCCATCTCTATCCTTTCCAAAGACTCTATATCCAAGGATGACATACTGTCATCCATGCCTGTCTTTAAACCAAGTTGCTGAATATCACTGGCTTAAAATCTGGAACCCTCTTGTCTAACACTATAAATAAAGAGTTTGCACTTGTTATATCTCCAAATGAACCAAAACACTTAGCAGTCTTTTTAACTGTAATCATTGTTGGAATGTGGTACTTGTAACATAATTTGAACAAAGCAAGGTTCCACAAACTGTAATGTGAGAACAATCAGAAGAGCTGTTTTAGTGTTGATAGTCCAGGAATAAATATTTACCAGGATGCTGCGGATAACACCCCTGTCCATTTCAAAACAATATCATGGGATATTTTACATCTATTCGGTGGATGTTGGGTTACTGTCTTATCCAAAGGATGACCCTCGGGAAATGCAGCACTCTCTCGGTACCACTGTTACTTCATTGCTGATTACAAATTCAGACCTAAGTTTCATATAAATTTTTCTTTTTCATTTGGGAAAGTTGATTTCCTCGAAGCGTTGGCTTTCCGAAAAGGCATTATATCATCACACAGCGATATGATCTCTTACATTTTCCCAGTATAATTAACTTTCACTGGTTGCTGCACTGTTCTTTGAGTTTCTTTGAGTAAGCAGAAAATCCAAAATCAACTCTGTAAACCTGTCAACTGTTGAAACATGGTTAGAAACACAATATGCTGATTTTCTGTGCTGAACCTGCTTTCATTTTTTTAGCTGTACGTGACATGAAACACTAATCACATACTGCATGCTAGTTACTGTTATAGTACCTATAACTTTATTTCAATCTGAAAATGATTTCTGTTTTGTTTAAGATTTGAATGCAAACGTTCTTTACAACATACCTGCTGTAAATTCACATAAAACATTATTGCAGCCATAAAGTACATATGCCCAGGTTTTCTTAGGTTAATTAACTTTATGCTTTGATTTTTTTTAGTGACAACATTCAGGGAGCGCGCACAAAGATTATTTCATCAAGTTGATGTAATATGTTTGCAGCAAGGTCAGAGGCCAGAAGCAAATTGTAAAGAGATAAAAGGTAATTCATTCACTTTAAATTAATTTGTGAGTAACTAAACTTAACTCAGTTCATATGGATTTGGGTAGATGCTGGCCTAGCCTTACCAAAAGTTAAACAATGGAAATGTTAGAGCACAGAAAAAGCCATTCAGTCTGTTGTGTCTGCACAAACCAATAAAATCCTAGCCGTTCATTCTACTCCCAATTTCTGGCACCTGATCTTTAGTTTAGCAGGCTATAGCTTACCTGTTAAAGAAGTTGAGTGTTTCCGCTTTGTCCACCAACTGAGCAATAGATTCCAGACACCCACCATTCGCTAGGTGAAAATGTTTTTACTCATGTTCACTCAGTTTCACCAAATTTCCTTGAACCCGTGCCACTGGTAATTCACCTCTCTGCCAGGGAACACAGGTCTTGCCTGTTTATTCTATCTAGGTTCCTCATAATTTTGTACCTTAGTTAAGTTATTCCTCAACTTCCTCTGTTCTAAGTAAAACACTCTAGCCTGTCTAATCTTTCCCAATAGCTGTAATTTTCAAGCTCTCACAACATTCTTGTAAATTGTCTGTGCATGCTGTCTATACAGAAAACTTTAGCTGTGGCTTAACCAGTGTTTAAACAGCCTGAGGACTATATCCCTGCTTTTGTAAACGATACCTCACTAAGTAAGCAAAACATTCCGCATGCTTTCTTTGCCACCCTATGTAACTGCTGCACCATCTTCAAAGGCCCATTGATGTGCACACAAAAGCCTCACATGTCCTCAAGCTAAATATCCTTGAGGATAGTCAAATAACCAGGGCCAGTTGCATTGTATCCCAGGCTGTTAAAAGAACGATCTCAGATGTTTTGAGGATCATCTTCCCAATCCTCACTAGATATAGGTGAGATGCCAAAGAATTGGAGGCCTGTGAAGAGTACCATTATTCCTATGGGCTGCAGGGATAGGCTAAATAATTACAGATTGGTCAGTCTAATCTCAGTGGTGAGTAAGTTACTGGAATCAATACTTAGAGAGAGGGTTAACTGTTCATTGGAAGGGCACAGATTAAGCAGATCTGTCCACTACTTTGTTAGGAGAAGTCTTAACTAAATTACTTGCATTTTTTTTGAAGAAGAATGATTGATTGATTAGGTTAGTGCAGTGAATGTTGTCTACATGGATTTTAGTCGGGCATTTGACATGGGCCCACTGTTGAGGAAAATCAAATTCCATGGGATATTGGGAGAAGTGGTAAATTGGATCCAAAATAGACTCAAAGACACAAGACTCAGGAAACGAAAGATAGTGGTTAACTGCGGTTTTGTGAATGGAAAACAGTTTCCAGTAGTGTTCCAAAGGGGTCAGTGATGGGTTCCTTGTTGTTCACTGTATATGTTAATAATTTGGACTTAAATGTGGTAGCCATGATTGGGAAAAATTGGCCAGGTAAGTTGATGCTGAATAACTTGGTTTTTGTCTCCAGAATGCTATTAGTGGTTTGGCTGAGTGCAGAAACATGACAAATTGAACTCAATGCAGAGAACAGCGAGGGTCTATATTTGGAAAGGTAAATAATGCAATGGAATACACATAAAACAAGAAGTATTGAGAAAAGTAAAGGAAATGAAAGCTCTTGGAGTGTTAATCCACTGTTTACTGAAAGTGTATGATGGGTAGATCAGGTGGTAAAGAACACTTTTGGGACGCTTTCCTTCTTTGGATGAGATATTGAACAGAAAAGCAGAGATGATACTTCGGAATAATATATGACATAAATTAGGCGACATCTAGAGTTCTGTTTACAGCTCTAGTCACCACATTATAGGAAGGAGATAGTTGGCCTTGATAGACTGTTACAAGAATGTTGACAGAAACTTGAAAATTGCAATCATGAGCAAAATTTGCACAGGCCAGAGTTGTTTGTCCTTAGAGCAGAGGAAACTGCAAGATGATAATTGAGGCACGCAAAGTAATGAATGGCTTAGAAAAAGTGGACCAGGAAGACTCTTGAACCCTCGCAGAGAGGTCAATCATTAGGCAGCACAGATTGAAAGTGATTGTTGAAGAATTAGAGGGGACATGAGGAAAAACTTTTCACACAGAAGGTGGTGGGTTTCTGGAATTCACTGTTCAGTTTTGTCATTGAGGTGGAAACCCTCAACGTATTTACAAGGAAATTTTATCTGCAGCTGAAACTCTGTAAACTGCAAATATCAGCTGCTGGAAAGTGATATTGAAATGGGTGTTTGGTTAATTTAACCAGTTGGCCTTTTGATCTCTTTCTGGATGTAGCATTTGTATGGACCTATGATTCTAAGTTATGTTAGAGGATGGCACAGTGCATCAGTTCAAGAAGATTATTGTGATCCAGTTGCCTGAGCACATGCAGCACGTCCACAAAGTTTTGTGTTAGATTTTGTCATTAAGCGATGAAGTAGGATTCTCTAAGAATATAATCTTCAAGGGCAAACAAGTTCTAAACGCCACTTTTGTTTTGGATTGTGGAATCAAATTGGAGAAAACCCTGTTTTAATCTGAGGAAACTGTCTCAGAAGGTGTTCGTAAAACAAATTACTGGAACACCTTATGAGTTGTGTTTGCAATATTATCTTATCTGGAGGATTGAGGGACAATTCTACACAGAATGGCACCATGAATGTGTTCAGGGCAATTTAGCCCAGAGACAGTCTTTATATTTCTATTCAGTCATGACCAGATTGTTGAGGGGTCAGCACAGTACAATCACTTGGATGGTTCCTTGACAGAAGGCCACAACCTTGGGCATAGACAATACAGCAGAAACATCCAGCCTGTGGAGAGAAAGCATCCATTTCTCTCTCTATCCCTTCCTGTGTGGAGAAGTAAATAAAAGTCCTTAGCTAGTCTCCCCAACCTTTCTCTGTGAGTTGTTCTCTCTCAGATCACCTGATGAAAGGAAAGGGAAAACAAAACTCCTTCAGAGGCACAGAAAGGATGAATTGCCAATCGCTGAATGAAAGACTGAGAAACAGGGTATCCACAATGTCAAGCCATTAGCAAACAACCAGAAGGAATGAAAAGAACCCTGAAAGAACACATAACTGAAACTCTTGCCAGAACTGTCCCTCTGATTTTTCTTTCTGTCTCCACCCAAGTGTTGTCTTGTCTCATTGTGTGTCTGTTCTGTGTATGGAAATTTGAACAAGGGGCAAAATTTATGTTATATTTTTTAGCTAGAAATACATGATTCTTTGATGTCATTGGTGAAATGTTGTTTGATTACAATAAATAGTTATCTTCCTGTTAATGAAAAACCTTGTTGTGTATATTCTTTTAACCTCAATTTGACAGTTAAGTGGAACTGGGCAATCTAGTGGTTTAATCAAATTTTCACATTTGAGAACCTTCCACGAATGGTAAGGATTGATTTCAATCACACTACCCTAGCAAGAAGTCATAACTCTGCAGATTTGACATCAAGATATGATAGAATATATAACATTGAACACAGTTGAGTCGTAGAGTCATTCAACTCAGAAACAGACCCTTTGGTCCAACCAGCCCATGCTTAACATAATCCCAAACTAACTTAGTCCCACCTGCATGCCCCGGCCTATATCCTTCCAAACGTTCCCTATTCATGTATCTACCCAAATGTGTTTTAGGTGTTGTAATTTTACCCAGGTCCACCACTTCCTCAGGAAGTTCAATCCACAAGTGAGTCATCCTCTGTGCAAAAAATCTGCCTGTAACGTCATTTTTAAATCTCTCTCCTCCCACTATAAAAATATGCTCTTTGGTCTTGAAATCCCATCCTATGGAGTAGACAACTACCATTAATTCTGTCTATACCACTCATTATTTTATGAACTTCTATCAGGTTACCTCACAGCCTCCTACACTCTAGTGAAAAAAGTCCTAGCCTATCTTGCCTTTCTTTATAATTTAAACCTCCCATGCCTGGCAACATCCTGGTAAATCTCCTCTGAACCCACTCCACCTTTGTAATATCCTTCCTATAACTTGGCGACCAATTGGGAAGCTAAAGGGACCAAGTTAAATAAACAAGGCAGGCAAGAGCACAATTGACAAAGAAGTAACGCTGAAGAATTACATAGAACATAGAACATAAAACAATACAGCGCAGAACAGGCCCTTCGGCCCTCGATGTTGCGCCGACCTGTGAACTAATCTAAGCCCCTCCCCCTACACTATCCCATCATCATCCATATGTTTATCCAAGGACTGTTTAAATGCCCCTAATGTGGCTGCATTAATTACATTGGCAGGCAGGGCATTCCATGCCCTTACCACTCCCTGAGTAAAGAACCTGCCTCTGACATCGGTCTTAAATCTAGAACATAGAACATAGAACATAGAACATAGAACAGTACAGCACAGAACAGGCCCTTCAGCCCACAATGTTGTGCCGACCATTGATCCTCATGGATGCACCCTCAAATTTCTGTGACCATATGCATGTCCAGCAGTCTCTTAAATGACCCCAATGACCTTGCTTCCACAACTGCTGCTGGCAACGCATTCCATGCTCTCACAACTCTCTGCGTAAAGAACCTGCCTCTGACATCCCCTCTATACTTTCCACCAACCAGCTTAAAACTATGACCCCTCGTGCTAGCCATTTCTGCCCTGGGAAATAGTCTCTGGCTATCGACTCTATCTATGCCTCTCATTATCTTGTATACCTCAATTAGGTCCCCTCTCCTCCTCCTTTTCTCCAATGAAAAGAGACCGAGCTCAGTCAACCTCTCTTCATAAGATAAGCCCTCCAGTCCAGGCAGCATCCTGGTAAACCTCCTCTGAACCCTCTCCAAAGCATCCACATCTTTCCTATAATAGGGCGCCCAGAACTGGACGCAGTATTCCAAGTGCGGTCTAACCAAAGTTTTATAGAGCTGCAACAAGATCTCACGACTCTTAAACTCAATCCCCCTGTTAATGAAAGCCAAGATCTATCACCCCTCAATTTGTAGCTATGCCCCCTTGTACAAGCTGAAGTCATCATCCTAGGAAAAAGACTCTCATTGTCCACCCTATCTAATCCTCTCATCATCTTGTAAGTCTCTATTAAATCCCCTCTTAGCCTCCTTCTCTCCAACGAGAACAGACCCAAGTCCCTCAGCCTTTCTTCATAAGACCTTCGCTCCAGACCAGGCAACATCCTGGTAAATCTCCTCTGCACCTTTTCCAATGCTTCCACATCCTTCCTGTAATGGAGCGACCGGAACTGCACGCAATATTCCAAGTGAGGCCACACTAGCATTTTGTACAGTTGCAGCATGACATCACTGCTCCGGAACTCAATCCCTCTGCCAATAAAACCTAACACACCGTAAGCCTTTTTAACAGCGCTATCAACCTGGGTGGTAACTTTCAGGGATCTATGTACATGGACACCAAGATCCCTCTGCACATCCACACTACCAAGAATCTTTCCATTGACCCAGTATTCTGCCTTCCTATTATTCTTCCCAAAGTGAATCAACTCACATTTATCTGCATTGAACTCCATTTGCCACCTTTCAGCCCAATTCTGCAGTTTATCCAAGTCTCCCTGCAACCTGCAACATTCTTCCACACTGTCCACCACTCCACTGACATTAATGTCTTCTGCAAACTTACTAACCCATCCACCTATGCCTGCATCCAAGTCATTTATAAAAATGATGAGCAGCAGTGGTCCCAAAACAGATCCTTGTGGCACACCACCAGTAACCAGACTCCAGGCTGAATATTTTCCATCAACCACCACTCATTGCCATCTTACAGAAAGCCAGTTTCTAATCCAAACTGCTAAATCTTCCTCAATCCCATGCCTCTGTATTTTCTTCAATAGCCTACCATGTGGAACCTTTTCAAAGGCTTTACTGAGGTCCACGTACACCACGTCAACTGCCCTACCCTCATCCACATGCTTGGTCACCTTCTCAAAAAACTCAATGAGGTGTGTGAGACACGACCTGCCCTTGACGAACCCATGCTGACTATCTCCAATCAAATTGTTGCTTGCTAGATGATTATAAATCCTATCTCTTATAATCCTTTCCAAAACTTTGCCTACAACAGACGTAAGGGTCACAGGTCTATAATTAGCTGGGCCATCCCTACTGCCCTTCTTGAACAACGGCACAACATTTGCGATCTTCCATTCCTCTAGTACTAAACCTGTAGACAATGACGATTCAAAGTTCAAGGCCAAAGGCTCCGCTACCTCCTCCCTAGCGTCCCAGAGAATCCTCGGAAAAATCCCATCTGGCCCAGGGGTTTTATCTACTTTCACACCTTCTAGAATTGATAACACCTCCTCCTTACTAACCTTAATCCTTTCCATTCTAGTAGCCCGTAACTCAGCTGTCTCCTCTACAATATTCTCCTGTTCCTCAGTGAAAACAAAATTAACCGCATTTATTTCAGTGCATGAGGCCTGGCAGGCAAGTTGGAACTCAGGCTATGGATAGGAACATTGGATTGGGAATTGATAGCTATTACAGTAACATGGCTGATGGAGGGTCAGGACTGGGAGCTCACTGTTCCAGGGTGTAGATGCTATAGGAAGGATAGAAAGACAGGCAAAAGATAAGGAGGAGTGGTGTTTTTAGGGAAAACAACACTGCTGTACTTAGAAAGGATATGCCTTGGGGATTGTCCAGTGAAGCTATATAGGAGGAACTCACAAATAAGAAAGGGATGATCTCCTTGATGGGATTGTACTATAGGCCCAGCAAAAATCAGTGGGAAACTGAGGAGCAAGTATGTATGGAAATCTCAGGTATGTGTAGGAATGTTAGGGTTGTAATAGTAGGGGGACATAAAAAAATCCAAACATAGACTGGGACTACCATAATGCTCAGGGATTAGATGGGAAGGAATTTGTTACATATACTCAAGAAATGTTCTTTATCAATATGTAGATGTACCTACTAGAGAAGGAGTAAATCTTGATCTCCTATTGGGAAATAAGGCAAGGCAAGTGACAGGAGTGTTAGTGGGTAAGCACTTTGGGACCAGTAATCAAAATTCTTTTAGTTTTAAATGATCTATATGAAAAGATAGGCTTTGTATAAAAGTTAAAATTCTAAATTGGAGCAAGACTAATTTTGACAGTATCAGTAAGGTATTTTCAAAAGTTGATTGGGTCAGACTTTTGACAGGTAAAGGGATGACTGGAAAGTAGGAAGATTTCAATAGTGAGAGAATGAGAGTTCAGAGACAATATGTTCCTGCAAGGCTCGTAGATGTCGGGAACATTAGATGACTACAGATATTGAGGCTTTTGGTCAAGAAAACGAAGGAGTCATGTGTCAGGTGTAGACACTTGGGGTCGAGTGAATCTCTTGAGGAATATAACAGGAGTAGGGGCATACCTAAGAAGGAAATCAGGAAAGCTGAGATAGCCTTTGCAGATAAGGTTAAGAAGAATCCAAAAGGTTCCTCAAGTACATTAAGGGCAAAAGAGAAACTAGGGAGAGAAAATCCCCTTAAATCAATAAGCTCATCCATGTGTGGAACCACAGGGGATGGGAGAGATACTAAATGAATATTTTGTTCAATATTTACAGTGGGGAAAGACATGGAAACTAAGAAACTCGAGGAAATAAATATTGATAGCTCAAAAACAGTTCTCATTATAGAAGCGAAGATGCTGGAGGTCTTAAACCGCATAAAGATAGATAAATCTCTGGGACCTACTCAAGTATACCCCAGGACATTGTGGAAAGTTAGGGAAGAAATTGCTGGGCCTTTAGCTGAGATATTTGCATAATCTACAGACATGGGTGAGACACCCAAAGACTGGAGAGTGGCTACTGTTGTGCATTTACTGAAGAAAAACTGCAAGGAGAAGTCTGGGAACTGTAGACCGGTGAGTCTGATGTCAGTGGTGGGTAAGTTACAGGAGAGGTTTCTGCAGGGATCATTGTTGGGTCCACTGTAGCTTATCATTTATAAAAATGATTTGAATGAGAATATAGAAAGCATGGTTAGTAAACTTGAAGACGACAATAAAATTGGTAACATACTGGACAGTGAAGAAAGTTATCTAAGAGTACAACTGGATCTTGATTAACTGGGCCAATGGACCGAGGAGTGATAAATGGAGCATACGTTAGATAAATGTGAGGTAGCGCATTTTGGTAAGGCAGACAAAAACAGGTCTTACACAGTTAAGGGTAGAGCCCTGTTGAGTATTGTAGAACTGAGAAACCTAACGGTTCACGTGCATAGTTCCTTGAAATGGAGTCACAGGTAGACAGGGTGGTGAAGAAGGTGTTGGCATGCTTGTCTTCATTTTTCAGAGCATTGTATATTGGTGTTTGGGCATCATGTTGCAGCTGTACAGGATGTTAGTAAGGCCACTTTTGGAGTATTGTGTATAGTTCTGGTTGCCCTTCTATAGGAAAAATATTATTAAATTGGAAAAGATGCAGAAAAGATCTATAAAATCATGAGGGGCATAGATAAGCTGAATAGCAAAGGTCTTTTTTCCTGGAAAGGGCGTTCAAAACTAGAGGGCATAATTTTAAGCTGAGAGGAGAAAGATTTAAAAAGAACCTAATGTGTAACTTTTTCACACAGAGGGCAGCTCATATATGAAATGAACTGCCTGAGGAAGTGATAGTTCCAAGTACAGTTACAGCATTTGAAAGAAATTTGAACAGTAGATGAATAGGAAAGGTTTGAAGGGATATGGTCTGAATGCAAGCAAATGGGACTCGTTTAGTTTGAGAAAATTGGTTAGTAAGGACAAGTTGGGCTGATGAGTTTGTTTCTGCGCTGTGGGACTCTAAAGTATATTCATATAGGTCACATCAGCCCTGGAGAAACCAAAAGACTGGCATACGAGTCCATATGTTGTTCTGACATTAATAAGGACATTGATCAACTAATCCAAGTCAGATGAACATATGTCATTCAATCAACCTAAACAGTCAAGAGAACTCCTCATTCTACTCAAGATTTATTCTGAACCACGGTGCGAAATTGTGAATGTTTTCTATATCCAAGAACACGATTGCACTCTGTAATTGTGATCAGAGATAATGGGAACTGCAGACGCTGGAGAACCCAGCTCTTGTACCACATTCTCCTGTCTTTCCAACAGCACATCATGCACCCATGGTGGGACTTTAGAGCATGGGAGCAAAGAAGTGTGTGGAAATGTCTTCCTGAGAACCGCCAGTGCAGGTAAAATGCTGCCTAGAGGAGTACCATGTAGATTTAACAAAGCTATCCATGGATCTTGGCAAGTCACTTCACTTTTAATGATCACAGATTTTACATTGCCAACAGTGTATTCTGCGAGACCATTTGACTGAGGGTAGTAAGGAGAAGATGTAATATGTTGAGAACCCTGTTTTCTGCTCGTGTCGAAAGGATATATTCGTATACTATGGACTATTGTCAGACACAATTTGTCAAGTTACACTGAATATACTGAATATGGTGCTCAATGTGTCACAATCTTTTTCACCAATGGAATTCTTGATTTGATGCACAAAAGTATATTTGATGAAATGGTCAATTACAGAGTGCAAGATAACAAAGTGTGGAGCTGGATGAACACATCAGGCCAAGCAGCATCTCAGGAGCACAAAAGCTGACATTTCGGGCCTAGACCCTTCATCAGAAAAGGGGAATGGGGAGAGGATTCTGAAATAAATAGGGAGAGAGGTGGAGGCGGACTGAAGATGGATAGAGGAGAAGATAGGTGGAGAGGAGAGTATGGGTGGGGAGGTAGGGAGGGGATAGGTCAGTCCGGGGAGGACGGACAGGTCAAGGGGGCGGGATGAGGTTAGTAGGTAGGAAATGGAGGTGCGGCTTGAGGTGGGAGGAAGGGATAGGTGAGAGGAAGAACAGGTTAGGCAGGCTGGGATGAGCTGGGCTGGTTTTGGGATGCAGGTGGGGGGAGGGGAGATTTTGAAGCTGGTAAAATCCACATTGATACCATTGGGCTGCAGGGTTCCCAAGTGGAATATGAGTTGTTGTTCCTGCAACCTACGGGTGGCATCATTATGGCACTGCAGGAGGCCCATGATGGACATGTCGTCTGAGGAATGGGAGGGGGAGTTGAAATGGTTCGCGACTGGGAGGTGCAGTTGTTTATTGCGAACCGAGCGGAGATGTTCTGCAAAGCAGTCCCCAAGCCTCCCCTTGGTTTCCCCAATGTAGAGGAAGCCACACTGTGTACAGCGGATGCAGTACACCACATTGGCGAATGTGCCGGTGAACATCTGCTTGATGTGGAAAGTCATCTTGGGGCCTGGGATGGGGGTGAAGGAGGTGGTTTAGGGGCAGGTGTAGCACTTCCTGCAGTTGCAGGGGAAAGTGCTGGGTGTGGTGGGGTTGGAGGGCAGTGTGGAGCGGACAAGGGAGTCGCGGAGAGAGTGGTCTCTCCGGAAGGCAGACAAGGGTGGGGTGGGAAAAATGCCTTTGGTGGTGGGGTCGGATTGTAGATGGCGGAAGTGTCAGAGGATGATGCGTTGTATCCAGAGGTTGGTGGGGTGAGAATCCCCCTAGTCCTCACATACCACCCTACCAACCTCCGGATACAACACATCACACAAACACATGGATTCATGGAAAGATGCGTCATCATTGTGTCTAGCCTGGGTCATATGATGTTGTAGCAAGCAATAGTCAAGGCCTGCAAAAATAATTGACAGTATATCTGAATTGCATAGCAACAACTTATTGCACAAGCTGACAACTCAGATACTGACAAGAGCCACATAACAATGACATTGACATATATTCATGCACAATGACAACTAACACATCACTGAGTAAAACTGCACAGTTATTAGATTAGATTAGATTCCCTACAGTGTGGAACAGGCCCTTCAGCCCAACAAGTCCACACCGCCCCTTGGAGCATCCCACCCAGACCCCCTATAACCCACACACCCCTGAACACTAAGGGAAATTTAGCATGGCCGATCCACCTAGGCTGCACATCTTTGGACTGTGGGAGGAAACCGGAGCACCCAGAGGAAACCCACGCAGACACAGGGAGAATGTGCAAACTCCACACAGACAGTTACCCGAGGCTGGAATCGAACCTGGGTCCCTGGCGCTGTGAGGCTGCAGTGCTAACCACTGAGCCACCGTGCCGCCCTTATGATAGCTGTATAAGGTCACGTTGTACATCCACCGATGCATTCTCTGAGTGTACAGAGAATACATATTTTTTAATTTAACCACGGTGGTTAGACCTAGAAACTGCCATGAAGAACACCTGCAGCAATGTCCTGGAGCTGAGATGATTGACAAGAATCACAACCATCTTCCTTTACTGTGTTACTCCAGCCAGCAGAGAACTTTTCCCCTGATTCCCATTGACTTCAGTTTTCCTAGGGATCCTTGATGTCACAGTCAGTCAAATGCTACTGTCACTCGCAGACTGTCACTCTCACCTTACCTGTGGAAATCAGCTCTTTTGTCCATGTTTGAACCAAGGTTGTAATGAGGTCAAGGGTTGAATTGGTCTGGTTGAGCATAGGCTGAGCAGATTATTGCTGAACAAATGCAATCTTATAGCACTGTTAGCAACATCTTCCATCTCTTAACAGATAATTGAGAGTGGTCTTATGGGGTGGTTGTCGGCTCTGTTTTGGTTTTTCCTGTTTATTGTATACAGGACATACCTTGGCAATTCCCACATTGTTGGGTGGCTATCAGTGCGGATCTTGGCCAAGAGAGCCACAAGTTCTGGAGTACAAGTCCTGAGTATTATTGCAGGAGTGTTATCAGGGCCCATAACCTTAACAGTATTCAGGGCCTCCAACTGTTTCATCAAATCAGATATAGTTAATTGATTTGGCCAAAAACTGGCACCATTGATCTTGGAGACCTTTGAAGGAGGCTGAAATGGATCATCTGAAAGCAATACTATAATTAAAAGGAACTCTCCTTTCCTGTCCTTTCCCTATTACTGTGATCCACTTATTGATTAAAAAATCTGTTTTTCATTGTCTTCAATATGCTTAACAGCCTCTGATAAAGAATTCCACAGATCCATTGCAGTTTGAGAAAAGAAATTCCTTCTCATCTCTGTCTAAAATGTGTGGCTCCTTTTTCTGAGAGTAAGCCCTATTGTCCTGGATTCTCCCACAATGGAAAACAACATTTCCACATTACCCCTCCTGTCACATCCTTTCAAAACCTTTTATCTTTCAATAAAGTCACCCCGTTTGAAATTCCAATGAATACAGGTTCAATTTATTCAACCTCTCTTCATAAGACAATCTCTCTATATCTGGTGTAAACTTAGTGAACCTTCTCTGAACTGCCTCTGGTCCCAAAATATTTTTCTACAGATAAAGGGCCCAAAACTTTTCACTGTACTCCAGCTGTGCTCAGCCTACTGCCTTGTACAATTTTAGCAAAACTTCCCTACTTTGATATCCCATTCCTTTTGAACATTCCAATAGTCTTCCTTGTTACCCACTGAGCTTAGCTGCTGGCTTTTTGTGATTCATGGACTAAAATTCCCAAATCCTCTGATCTGTAGCTTTCTGCTGCCTTTCTTCATTTAGATAATATTCAGCTCTTATATTCTTCTACCAAAGCATATCCTCACAATTCTCTACATTATATTTCCTATTACCAACCTCCTTAACTTGTCTATATCTGTTTGCATTCTTTGTGTCATCTTCAACACTTGCCTTTCAGTCTATTTTGTGTCATTCTCAAATGTGTCTTTCATCTAACCTCATCAAAGACAATATAAACCAAAAGAACTGTGGATGCTGTAAATCAGGAGCAAAAACAAAGTTGCTGGAAAAGCTGAACAGGTCTGGCAGCATCTGTCAAGGAAAAAACAGTTAATGTTTTGGGTCCGGTGGCCCTTCCTCAGAAATGTGTAAGACATTAGTATACTGTAACTAATTGTGGCTCCAGTGTTGATCTTTACAGCATACCACTAGTTACACTTTGCCATCCTGAAATTGCTTCTTTTACCCCAATTGTACATCTTCTATTAGATTGCCAACTCTCCATCTAATATCTTATTTTTAAGAACCTACCAGAGGTTCTTATCTTATTAAATAGCCTAATGTGAGGTGCTTTATCAAACACCTATTGAAATCCAAAAATGCTACATCCTCCGTGTTGCCTTTCTCTATATCCTGCTTCTTACAACCAGCAAAGAATCCAAATAAAAAGTCATGCATGATTTGAATTCATGATGTTATGCAGACTCTCCTTGGCCATGTTCTTTATTTCTAAATGCCAGTGGACAACAAAGATGGTTACCTCACATTACACCAGGATCTTGATCAGATGGGCCAATGGTCGAAGGAGCGGCAGATGGAGTTTAATTTAGATAAATGTGAGGTGGTGTATTTTGAAAGGCAAATCAGGGCAGGACTTAAATACTTAATGGTAAGATCCTGCAGAGTGCTGCTGAACAAAGAGAACTTGGAGTGTAGATTCACAGTTCCTTGAAAGTGGAATTGCAGGAAGTTAGGAGAATGAAGAAGGTGTTTAGTATGTTTGCCTTTATTGGTGAGTGTATTGACTATAGGAGTCGGGGGTCATATTGCAGCTGTACAGGACATTGGTTAAGCCACTCTTGGAATACTATATGCAGTTCTGGTCTCCCTGTCATAGGAGGAATGTTGTGAAACTGGAAAAGGTTCAGAAAAGAGTCACAAGGATGTTGCTGGGGTTGGAGGTTTTGAGCTGTAGGGAGAGACTGAATAGGCTGGGGATATTTTCCCTGGAGAGTTCGAGGCTGAGAGGTGACCTTGTAGATGTTTATTAAATCATGAGGGGCATGGGTAGTATAAACAGGTAAGGTCTTTTCTCTGGGATTTGGGGATCCAAAACTAAAGGACATAGGTTCAAGGCAAGAGGAGAAAGATTTAAAAGGGGCATAAGGGACAACTTTTTAATGCAGAGGGTGGTGTGTGTATGGAAAGAGCTATCAGGGAAAGTGGTGGAGGCTGGTACAATTACAACATTTAAAAGGCATCTGGATGGTATATGAATTGGGAGGGTTTAGAGGAATGTCAGCCAAACGCTGGCAAATGGGACCAAAATGGTTTAGGATATCTGGTCTGCATAGATGAGTTGGGCCGAAGGGTCTGTTTCTATGCTGTACATCTCTATGACTTTATGACTCTATGGCATTTATTATGATAGACTCGAATAAATGTTGGTCAAAGACGGATTGCACCATGCCATTTGTGTTTTCAAATCTAACATTTTCACCTCGGTGAAGCAAAAGTGAGTGGTAGAGATGGCACAGAATGGAGCTGGAGGAACACTGCAGGCTAGGCAGCATCAGAGGAGCAGGAAAGTTGAAGAAGCATCCCTATCTAAAACATTTCCATTTCTGAAGGGTCCCGACCCGAAATGTCAACTTTCCTGCTCCATTTGCATTTCTTACTATCTCTATCTAGGAGTGAGTAGAAATTAGGTAAAAAGAGGAAAGGCTAGCCTTAAACATCCCATCACTTGTGAAACTTCTAAGAACTAAATGGAACATCTCTGCATTGTATGTCATGTAAGTACGACAATGGACCCTACTGAATTCAGTGATAGGTTGGGCCTGGGATGGGACGGCAGTCAGAGCGCAGCAGGCATTCCCTTTGTAATGTAATGTTATGTTTTGGTCACTCAGCCAGCACAGTACCAACCATCACCAAATTGGTACACATGCTGCAATTGGGACCATGGGCTAGCAGACAATGAGGCTGCTGAAGTTTTGGTGCTGTTATTCGGAGCAGTTATGGGGGCCCTCCAATATAGTCAGGACACATTGCGCAGTACCATCCTGCCAAATCTTATCTGGGTGTCCAGTATTATTTTAAAGATAACACAGCTCTTTCAGTGGATATCCGCTGAATAGTAATTTCTGGGAACACTGTGCTGTAAGATGGAGCTGAAAACAGATGTGAGGAATGCCACAGGAGTTGGTAGGTAGTTAATGAAGTAAGAAAGGACAAGAAAACATGCTAGGCCTCACAGCGTGAATCTCTCCAAAAAACTTGATACAACTCCGCTAAAAATATGTAAGACTCAGTCCTATTTGCCAATGTAGTAAATTGTGGAAGAGTTGGTTGCAGAGAAGGAAGAAATATAGTTTTGTATAAAAGATGAACAAACAGGTCATTCAGCTAAACTCCCAGGCTATGATCAATATCAAACTTGGCATTGAACATGTTTCTGAAACAAAAACACAATGCAAATGGTAGAATGTAAATTACATATGAGATACCAAAAGCTTTGAGTATGTTATTAGTGTGCCCAAAAGATGTACTGGCAACAGATTTATGACTTGGGCCATCCCCACTAGTACAACCGCAAAATGACTGATATTTACCACTAACCCTGGCCTGGTGGATATTAATTCCTTTTAACATTTTTGAAAGAGTATGTAAAAGGTTTTAGCTGTGGGTTGTGGAAACAACAAACTGATGGTAGAAACGCTTAAAAGAAAATCAAGAGGATATCAGATGATGAATTCCATAAAGCACTTGTCTCTTTCTGCAAATTCTTACTGAAGGAGGTTTTGTGGTTTAATGTGGTTTTTAAATTTTTTTAAAAAGTCAGAGCTCATTTAATTTAAACTGTCTCTATTAGTATTTCCAGTTGCTTGCTACTAACTCAAAATTCCAAATGTCAACTTTTGTAACGCACTATAACATTTCAGGAGTGTGTTGAATATGAATTTTCATTGTCAGTGTATAGCTCAGAAACAGGAGAAGGTTGACCACCTCAGTACAAAAGCAATGTTCCAATATCAAACAGGAAATTCTTATTCTGTTCAGCAAAGCTTACAGTTAAAGAGGTGGTGAAAGGAAGTGTACTGCTGAGCATCACAAATAAAGTTTTCCAGGGATTGGTTTTGACACGCCTGCAAATTGTTATTGTTCAAACGATTTTTGTGGGTGTTGCCACCCAAATAGTTATACAATTCATATTTTATGTCTAATAAGGAAGTAAATGCATGAGCTAAAAAAAGAATTCCACTTCCAGCAATGGCTCATAACTAAAAACATATTCTGGCTCCAAAAGCAAAACTGCCATTGCATTCAAGGGACAGCAGTTCTAAGAAGTAGCAGCTTTGTAATTTAAATTTTGGTTAATACTGTGTTGATCAAGGTAGGAAGAAATAGGAACTAGCCATACAGATATTCGAAGTTGTTTTACCATTCAATAAGATCATAGCCGATCTTCTACCTCAACTCCATTCTCATATTCTATTTCCAGGTCCTTGGTTTTCTTCATGCCTAAAAGTCTTTCAATTTCAGTCTTGACAGCAACCAAATACTGAGCATGCATTGGTAACTGGTGCAGAGAACTTTAAAGCTTCATGATGGTTTAGCAATGCTGGAGAATGGACATCACTTTATCTGTTTTGGTCTGGAAATTACTTATTGTTTCTTAATTCAATGTAGCAATTGTCAAATCTATTGCCTCAGCATAATAAATTTCACACTCAGCATTAGTAGAATGTTTCAGGCTAGGCTAATACCAATTTTCCCTCCTCTGATCCTGTTGTATCTTGAGATGTCATAATTTAGAGTTAATTATAAAGGACGATTTTATACCAATAAACAATTATCCACTGATAACTAAGTTATAAACGTGCAGGTCTTTCCACGCATCTGTAAATATAGCAAGGAAGCAACGTGAAAGACAGAAAGTTAATGCATTAACTCACTGTAGAAACCAAGTTCTGGAAACAATGTGCTAAATTTTACCAGAGATTGGCTAGGTGTAATTGCCTTTGTGTTTAGTTTAGGGTTCTCTCAGCAAGGCCTAGTGGGTTTCGTCTTGTGATCATTCTAAACTTGCTTCATAAATGACTAATCACACCTCTATGGCATTCCACCCATTCAATGTCAGCTCAGTTCTCCCAATACTGTAGGCAGAAGTATTCATTGCTAATGGGATATCCTGGGATCCCTGACACAGTGCCATATTTTAAAGGCAGCCTGCAACTAGCAGTCCGGAGCTGCCTTGCATGTTTGGAGACATTCTGGAAGACATGACAGACAAGGGGAAAATGCTGCACCCATGCTGAGGACAGGGTCTTGGAATTCTAGGTGGAATGGGTGGTGCAGAGGACAGACATCTTCTTTCCCTAGAACCAAGAGAGGAGTTCATGATGCCAGACCCTATCAACCTGATCCGAGGTTGTTACCTCATTGCAGTTTCCACAGTCCAGCAAAATACCTAGCAGTGCCAAAAGAAGGTCAAGAACCTTTGCTGCACAGTTTGCATGTCCTGGCTGAGACCTCACACTTGCCCTATCTTAGAACATAGAACATAGAACACTCCAGCGCAGTACAGGCCCTTTGGCCCTCGATGTTGCGTCGACCTGTGAAACCAAACTGAAGCTCATCTAGCCTACATTTTTCCATTATTATCCATATGTTTATCCAATGACCATTTAAATGCCCTTAAATTTGGAGAGTCTACTACTGTTGCAGGCAGGACATTCCACGTCCTTACTACTCTCTGATTAAAGAAGCTACCTCTGACATCTGTCCTACATCTATCATCCCTCCATTTAAAGCTATGCCCCCTTGCGCTAGTCATCTCCATCTGAGGTAAAAGGCTCTCACTGTACCAACAACCCCTCCCCCCACAAGCCTGCAATGCTCAACCACTTTCACTTTTCCATGCAGCATCTTTTCTCACTTGGTCTCCTGTCCCACAAACCCCTAATCCAACTAACCCTGTGTGCCACCTCACTAACTCCTTCCTCACTAACTCAGGGTAACTCACCACTCCTTCCCCAGCACTAACATCTGTGCCACCCACAGTGCCAAGAGAGCCTGAACTCTTAACATCTAGTTTCTATACAGCAGGTGGGAGATTGTATATTAATGAGGCAAGATCACATTTTGATGAGGGTGATAATGAACAATAATCCAGATTATTCAGCCTCTTACCACTCTCTAGTAAGAATCCTGTCTCAATACAATAGTGGAAAATGCAACATTTTGGTCATGACACTGAGAAGGGTCTCACTGTACCCCTGACCAATCTTCCCAAATTCCTCTGGGAAGATTCCATCCAATGGTCTTAAGAGTGGAGCTATTGGTCTTAGTTATTCTCTTTCACTTCCAGTTTTCCTTCTCATAAAATTCCAAGTGCTCATTTTCAATCAGGGTCTCAGGATTCCTTAGCATCTTTAAAGTGCGTTTGTTTTCATTCCAGGCTACTTTGACGCGAAAAGAGTGTAAATTAAATGCAATTATGGTGGCACTTCAATCAGATGATGGCCCAGATCGTCAGGGTAATGTATCTTATTTCAAGCACCTTCCATCACTCTTGACTGATCTTGCAAGAGGAAGATGCAGCAATATTTATTTATGGTAATTTTGTGCTTTTTGTTGCAATTTGGTTTCAGTTCTTCATTTTCCTTCAGTTGTCTTCATTACAATGTCTCTCAATGTGGCAGCAGTAGCCTTGGCGAATGTGTTTCACCCATCTGCTTGTAAGCAAGCTGCTCCAGGAATTTCCTATACTTCATTAGTTATTCTTTTCAAATTGTTGGCTTTGTTTAAGTTCAAAAAGCAAAGATACTATATAATCAGGTATTGTTATGGGAAGTCCAGGTCAGCTTAACTGAGATTTGTTCCTTGATAGGCCCATGGTAGTCATGACCTTCGTGCATTGTCTTGCCATCTGAAGTTAGCGATGCTGCAGAGAATGAAATTTTCAAATCCTAGCTGGACACCACACTTCTTGTGCTTGAACCATAGCCTTCAACTTACAGCATGAACATGCGTTACCATATACAGCTCCTCAGGTAGCCCTTACAAGCTCAATGGAACATTTCTGTATCCGGATATAATTTGATGATAGGCTATTTAATAGGCAAGTGGTTAAGATGAACTCAGCAACGTTTCTCAATAATCAATGATGGCCATGACGATACCTCTGGTCTGATGAAGACTGAAGATAAACTATTGTTCTTGGCAGCAGATGCAAACTGATGGTGGTGTGTAAGTCCTTTAATATTTCATGCCACATCATCAATTCATGAATGTTGGCTTCTGGCATTATGTTTCTGGCTTGCTTAAGTTGAAAACATTTTAGTCCTTTTTTAATGATTTTTGAATGAGCACTTATTCTCAAATATCTTTGAACTTTTTAAAGTCGGTGATAAGAAAACATCAAGCAGCAATGCTATTCAAAATTACTCTTCCAGCTTCTAGCCATAGATAGTTTGGCAAGCAAAAGAAGCTTATTACAATAATTAATTTGTCAGGACAGCCAGACTTGCTCACAGTGTCAAAGTAATTTGTCAAAATGATAAAAAATTATTTTTGCTTTTGTCAATTCTTCTGACTCAGTCTTGCAGCTTCAGAGTGCACCACTTGGGTCACAAGCAATGCTGGAAGAACAATATTTATTATGATTTAGTTTAATAAGTTTGGAAGGATTTGAGCCAGAATATACACGATAATGAAGGGGTCAAAGATTCCTCAATAGTTTCCATAGTTAAAATGGTCACTGTATATATAGTATACCCACAATAAATGTACAGGCACATTTCTAAACCTATCTCTTCACTTCCAATTCTCTTCCAACTGAAGAGATACTTTGCAATTATTATATTGTCATGTTCAGTGCGAACCTAAATTTAGTAATCAACTCAGACTTGAATCCACTATCATCTAACTCAAAGGAGAATTTTGCTCTCTTGACCATGGCTACATCCAGATACAATAGTAACTTGCTAAACTCATGCAGTTAACCTGAAGAAAAATGAGTACCAAACAACTGAATGAGTGAAAAGGGCAACAAATTATGGAAGTCTAAAATTAAAAAAAAACTGTTGGAAATGTTCAGAAGATCTAGCAGCACCTGTGAAGGGAGAAACAGAGATGGCAAAGTTCTGCATTTGAGTTACTTGAAAGCACAGACAACTTAATGAAGAAAAACTATTTGTTATGCAGAGCACATATATTGGCTTTTGAGTAGAGCTCCAGTTCGGGGATGGTAGAGTTATAATCTCAGGCCTGCCACTCATGACTGGGCTGAGCAGTTAAATCAAAGCAGTTAACTAGAAGGCATATATTTAAGATCAATGACAAACAATGCAGAGATGACATGAGGAAAAGCTTTCTTATACAATAGAGAAGTAAGATTTGGAAAACATGGCCTGATGGTGGGGTAGAAGAAATCAATAGTAGCATGCAAAGGAAATTAGATAGATGTTTCAAAGAGAAAAAACTGTAAGGGTAGAGGAAAAGAGCTGGTGAGTGCAATTAACTGAATTTCTTTTCAAATAAATTAGCACAGGCCTGATGGGCTAAGTGTCTTGTCTGTTGCATACTATTTGATAGTGCTATGAATTACTGGATTCAACATACGGTTTCAGGGTCATAGTGAAAAGAAGCCTTACTTTATGGAGAATGGCAGGTAGTCACAGGTCATGGTAAATAATTAAGGGGGGAAAGCTTCCACTTAAGCTCTAATGCACTGAACTAGGCTTTCAGAAACATTTAAATCAGTTCACCTTGGAGATAGCATAGCCTTGTTTAAAGATAATCTTACTGAGTTGAAGGATCAGTAAATTGTTATGATTTATCTAGTGGGTGTTCGAGTAAATGGGACTCTTGAAATAAAGTGATTACATCTTTCATTACTGGTCACTAGAGTAAAAATGTACGAAGTATGAGCAACAAATTGAGAGCCAATTGTATGTTGGAAAAATGAGAGAGCTTGCATGAGATTCGGGGAGGATGTAAGAGGTAGACAAGGAGGTATGGCAACTGTCTTTATCAGAGGATTAAATGGCCTCGAGAGAGAAAGATTTTTCATCCACCTATTCAGAAATGTTATTCTGCATCTCTAAGCAGGTAAGATTTAAACCTGGGCCTCTTGGCTCGGACATAGAGACATTACCATTGTACTACAAGAAATCTGTGATCCTAAGAAGCTGTAGTTTTGCTTCATAAGGTTCAACTGAAGCAGTTTTGGTCTAAGTGGAATAAGGTGGCTGCAGCAAATAATTAGCAATTGGCATGGAATTCAGGATCTGATATGCCAGACACCTGGAATATTGCTATGGAAGCAAATCCATGTAGCATGCCAACTCTGTTTGATGGAGGACTATAATTTTCATGAAATCATGGTTCATTCTTTGTGTGTGATGGGAAGTAAAACTGAAGGATTTGTTGGAAATAGTCTTCTTCCTTACTTGGTATGCCAAAGGGCAAATTTGAGGTAATCATACATGAGTTTAAATGTTTAACAGTGAGTCTAATGTGCTATCAAACCTCCATTGGGTAATAGTGATGACAGTATTTCACAGTTCTAATTGGCTGGTAGAACAAAAGGACTGAAAAATTCCAAACTTTTTCAGATTAAAGAAAGCCCAAATTTACTAAAATGGCTGGAGATTTGGAACAGGTTTATTCGTTAACCTGTAGTGCAATTAAAATTGAATATATATATAGGAATTTTTAAAGAGCCAAGTAAAATAGCCAAATAAAGAAGGAAATATAGGAAGATAAAGAAAGACATTTGATTGTTTATGTGTAAAGGCAAATAAGATGAAAATAAAAATGTGTTCCCAAAATAAAGTCTATTATTTCAACACCAAGATTGAAACTGGGGAGCAGCTTGTTTTTAAAAAAGTGTTTACCCTTAGGTTAAGTTCAAGGTTAAGGGGCGAGAAATGATTGCTGACAATTGAGGTGACAATTGGAGCACCTTTCTCAGCTATCACACTATATTTAACTATTTAAAGACTGGGTACAATTATCCTGTTCCAGGTAAAACAGTGCTTCATTGACACCTCTTAATATATTCTGCCAATTTCACAATTCTTGGTTACACAAGTTAAAAGACATTTCAAGTGCTTGTCGTTTCTCTTATTGATAGAGTCAAGCATCATAGAGTTATACAGCATTGAAACAGAACGTTTGGTCCAACTCGTGCTGACCAGATAACTCAAACTGACCCAGTCACATTTGCCAGCATTTGGTCCATATTCCTCTATACTGTTTCTATTCATGTGCCCATCCACATGCCTTTTAAATGTTGTAATTGTACCAGCCTCCACCATTTCCTTTGGCAGCTCATTCCATACACGTACCACCCATTGCATGAAAACGTTGCCACTCAGGTCCCTTTTGAATCTTTCTTCTCTTACCTTAAACCTGTGGCCTCTAGTTTTGGACTCCACTACCCTGGAACAAAAAACCTTGACTTTTCATCCTATCCGTGCCCCTCATGATTTTATAAGCCTCTGTAAGGTCACCCCTCAGTCTCCATTCCTTTGGGACAAAAGTCCCAGTCTATATTCAGCCTCTCCCTAATAGTCAAACCCTCCATTCCTGGCAACATCCTTGTAAATCTTTTCTTAACAACCAGCTTAACAACATCTTTCTTTTATCTGAGAAACCAGAATTGAACACAGCATTCTATAAGTGGCCTATGAAGTACCCAATTACAGCCTCAATATGATATCCCAATTCCTATACTCATTTCACTGATCACTTGAAAGAACCTGGTGACTGCCATTATTTTGGCCTAGAGCAAAAGCAGCATTTATGAACAAATTAGCTTTTTTACAACCTTTCTAATCTTTACTTTTGGTACTCTATAGGTAGTTAGTTCTAGGCTGTGTGGATGGTGGATGAATGGACTTGGAAGTGTTATAGCTTGAATGGATGACACGAGGAGCAATCGGGTGGTTGGAGGGGTATGGCTTGGCATGGAGGTCAGGAAGCTTTAGAGGTGCTGTGGAGGGCGTGAAGTAGCATGCATGGGGTATTGGAGTGTGTGGGAGGCGAGGGTGTGTGGGGGGGTGAGGATTAGAGAGTCTTGTTCTTCATATTATAACTCAAATCAAGTCCCAAAGCACCAAACTGGGCCTATTATCCATTCTGCCTCTACATCCAACAATCCCTGTAACTGCCTCCAAACTATGGTAACAGAACATAATGCTATATAAATAGGATGTTGGAGAGGAAGTTATTGAATATGTTGTTTTTCTCCTCTTTGTGATGGAAACTTGTCTAACTTGATTATCTTTTTGGCTCATGATAAAGCAGTGTGTTCAACAACTTCCTGTGTTGTATCCTTTATCCATCAAGGGCTTAGAGTGAATTCTGAGAGAAAAAAGGAGGCTTTGCGGAATGGAAATGTGAAGTGAGCATCTCGGTGAGCTATGCTGAAAACTTGCAGAATTGTGACCTGCCTTGGCACTTTTGTTGCTGGAAGAGGTTGAGTAACAGAGAAAATCATAGGATAATTGATTAGGAAGTGGGGGGATGGTGGTGGTGGGAAACAGCAAACATACTAGAATATAGCAAATAAAAAGCAAAAATATAGTCGAAACCCATTAATCAAAGTGCAGTGTTCCCCAGCAAGTCATTTTTCTTTCCATTTGGGAAATTCGCTGTGCATCTGAGATTTGCTAAAACCAACTTCAGCAACAAATCAGTCACATCAATTGAAAGATGGTAATGCAAGTGGACAGCTTTCATCCATACCAATTCTTTCTTTCGCAAGTCTCCAAAATAATAGGATGCCCACATTCCATACAAGTATACAATTTAGGAGTAGGAGTAGGCCATTCTGGTCCTCAAGCCTGCCTCGTCATTTGATAAGAACTTAGCTGATTTGTTTGTGGTCTCAACTCTTCTTTCCTGCCTTCCTCCATCCTCTTTGACTTCCTTGTTAGTCATGAATCTATCTAATCCTGCCTTCAGAAAATGTTCCAATGACCCCGCTTCTGGGAAAGGGAGTTCCACAAACTCATGACCCTCCATAAACTGTCTCCATGTTCTAGTTTTATGAAGTTATATCAATAATTAATTAACTAAACATTAACTCTACCAGCATGGATTCATGCCAAATGAACAACCAACCTTTGTGAATTATCAGGAGAAGCCCCTTGACCCTAATTCACCTCTGAATAAGATAAAGTATCGTTTATATCCTAACGGCATTCTCCTGTCTTTGTTCCATATTCCTTAATGCCCTTTCAAGGTTCTATTGATCTGAGATTATAAGTTATTAATGAAGATAGCACCTTCTGCCTTTTGTGGGAGACCTTGCCTTACTTCTTCATCTCTTGCATGATCTAATTCCTAAATTATCTCTTGAATGGTCTAGCTCTGATTTTAAGATTATATCTTATGCCCTGGAATCCCTCACTGGTGGAAAATATTTCTTTATCTACCCTATCAGTAAACTCCTAAAATCCTCAATCAAATTGACCATTAATCTTTCATTTTTCAGGAAACACAAGCCTAGTATGTATAATCTCTCCTCATAATATAACACTTGGAACACTAGTAACATGCTGGTGAATCTGCAATGTACTCCTTCCAAGGGTCATATATCCTTTCTAGACTCTATACAATATTCCAGATCTGACCTAACTAGCTCCTTGTGCAGCTGCAGAAAAACATCCTCCCCTTTATATTCTAACTCTGTAGTTACAAAGGCTAACATTTCATTAGCTTTTTGATTATTTCTTATAATTGACTGTTATATTTTCGTGATCTGTGCAACTGTGCTTTTTACCTCTTTCGTCCTCCATTGTTCGTAGCTATTCACCACTTTTAAAAATATGTCATTTCTTTATCATCCAAACTTGATGATTTCACACTTATCTGTGATGAAATCCATCTGCTGCAGTTTTGCACACTCATAATCAATCAATGTCTCTTTGTAATATTATGCGCCTGTCTGTATTACTTATTATTCCAGCAATCTTTCTGTCATCATCAAACGTGGATATATGTCTCCCTATCTAAATCATTAATAAGCAAAGTGAATAGTTGAGACGCCAGCACAGATCCTTGAGATCCCACTAGTCAATTATTTCCAATTTGAGAACATATCCATTGTCTCTATTATTCAGTTCCATAATGAGTTTTCATTATAGTCAACAGCCTCTTTCACCTGGTATATCTCTGACTCTGAGATAATGGGAACTGCAGATGCTGGAGAATCCAAGATATCAAAGTGTGAAACTGGATGAACACAGCAAGCCAAGCAGCATCTCAGGAGAACAAAACCTGACTTTTCGGGCCTAGACCCTTCATCAGAGAGCTCTCTGATAAAGGGTCGAGGCCCGAAACGTCAGCTTTTGTGCTCCTAAGATGCTGCTTGGCCTGCTGTGTTCATCCAGTTTCACACTTTGATATCTCTGACTCCTCCCTTCCCTTCCTCGACATCTCTGTTTCCATTTCTGGGGATAGACTGGCCACTAATATCCACTATAACCTCCTCCCACAGCTATCCGGACTATACACCCTCACACTCTGCTTCCTGTAAAGACTCTATTCCATTCTCACAGTTCCTCTGTTTTTGTCATATATATTCAGATGAAGCCAACTTTGACAAGGGAGCCTCCTAGATGTCCACCTTCTTCCTCAACTGAGGATTCCCCAGCACCATTGTCGACAGGGCCCTCAACTGGGTCCAACCCATCTCCCACACTTTCACCCTCACCCCTTCCCTTTCCTCCCGCAACAGCAAAAAGGTTCCCCTTGTCCTTACCGACAATCCCACCAGCATCCACATCTGGAAGCTCATCAGACACCATTGCCACCACCTCCAGTGAGGTGCCCCCACCAGACACATATTCCCCTCAACCCCCTCCCCCTTGTCTGCTTTCTACAGAGACCATTCTCTCTGGGACACCCTAGTCCACACTTCCTTCACCCCTAACACATCCCCACTGCCCCACGGCACCTTCCCTTGTAAGCGGCAAAGGGCCAACACTTGCTCATTTACCTCCGCCCTCCTCGGTATCCCAGGGCCCAGACATACCTTCCAGGTGAAGCAACACTTCGTCTGCACTTTCCAGAATCTAGTCGACTGCATTTGCTGCTCACAATGTGGTCTCCTCTACATTAGGGAACCAAAGTGTAGATTGGATGACTGCTTTGCAAAACATCTATGTTCTGATCAGAAAAAGAACCCTGAGCTACCAGTTGCCTGCGCCTTTAACATATCACCCTGGTCCCTGGTCAACATCTCTGCCTCTGGCTTGTTGCAGTGTTCCAGCGAAGGTCAATGCAAGCTGGAAGAACAACACATCGTTTTCCACTTGGGGACCCTGCAGCCCTCCAAAATCAATATCGTGTTCAGTGATTTTAGGGCCTAAGCTCTCCCAAGTCCTAAACCTCTACCCCACATCAGGCCTTGTTATCATATAGCCTGCTATTACACATGACCTATTGTTAGTCACTAACAGTCCCCATTAACAGCTACTCACCCTCCCAGCCAGATCATTATCAACTCCCTTGTCTATCCAACTGCTCTTCTCTCTCTTCGGGCTCTATAGTATTGTTTACTCCCTACCCACCTCCCTATTTTCTGCATATAAACCAATGCTTTCCCAGCTACCATCAGTTCTGAAGAAGGATCACCGGATCCAAAACTTTAACTCTGATTTTTTTCTTCAGAGATGCTGCAAGACCTGCTGAGCTTTTCCAGCAACTTCTGTTTATGTAGCCTCTTTTGTGGCACTTTTTTGAATGTCTTCTGGGAATCTATATAAACTACAATAGAGAACAGACAAAGAAAACAACATAGACCCTTCTAGGCCCGAAACATCAACCTTCTTCCTTGTCTGATGCTGCTTGGCCGGCTGTGTCTGCCCAGCTTTACACCTTGTTATTATCAAGGAATAAATGGCTACATGATTTAGATGAGAAAGGGGAGGAGGAGGATGAGTTTAGCATGATCACCGGTATGAACAGCTTGGGCTAAAAACACTGTATTTGTGTCACATATTCTATGTATTACATCTGTAGGCATTCACCCATTTGTAGGCAGCCACCCATCTATAATTTTAGGCACTTATTCAAAAACTTCAATTAGGTTTGTTAGACATGATCCACTCTTTGTAAAAGAATGTTGCTGTGTCTGATCAGCTCATAAGTCCTTAAGTCAACAAATCACACAAGTAAACAAAATCAAACTCTATCAAATTATTTTTCTGTTACTTTATTTTAAAAGTGTTGATATCGAATGGTTCAAAGTGCAAATTCAGAAACAAAGCCAGCAATCTAATAAAGAAACATTCATTGTTTATTAGCCTACAGTTTCCAGCTGGTTTGTCTCAACAATCTCTAACTTCTTTCTGTTTCATTTTATGTAAAGGCTACCTCTTAGAGATTTATGAGCCAGTAAATTATTTCAACAGTTCAGATGACATCCAAATTGAGACCAAAGCTCCTATAATAGTGCATTGCTCTGTGTATTGCCTACAATCACATGAAATGTGTACAAATTTTTGAATGTTCATTTTAAGTTTTCTTGACATTGTGGTTCTTCTGTCTCATTGGAAATGTTTTTTCACCAAATTTCATGTTAAATGCCTCCAAGCACAACTTGCATTCATTAAGCAATGTTGATGTAATCAAAGATTCTAATACATTTCCCAGGAGCATCTTCAATTGGAATTTGATATCCAGCCAGGTAAGAAGCTATTAGGAAAAGTTACCAAAGTATTAGAATCACTACAGTGTGGAAACTGGCCACTCAGCTCATCAAATCCACATTGACCCTCTCAAAAACATCCAAATCAGACTCACCTCCCTTCCCTCTCATGCCCATAACTAATTCACCTGCCCTGCACATCTTTGGACTGTTGGAAGCAACCATAGCATCCAGAGGAAACATATGCAGAATGTGCAAAGTACACACAGACAGTCCTCTGGTGCTGTGGGGCAGCAGTGCTAACCATTGGGCCATCATGCCACCCTTTCAAGTAATGGATTATTTCTGAATTTGTGACAGATAATCCAAAGGATTGTGATGCTTATGATTTTGACTGATTATGTGAGATGACCTGGAGTATGATCAGACCATTGAACAGTCACTCTATATCTGAAACCAAACATTCTCATTGAACTTTGGTACATGTTAAATGACAACTCTGCACATTGAGTCACAGAAATCGCATCCATGGGTTGAAATTACAAATAAAAATATTACAGCACAAATAATATATTAAGTACATAGAATCCTGAAATTGTAGAAAGAGCCATTCAGCCCATCAGGTCTGCATTCACCCTCTGAAGGCAATCCCACTCAGGCCCTCCCCAACTTGATAACCCCACTTTTTTTTTTAACCTTGGCTGACTCACCTAACCTGCACATCTGTGGACATTATGGGGCAGTTTAACATGATCAATCCACCTAATGTGCACATCTTTGGACTGTGAAAGGAAATTGAAGTACCTGGAGAAACCTATGCAGACAATGGTAGAACATTAAAGCACTACACAGTTGCCTAAGGCTGGAATCAAACCCAGGTTCCTGGGACTGTGAGGAATCATTGCTAACCACTGTGCCACTGTGCCCCACAGTTAAAGACAAACTCTTCTTATTAAACTATCATGAGCTACTCAGTTATTCAAAAGAACATTCACTTTATAAAAGATAGCAAAATATATGCCCTTTTTTTTAGAAAAAAAGCTTATTTTCTGGTCCTTCTCTTTGTTTTCAACTTTCCTTGCAGACTAAAGGCTAATAATTCTTTTTCATGACTGTTGAATGATGGCTAGATTCATTTTTGAAGCAAATTTATAGGCAGGACCAATATTAAGTTTCCTTGCTAAACAGTTAACTTTCAGCCATGTTTGGCTATTCTTTTATATACACGGGTGGACACATAATATATTGACCTTTAGTGCTAAATGCTTACCTAACACTCTATTACAACTCACGGTATCAACCTCAATTGCCTGCCTGGTGAGTCAATTCTAAAAAATTGCCTCTCTTCATGTGAAGTCAATGTATCTAACAAGTTTGTTCACCTCACCTTGGATGCATCCTTAGCCTCCTTGTACTGATACAGGGCAACTGCTGGCCTCAAAGTTAATGCAACCCATCAGTTCCCTCGTGTTAGCATTTTCATTGCAATTGAAACAAGATGTCAGGAATAGGCAGAACATTAACACCTGCTGAACGGAACTGCTTGCCAGCTTCATCCTGAAATCACTTGCATTAGTGAGATCACGCCCAGAAAATCCCCAGCATGTGTATTTAGTCTTTTTGTCAATGCAATGAAGATGTTTCATCCAAAATCCCTTATGAATGAGTATGTCGGTATATATTTAAGAGCCATTCTCAAGCTATCATGTCTTTGTCATAGCTTGTATTCTGGGTTGGTATAGCAGTCATAGAATCATAGACTAACAGAGTTACACAGCATAGAAACAGCCCCTTCGGCCCACCGTGTCCATGCTGACCAACAAACACCAATCTGCACTAATTCCAATTACCTGCACTTGGTCCGTACCCTGCTTTGCCCTGGTATTTTAAGCACACATCTAGATGCTTCTTCAATGTTTCAAGAGTTAACTGCCTGTACCATCCTCTCAAACAGCATGTTCCATATATCTACCACCATCTGGGTGAATAGGTATTTTCTCAGATGTCCTCTAAACCATTTGCTTCTCACCTTAAACTTCTGTCCTCTGGTCTTAGATATTGTCTGCCATGGGGAAGAGATTCTTACTATCTACTCTGTCTATGCCTCTCAATTTGTGTACCTCAATCAGATACACTGCTCTGCTCCAGGGAAAATAAACCCAGCCCATCCAGTCTCTCTCATTGCTGAGACTTTTCATCCCAGACAACATCCACCTGAATCTCCTCTGCACTCTCTCCAATGGGATTATGTCTTTCCAATGGTGTAGCGACCAGCACACAGCACTCCATCTGCAGCCGAATGTGTGTTTTATAAAGTTGTAACACGACTTCCTTTCTCCTACATTCTAAACCCTGGGCAATGTAGGCAAGCATCCATATGCCATTTTCACCACATATGTTGAGGTCTTAGATTCCATCATAGCTCAGACCACTTGAAGCATGATATGCAGATAGGAACACACACACCCTTGTGACCAAAAATCACAATACTAGTCCACAGTACGGTAGTACCCGTGAATATGATATTTGTGCCTATAAGTCTATTCTAATAAATGTCTGTTAATCTTTCAATACCACATTATCAACACATAGGTTCTTATGTTAGAAAGAATAACACAAGAATTGCCATTGTTGCTGATGGCAAAATGCACATCATCGTTCGCAGCTATAGTGATGCCCATTTATAACAAAATGATTGCAAGAATCTTGAAAAACTAATTGAAAACCAAGTTGAGAACCGCACAGGATATCAAAGAATTCAGACAATCAACCTCGGAGCATGTAGATTTGTAGGTAGGCTTTGACTAGCCAGATGACAGATCTAGTCCCTTTCTGCTTAAAGTCTAAGTTCTTTCAAGTTAGAACATCCAATTTCACTTTAAAATAAAACTCAAGAGTCTGCCGTTCAGACATTTTAAAACAAAATGCAGTTAAAGATTCTTCATAGCATAGCTGCAAAGCTTTTATAAAATAAAATGCAGCTTTAGCAAAACTTAACTGAACTTCTCTATGCTAAGAAGGCTCATCTGTGAGCAAAGGCTATCTAGTTGCACCATTTTTTCTTTCTAATTCATCACGCAAGTAGAAGGAAGCCTATGTAATTTATTCACTCATTATTTGGAATGCGCACCATCTACTGGCTGAAACCTGCACCAGCAAACCTGCAATTTTTGACCGACAAGACTCCTTTTCTTCAAATTGCACTCTTAAAGGGACCAAGGCTGGTAAAGTTGCCATAGCCCCAGAGGGTAATAGGGTTGATCTGTCAGTAGTGAAAGATGACCAGTGGTGGTTTAATCTGAGGGTCACCATGTCTTAGGCAAGGGGCAAGGTTGAAATCTTCATGGCAACCTCAGCCAGCAAAAGAATTGAACCTATACTAGAGATAGCTCTCTGCATTGCAAACCAGCCATCTAGCCAAATGAGCTAATCAACCCCAACAAAAGCTCATAAGACGGCAGCAACAAGAAAAACACAGTGGAAGAGAAGCAGAAAAGGGAGAATAAAAGGAGAGAGAAAAGCGAAACAATTTTTAAAAAATGAACAAGCACTGTGCTGCACTGCACTCTACTTCTTCAAGAAAAGCAAAAACCTCCAAAGAGAAATGGACGGTAAGCATTATTTATGATCTTGGCAGACATTACAAAATGGCAACTTTTCTAACAACATGTGCTGTTTCACTTTACAAATCAAGCTATAGATCATCCTGAGAAAAGAGCTCTAAAGTTTTGCTGGATATCGACAAGGATGAACTGTATAGAATTACTACATCTGTCCATCCAATGGTCCATCAGCGAGATCCAGAAAAGTTCTGAATGTTACCTGAGGACTAGGGAAGAATTGGCTTCAGGATTAACAGACTTTGACCCCGCCATCTAGATAGCAACTCCATGAAATGACTTAATTTGCTCTTAACTTAAAACGATTTTGTGCTTCTGCACATCCACCTCCAAGTTATACTCCACATCTGCTGAAACTTCTAATGTATGCAGAGGCCGTACCATGGAAATGTGGGACCTGCGCCTCTAGTCAGTCAGTTACGATCTAATTTTGTCCTGACAATCCTAATAATCTAAAAATAAAGATTCTACTCTTTTCTTCACCATAGTACCTGGCATCAACTGCCTGAGTTCCAATTTATAATACCCTCTGTCAATGGTTCCCACATGAACCCCAACCATTACATAACTCCTTCTTTGTCAGATACCTGGCTAGCTGCTGTGGACAGTTCTCATTCTGCCATTAACAGAATTTGCAAAGGTCAAAGGAGAAGAAGGCTAATCACTCTAGTACCAGGCAGAAAACAGCCATTTGTGATGTGTTGCCTTGCTTGCATCTTGACTCCCATGATGGTAAAAGACCCATCTCACTTTCAACAGCTCCTTTCTCCAAGTAGCCTCCCTCTTGATCATCATGGCAGCGTTTTTCCTGTGCTAAAATTAATAAAATTAAAGCCTATCTATTGGAACAAAATAAGGCATTTTGCTGACTGTTGTTGACCTTCATCTCTGTCTACAACTATGTGACGGTTGAATAACCACAGTAATGTGGTACTGTATAATGCATTCCTAAAACTTTCCTGTCCCTTTAAACCCGCTGTCTGGCTAATCTACCATACATTATGACTTGACTATCTTCTGAAATGTATGCTCCAGAAACCATTCTTCCCATATGCTTTAGGACACAGAACCTTGGATCTGAACAAGTTTGCGCTCAAGTGTGCAGCCACCAGACGTCTGATGAAGAGGAGGTAGGTCCTCTAGATGAACCTATGAATATTCCACATCTTATACTTATATGCATCCTGATGTCCATTGGCTCTCTATTGCTGGTGTTATGATCTCAGCTTAAAACAAGCATTTACTCACTGGCCTACTTTCAACCTAAACTCTAAAGTAGCCCATTTTATTTTCACTTGACCTTTATTTTACCTTTCAAAACTTGATTCAGGTTGAAGCCAATTATTACAATTTGAAGAAATTTGATTATTCCCTAGCTAGGTTGCCTGAGTCATGTCTTTTTATAGCGATAAAATTCCTTTGACAAAAGCCAATTTTTGATTTTTTTTCATTGCCATTCAAAACACAAATGTGGCTTTTGTAAATTAGAAACAGTTTAAGTTCTGTTCAGTAGCCAAATGTGAATTTATAGTTGTCAGATGGCTTGGACAAAGCCCAAACTGATGTGATTCAGAGATGGGGAGTATTCTGTTGCTTAGTCACCAGTTTGGTTGGCAAAACAGAAAGCACAAGGAAGTGCATGTATGGTCAGACAGTAATAAGAGCTTGTCTAGACGTTGTCAAATGCATGTCTTTGGGTAACGTTATTATTGTTATTTACAGAAAAACATTGTAATCAAAAAATCATGGCTGACTGACGTATTTAGTTTTGTCACTAATGAGGAACACATTTGCCTTCTTACATGTTAGATTCTTCTAACTTCAAAGCAATTCAATAGTCCATTGCTAGATTAACACAGAAGCACCAGAACGAAGTCTGGCTTCGATGTCTGAAGCAAAAATGGCTCAGTAGCATCATTACTGAAGGACACAGCAGCTAAACTGAGCTAGTGGCAGATGTTAAAAGAAATAACATGAAGGAAAAGCCTGAACAAAAACAAAGTTACTGGAAAAGCTCAGCAGTCTGGCCGCATCTGTGAGGGAGAAAACAGTTAGCATTTTGAGTCTGGTGCCCCTTCCTCAGAACTGATAGTGGCTGGGAAAACGTCAGTTTATATGCAGAAAATAGGGAGGTGGGTGGGGTACAGAGTAAACGATAGGATAGAGCCCAAAGAGAGAGAAAGACAGTTGGACAGACAAAGGAGTTGCTAACGATCAGGCTGGGAGGGTGAATAGTTGTTAATGGGGACTGTGAGTGACTAACAATAGGGTGCGTTGTAATGGCAGACTATGTGGTAATGAGGCCTGGTGTGTGGGGTGGGAGGCTGAGACAAGAGAGAGTTTAGATCATAAAACTATTTAACTCAATATTGAGTCTAGAGGACAGCAGGGTCCCTAAGCGAAAAATGAGGTGTTGTTCCTCCAGCTTGCAAAGTTAGATTCTAACTTTTATCTTATTTAAAGGCATCTCATTTAACGTGCTCTGTTCCTGATGCAATTTGCTTGGTTAAGCAATTTGGCTTTATGCAAAACATACTTTATTCCTACCCTACAGCTAAAATGCAAATAATAGAAAGAAGAATGGATGTAACTTTAACTTTATTAGAAAACTAAACAGAATAATAAAACATTTAACTGCCAAACAGCAACTGTTCCAATAAAGTAACATCCTGTAAATGCACCCTTGGCAAAGGAAAGTTCAGTAAAATAGCTTGTCTAATGTGTGATGTTTCTCTAGTCCAGGAGAAAAGAGCACTTAGAAAAAAAAACAGAATCCGCAAGCAATTTCGAATCCACATCAGCTACTGAAAGCTAAACCAAAGCCCTGGTTCTGTGGGAGCCTGACTTCAGCCATTCATGCTGCTTCTGTTGTTCTAACATTAAAACAAAACTATTAAGGCCTCACAAGCTGTTTACTTAAGTGGATTAGAAGAGACAGCTCAGTGCCTATGGCTCAACATCTCTTTTCAAAGAAAAGGACAAAATATACCCCTTAAAGCTATAGTATTGTCACATCTTACAAGTCCCCTTAAAAAAACAACTATCAAGATACAAAGATAATTTCGTCTAAAAAAACTTTAGTCACATGTTATTAGTACACTACAGTACATATACATCACATTGACTCTAAGCAGGCGTAAACATTCATGACTACTGTCCATTTCAATCCATTTCTTCTGCCCCTGAACATGATCATCTTCTTTCATCAAAGTTGTGGCAACACATTGGCTATTATGTTCTCCCACCTTGCCTCTAATTCATGTTGCTGCATATATTAAATTCCACTGGGTCCATTTACTAACTGGTTTACTCAGCCCCCAGTACAAGCACAAAAGGGCAAATCTGTGCTCAGGCTTGAACCAATTAACAGTAGGTTTGAAAAATATATTATTTTCATCTTTTTTGGGTGTGGGTGTGAATGCCATTGGCTTGGTCAGCGTTAAGTACTCAACCACTGAATGGCTTACCAGGCCATTTCAGAGAGTGGTCAAGGATTAACCACATTTTTCTGGGTCTGGGGCCTCAGGTAAGCCAGAACAGTAAGAATAGAAGATTTTCTGAATCAGGTCAGATCTTACAATTGACAGTGGCTATTTGGTATCATTGACTACCTTCTAATTCAGTTCAAATTTCACTGTCTACTATGTTGGGATTTCAATACAGGCCCCATAATGTTATTTCAAGGTGCTAGATTACTAAATTTGTGACATTACCACCACCTACCCTATATAAAAACAGAGATGTAAAGGGTATATCCAAAGCTACCTTTAAAGAATGTAAACCAAATTTGCTACCCTCAAATCACTGCACCAACCTCACCAACCTACATCCCCACATTGGCTATAGATTAACCCTGTTCTTAACCATCTAATCTCCAATTCTCAAAACCAGTGCTTGCTGACCTACAAGCCACTGTGACACTAACAGTAACCAATTTTTGAACTCTTTTCATCTTAATCTCTTTGCACTTTGCTCACTTGGTTGAAATTAATTCTGAATCTCAGTATTTCAATGTCTTCAATTATTTGGAGGCCTGTCCTTATGCTGCAATTTTTGGATTAATGCAGCTAAGCCAATTCTCCTTTCTGTTGTCGTCGTGTTTGGTGTTGGTTTGCTTTTTGTCTTCATCTGAGAAAACTCTTCAGAGCATACTATACAGTTGCAATTTATTCAAATGAATATATCGAGGTCTATGCTTCATGTACAGATTTTCCCTAATGTACTTGGGCTATATCTAACTGCCATGTTAACAAAATAGCAGCAACAGTAAAATGAAAAACATCGCCATTTTCAGTAGTGGATATTACTGGCTTCCTGTTTATGCAGAATTGTTAATTAAGCAGGATCTGAGGACAGATGTTATGTTAGATTTAGTGTACAGCAGGCTACCAGAAATGATTAGTAACCTGGAAGTAGGTGGTTTCCTTGAGTTTTAATGATGGCTATACCATCAGATTTGATATCAAAATACAAACTAAGGCCAAAAATAATAAATGTACTACACTTTGGAAGAGCAAATCGAATTCGATCAGAAGAGTTCTGTGGATGAATAAATAGAAGTGGAAAATAGAACAAAAAAAATGGATTTTCCAAATTATTATCCAGATTGCAGGAATGAGGCAGGTCCCTAAAAGGCAAAGATGTTCAGCAAGACTCGAGATGCCAATGGTTAAATTGTAAAATGAAGGGATAAATAACACTGGGGTCTCGACAGAGAGGATGTGGAATGGATGCTTACTCTCGTGGGAGATTCTAGAACCAGTTATAAGCCGTTTAAAAAAATGCTCATTTAAGACAGGGATAAGAAGAATATATTTCCTCACATTAAGTCATGTGTCTTGGGAACTCTCTTCCTCAGAAGGCAGAGGAAGTAGCATTTTTGAATATTTTTAAGATAGGGATAGATTCTTGATTAGGATGGGGGTAAAAAGTTAAGGGATGGAAGACAGAGCATGGAATTTTAGTCATGGTCTTACTGAATGCCAGAGCAAGTTTCAAGGGCTGAGTGACCTACTGTTATTTTCATTCGTATAAAAGCCAAAAGAACTGCGAATGCTGTAAATCAGGAGCAAAAACAAAGTTGTTGGAAAAGCTCAGCAGGTCTGGTAGCATCCATGGAGGAGAAAACAGAGTTCACGTTTTGGGTCTGGTGACCCTTCCTCAGAACTTCTGGAAGGGTCACTGGACCCGAAACGCTAACTCTGTTTTCTCCTCCACAGATGCTGCCAGACCTGCTGAGCTTTTCCAGCAACTTTCTTTTTGTTGCTTTTATTCATATGTTCTTTTCTGAGCAGTTATTAAACAATGTCAATTCTTAGCTCAATCTTTGAAGAGTTTCATGTGGAAAGGATATAGTGAAGACCAGCTACCATGCAACTGTCAGTTGTAGGTGGTGAAAATGAGCATTTGAAGGAAACAGGTGACCAAAAAAAAATGCAGTTTGAGGATAGTATTAGAAAGGATTCCTTTGTATTTCAACAGTGAAAACATCTGAAAAAGGACACATTTGATGGTATGGGCTCAGTCCCTATTTTAGCTGAGGTATTTTGTGAGCTCTTCCTCTTCTACCTGTCTTATTGTAATATCATGACTTAGTTCAATCTTGATGAGCAACGCTTGGTTAATGCAAACCCTACATAAAGAGAAATAAGAAGCAGAACAAAGTATTTTGTGTTGATTATGAAGTGAAAATTAGAAAATATCAAATGTCAAATAGATTTGTCATTTTGGTAATTGGCTCAGAAACATAGACTATCTGAAGAAACTGAAGTGATTAGCTGTATATGTGTTATTACTACCCGTAGACATTGAGGAAATAAATGAAGGAAGAGGCAAAATCCTAATATGTATTTTTCAAAATAGCCAGTGACCTGCAGTTTAGGACTAACCCAACCCCATGAGTCTGCATCATCCGATGCCTCCCTGAAGAGGGAGGTCATTTGTTGAATACCCAGAGGACTTGGCCCACCCAATGACAAAAGTTAAACAAGAATAAGTTTAAAACGAAACAGTAATGTCAGAGGAAATAAAGCAAATAAGGAGTGGCTGTTAGCAGAGGCAGAAAATGAAAGGCTTAGGTATGATGATTAACTGTTAACAGGAAAGAATACAGTCAGTGTGAAGCTGTCTCTAAAAGGAGCCAGCCAAGAACACTTTTAACGTACATTTAGCCTCACAAAACTAAAAAGCATCATTGCAATCTCAACCAGGCAACAGAAGATAATTTGATATTTTTCAACAGGAAACTAAGTATGCCAAAATTTCTCAAAAAGTCAGTTATTCACTTGAAAAACAACAAATAAATATTTCATTATGGCAGTGAACGTATAAACAGGGATAATCCAATATTCTCTGGAAACTGTGAGTTCCTATTCTGCTGACAAAATGGTTGAATGGTAAATGCTAATGGTCTGAAAGTCTGAATTTGTATTCTTCAGTCATGAAGATATTTGATAGAATTTTCACCAACTGTGTAGGTAAACCAAATAATGTCAATAAACAACAAACTGTTCTGGATCTGTTCAAAGAATTGGTTTTGTGATCTGAATGAGCCCTTTTCCAAAATCTATCATTATGCTTAAAGGATCACCATACCAACCTACTGAGTAAACTATATAATCAGAGGCTGTTTGGCTAATACAGGATGATCATATGGGAAACTCTTCCAGCTTTCATAAATGCAGAGATCTTAGGCTTAGTTTTATAAATGGTGACATTTAGAGATCTGCATAGCACACAGGTTGCTGCTGGAGTTTAACCAGTTAAACATGTAGTGTTTGCCAGAAGACAGCACTGAGATCAGACAGAGCACTCTTACCACGAGGGCATTGACTTGCAAGGTTACTTGCTGCCAAATGAAAAGACATTCATCATGAAGAGTAGATCCCATTAATTAGTCAAAACAGCTGGTCATTCATCAACAGTGAGTAGGATTATAGTGGAGGCGCCTTTGATAAGGTATCAGATGATAAATACTGCGGTAGAATGTTGACTCATTACAATTAATTTACCACTAAGCGCGCCATTTTGGTGCCAACTCAACTCAGGGAAGCACAATTTATCTGCCTCACCAGCAGCAAGAATGATGAAACTTGGTCAGCCTGAAATATTAACTGTTTCTTACACCATAGAGGCTGCCTGACCTTCTGAGTATTTCGAGTATTTTCTGTCTAAATTTCAGAGTTCCAGTATCTGCAGAACTTTCCTTAAGGATGGCCGGCTGGTACAGGGGGTCAGCAGAAGTTGCAAGGGGCAGGCATCATCTCCTTGAAGTCAATGTCTTCAGCCTCTGCTACAAACATTGTTGCCTAGATACCAACTTAATTTGCCTCTCTCACAACTGCCTGACCCAAATGAACCAATGTACTCCTAGCCACCATCCCACATTGTTCCCTAAATAAATCTGTGGTCATCCAAAACTCTACAGCCCATGCTGCTACTCAGAGCTAGGGCACAATTTACTGCCCGGCCCCCACCCACACTCTGGGCAAATTTGGGGGCAAGTCAATTCATAATTTGGATCTTTCACATGTTCAAGATGAAGTTCTTGGAGATTGATGCAATGGAGGAGAACCTTTTGGGCAGGTGTCTTTATTCAGTAAGCACGAACAGCACTGAGACTTTGGGTCATTGCAGTAAGTTGAGATATATAGGTGTGCTACCCTCTTAAGCCCACTCAATTAAGTCCTTGTTCTGATACTCATTATTAGCTTCTTTATTTTGTAAATGTTGTTGATCTTGGTGTCTGGATGGGGACTTTTTAGAGCTCCAGAAATTTGACCATAAAAGTCTGGACTGACACTCCAGTGCAGTACCTGGGGAGTGCAGCGCTGTCAGGGGTACCACTTTGCAGATGGGACATTAAACCAAGATCCTGTCTGCCCACACAAGAACACAGAAAAAGCCCTCCTGCATTACATTGAAGAACAGCAGGGGAGTTATTATACTGTCTTGATTAATACTAATTCCTCAATCAATATCAATAAAAGAATTTGTCTTGTCATTGTTACTTTATTGTTTATTGATTGTGGGAGATTGTAACTTCTAATCTGGCTGGTATGCTTCCTTCACTATGACAGTGAAAACATTTCAAACATGCTTAATTATCTGTAAAATGCTATGGGACATTCTAAGGTTACAAATGACACTACAAGTGAAAGTTATTTTATGCTGTTGTAAGATGCATTATAAATAATAATAATAATAAATCGGTTAGTATCAGACGCTGAAGATGATGCACATTTATAGTAAAATTGATTAATCTTAAAAGTGTCCCCAAGGTTCATTGTGACTGAGGAAGACAACTGCTTAGAGACTCCTTGTTTTCAAGGCCCATCCAAATTCTCCTACACATATGTTTTCCCATATGAAATACTCTCTGTTTTATGTGTAAAAGGCCCTGAGGCATGTGTTATTCAATATGCTCCAGGCAAGCACTCTGTCAAAGTTTGAGCTGGTAGCTTTCTTTCATTGTGTTATGTCACATTGCATTACATAGCAACCATGGATAAGAGAGCCTACTTTAAATTAGGAATTACCTTTTCTCAAAACTAAAATTTATAATCTGTGTACCCAGAGAACTGTAATATATTTAATAAACACAAAAGATTTCTTGTGGGCTTTCAGCTTTGTGTTAGAGGTCTGTGTGGCTGAAGAGTGAAACTTGGATTCAGTCCACATTTTGCTGGAACTGCTCAGTGAAGTGCATTAGCCAAGAAGAGGTCAACTAGACTACTGCTTTGCTTTGCAAAACTGCAGTAATAATGATTTGTCTTTTATCCTAACCTAGCATATTGTTTTTCAGAAATTGAACATCAAGGAAGCTAATAATTTGGATGAGATCCCACCCATTGTAATTACTGTCAGTATACTACATGTCTTTCAAGCATATTGCTATGAGAAATATTTCTACATTTTTAAAATTCTTTCCTATTGTAGTTCATCTCTACAATTCATGATTCATAGATCACTTCAACAACATAACATATTTTGTTGTCACAATAGCCTCTATTCTCAAATATTATTATGAAATTATTTAACATGAATTCTAATCTCCACTTTTTAATAAATTATAACTTACTCCTAAAATTTTACTCTAAATTTCCACATGCAAGGCAAACCAGGAAAATACAGCATAAAATAATCACCAACTCACTAATGACATTTTCTACATTATTCGTTCAGCTGTTTCAGCAACCTTTTTCTTTGCTCCCACCAAACCCAACACAGGCCTCATAACATTCCTTTATTTCCACCTAAGCAGTCATCAGGCTTGTTTCTTTCATGAGTTTCAGTTGAACAAAGGGAACTATGGAGCTATGAGGGAGGAGTTGGCCAAAGTTCAATGGTTCAATACCCTAGCAGGGATGGCAGTGGAACAATAATGGCAGATATTTCTGGATATAATGCAGAAGGTGCAGGATCAGTTCATTCCAAAGAGGAAGAAAGATCCTAAAGGGTGGCAGGTATGGCCGTGGCTGACGAGGCAAGTTACGGACTGTATAAAGATAAAAGAGAAGAAGTGTAACATAGCAAAGATGAGCAGGAAGCCGGAGGACTGGGAAGCTTTTAAAGAGCAACAGAAGATAACTAAAAAGGCAATACACGGTGAAAAAATGAGGTACAAAGGCAAACTGACCAAAAATATAAAGGAGGATAGTAAAAGCTTTTTTAGGTAGATGAAAAGAAAAAAATGGTTAAGACTAAAATTGGGCCCTTGAAGACAGAAACGGGTGAATTTATTATGGGGAACAAGGAAATGGCAGAAGAGCTGAATAGGTACTTTGGATCTGTCTTCACTAGGGAAGACACAAGCAATCTCCCAGATGTAATAGTGGCTGAAGGACCTAGGGTAATGGATGAACTGAAGGGAATTTATATTAAGCAGGAAATGGTATTGGATAGACTGTTAGGTCTGAAGGCTGATAAGTCCCCGGGACCTGGTGGTCTGCATCCCAGGGTACTTAAGGAGGAGGCTTTAGAAATTGTGGATGCATTGGTAATCATTTTCCAATGTTCTATAGATTCAGGATCAGTTCCTGCGCAATGAAGGTGGCTAATGTTGTCCCACTTTTCAAGAAAGGAGGGAGAGAGAAAACAGGGAATTATAGACCAATTAGCCTGACATCAGTGGTGGGAAAGATGCTGGAGTCAATTATAAAAGATGAAATTACGACTCATTTGGATAGCAGTAATAGGATAGGTCAGTGTCAGCATGGATTTACGAAGGGGAAGTCGTGCTTGACTAATCTTATGGAATTTTTTGAGGATGTAACTATGAAGATGGACAAGGGGGAGCCAGTGGATGTAGTGTACCTGGACTTTCAGAAATCCTTTGATAAAGTCCCACATAGGAGATTAGTGAGCAAAATTAGGGCACATGGTACAGGGGGAAAATACTGACTTGGATTGAAAATCAGCTGGCTGACAGGAAGCAAAGAGTAGTGATAAATGGTTCCCTTTCGGCATGGCAGGCAGTGACCAGTGGGGTACCACAAGGTTCGGTGCTGGGACTGCAGCTATTTACAATAAACATTAATGATATAAATGAAGGCATTAAAAATAATATTAGCTAATTTGCTGATGACACAAAGCTGGGTGGTAGTGTGAAATGTGAGGAGGATGTTATGAGAATACAGGGTGACTTGGACCGGCTGGGTGAGTGGATGGATGCATGGCAAATGCAGTTTAATGTGGATAAACGTGTGGTTATCCACTTTGGTGGCAAGAACAGGAAGGCAGATTACTATCTCAATTGAGTCAAGTTAGGTAAAGGGGAAGTACAGTGAGATTTAGGTGTTCTTGTACTTCAGTCAATGAAAGCAAGTATGCAGGTACAGCAGGCAGTGAAGAAAGCTAATGGCATGCTGGCCTTCATAACAAGAGGAATTGAGTATAGGAGCAAAGAGGCCCTTCTGCAGCAGTACAGGGCCCTGGTGAGACCACACCTGGGGTATTGTGTGCAGTTTTGGTCTCCAAATTTGAGGAAGGACATTCTTACTATTGAGGGAGTGCAGCATAGGTTCACAAGGTCAATTCCCAGAATGGCGGGACTATCATATGTTGAAAGATTGGAGCGACTGGTCTTGTATACACTTGAGTTTAGAAGGATAAGAGGGAATCTGATTGAGGCGTATAAGATTACTAAGGGATTGGATACTCTGGAGGCAGGAAACATGTTTCCGCTGATGGGTGAGTCCAGAACCAGAGGGCACAGTTTAAAATAAGGGGTAGGCCATTTAGAACAGAGTTGAGGAAAAACTTCTTCACCCAGAGAGTGGTGGATATATGGAATGCTCTGCCCCAGAAGGTGGTGGAGGCCAAGTCTCTGGATACTTTCAAGAAAGAGATGGATAGAGCTCTTAAAGATAGTGGAATCAAGGGTTATGGGGATAAGGCAGGAACAGAATACTGATTGTGGATGATCAGCCATGATCATAATGAATGGTGGTGCTGGCTCAAAGGGCTGAATGGCCTACTTCAGCACCTATTGTCTATTGTCTGTTGAGTTGCACATCCTTCCTTCACTCCCTCATCAATCAGCACTTGGCTATTCTCAGCTAAATGCTCACTGACAGTATCTCTTGCTATTTTATCCCCATTACTGCTACAAGCCTCATGAACAATTCTGTCATCTTCAGGCACAATCATATCCAATGCCATCCTCACTAACTATTCAAATTCCATTTCATAGAAGCTTCACTTTCTCCCTGCATGCATTAACAAACATTGCTGTCTTCCTGCTCCTCAGTGTATCAATGTCTAAATCATTGACCTTTGTTTTACAATCTTGTGCCTTCATAGGTTACAGTGTCAAAGCCCTCTTTGAGCCCTCAGCACTCTTAACACTGGATGTGACACGCCCCTCCATAAGTCTGCCTTCATGCATCAGGCACTTGCTCTAAGCAAAGACTTGGAGGGACAATTAGCTATTCTGTCATTAGGGAGACATAGCTAATGATGAGTTGGCTGGTACGTGATGCAGAGTAATGCCACAGTGTGGATTCAATTCATGCATGGGCTGTGATAACCATGAAGGTCTTGCCTGCTCAACCTCTCCCCTTGGTTGAAGCATGGGGACCTACAGATTCAACTAAACACAAGTTGTCTCTCTCTCTCTTTAATGGGAGAACAGCCCTATGATCTTCTAGGACAGTGGTGGCCTTACCTACTTTATCCAATTGAATGTGCCTATTGGTGCACACTTTTGACACCCTAATCTTGTCAAGCCAGTGTGAAAATAGTGTGAGATAACGAGGTGTAGAGCAGGATGAACACAGCAGGCCAAGTAGCATCAGAGGAGCAGGAAGGCTGACATTTCGGCCTAGATCCTTCTTCAGAAAGGGCCCGAAACGTCAGCCTTCCTGCTCCTCTGATGCTCCTTAGCCTGCTGTGTTCATCCAGTCCTACACCTTGTTATCTCAGATTCTCCAGCATCTGCAGTTCTACTATCTCTGAGAAAATAGTGTATTGGATTTCCAAGTAATTACACACAAACTAAAGAGGCCCATGTAGTTGACTTCCCATGAATCGCGGCTGAATTCCAAGAGCATTCCACTGAAACATTGTTAATTTAACATCACCGGGCCAACTAAGATTGCCCCTGTGACTGTCTCCAATCTGGAACAGTTTGATATCCCTCCCTGAGACCAATTCTAACCTTCATTGCCCTGTTTAATGGAACTTCAGCTCTGAGACTGGATGCAACACTAAAAAAGCATACAACAGAAGCTGAGACCAAAGACATTGCAGCGGGAGAGAGAGCTTAAAGGATGCCTGGCAGATGACTGGACCAAAGGCCACTAGTAGCCAAGAAACCAAAGAGCATCCCCATGGTGACAGGCCAAAAGGGCATCTGATATAAGATGGAACCAAAAAGACTATCAGTGATAATGGGAACTGCAGATGCTGGAGAATCCAAGATAATAAAGTGTGAAGCTGGATGAACACAGCAGGCCCAGCAGCATCTCAGGAGCACAAAAGCTGACGTTTCGTGCCTAGACTATGGCTGGATTCAGGGTAAAAGAGCACACAGTGAGTGGTGAATAATGATTACTTCAGCTGGGGTCTTGTTCTCATTGCTACATCATTGCTGCAGATAACATTGAACCAACAATTCTCAATAGTTGCCTTTTAAACCACAAATAAACAACAATTCGCATTTTGGTTAAACTCCTTTAGTGCCCGAAAAAGCACAGGATAGTGATGACAGATTACAAAGTTTATTTGGCATGTTTCATTTGCAATTAAAATTCTCATATTCCCCTATCCATCAGATGTGCCCTGTGACTACTTACATAGATAGGAGACATGGAAAGACTGTTCACTCATTTATGTATATTTCTCCGACTGACGCAAATCGAAAGGGAGTAAGAATGGAAGTTTCCAGAACAGTACGACTCAAGCCAAGGCAGTGAACATCAGATTGTCAAGATTAACTTACTTAGAGCTTTAAATGCTCGAGAAATTTGGGTAACTATTTGATTGCTTGACAATAAGAAGCTGAAAGGAGGTGAAAATATCACAAATCTGGTACAGACTGGAAAACCACAAGCACCAATGTCACAAAGGAAATCCCCAATAAAACATTTTTGTGTCACCACATTCTGCCAAACACCCACAGTGATGTCCAGATCAGCTTCATCTGATTTTCACATTTTCTCCCACCACAGCAATAGAAAAGAATAACTAAAGCCAAGACATAATTGTGTGTGGGAAGAAAGGTCAGGTAATTAGTTTGTTGGATTTTTATGGAAACTGCAACCAAAGTCTCCTTGTCCTTCTGAAAAGTTGAATCATCAATGCTGATTTCCATAAAAAATAATGGATTGTGTTGTAATCGTGATAGTAATACTGGACAAATCAAATCCAGGAGTGAGACCTGGCTTAAGTTTTATTTTTCCTTTTGGTTACCATGGAGGTCAGTCACTGAATATATTTACAAAAGGTATTTGATTGCCAATGTAGTTTTAACAACTAACATAAAACTTATTACACAAAAGAAAAACATGAACTGTGTTACACTTGTCAAGACCTATTTGAGATGGTCGCACTACAAATATTTCAAAGAAGGGTTCACCACTTTTATCTCAACAACAGCATAATAAACAACTAAACCTCAGCAAAGGCTCACTCCTCCGTCTATGTTAAAGCTCCTTGCTCAGTTGGCACAACTGCAATCAGTTACTTTTCAGCAAAGTTCTGCATTCATTCGATGCTTTTTTTCCAGTCAATGTATCTTCCTTAGACCCTTAAGCAACTGCTAACTCAGCTCACCTTCGACTTACATAGATTCCTTAACCTCATCTCCAACTGTTTTGTAGATGTCATCCTCTCTAAAACTTCCACAGCTTTCTATATTTGACTTTCTTCTAAGCATTGCAGGACTTCTGCTGCAGGCCTTGCAGTTAGATTGCTAATAACAGCAAATCTGCTGTTAACGACCTCCTCTAAATCAACATGATTCTGTCTGAATTTGTAAGGAATGTAAAACCAAATCAACAAACACTCTTGCAGTTAACATCCCAGGTAGCTTGCTGTTCATTTATCTAAAGAACACGATTTATTAGAAATACTGATTTTTAAACTCACTGTTCAAAATGACTTTTTGACCATTACAAAACTGAAAAATAAAGTATACATTTTCCCTTTAATTTAGAATCCAAGTTCACAAATACTATATATGATAGAGTTGATAGCCAGAGACTATTTCCCAGGGCAGAAATGGCTAGCACGAGGGGTCATAGTTTTAAGCTGGTTGGTGGAAAGTATAGAGGGGATGTCAGAGGCAGGTTCTTTACGCAGAGAGTTGTGAGAGCATGGAATGCGTTGCCAGCAGCAGTTGTGGAAGCAAGGTCATTGGGGTCATTTAAGAGACTGCTGGACATGCATATGGTCACAGAAATTTGAGGGTGCATACATGAGGATCAATGGTCGGCACAACATTGTGGGCTGAAGGGCCTGTTCTGTGCTGTACTGTTCTATGTTCTATGTTCTATGTTCTATAATATGATGAATCTTTATTCAAGTAACATTTAACTTGCTCCAGACTTACGACGTAAATTTTGCTTAAAAGATCCAAAATTCAGTTATTAGTGAAGAAGTTGATTAATTGCTCTTACAAGTGCGTACCAGATCATCATTTCATGTGAAATTCAGCATTAAAATAGTTTGCTTGCGTCTAGTGAAGAGTTTCTTACAAGACATCAATTTCCTTTTCTCCTACTGCTCAAGCAGTGGTGTGTTTTCAACACTTTTGATGTTTATGTTCTTTTTTTCTTCAGCATAATCAGGCTAAACAATTGGTGCAGGCACGTATGTTTATGTTGGTGAATCGATTTAATTGATTTGAAAAGTGTGTGCTTCCACTCTTTTCTTGCCTACTGTTAGAAACTTCTCCAGCACTTTTGTTCCTGCAGTTGGGTGAGCTTGATATCATTAGTCTATCGCTCCTTGAGGGAACTTACACAAAATTCCAAACTTCAGACATTGAATGTAACAGATTGGTTCACCTCATATGAAAGCTGCGACTACATGGGAGGGAAGTCTATATTCCAAAAGCGTGGCAAGCATTTTATATACATACAAATCCCACATGAATACAATCCTGCTCAGTGAAAAAGGTCTACAATATAAACTCGCCCAGAATTATTTTGCATAAAGCTGAGAAAGTGACTTTGCTGTTCCTTTTCTGGCACCACCCAGTCCTCATCTAGTGATCCTCTTCAGTCCGACTAATTATTTTCTCTTGCTTATGTGTAGCTTGTTCTTATGCTTGTCCAAGTAGCAGAAACCAATCAGTGGCAGTGATATCACTGTTCTCACAGTACATAAGCACTGAGAGGGAATGTATATGAAAATGTGCTTTGAATAAACAGCTCTTCCCATTGAACGCCTTACTATTGAAACATTCTGTGCATGATTTTTTTACATGTGACTTTGAAGGTACGCTTGTGTGTTGAATAAACAAGAGAAGGGGTGAAATAAAAGAACTTGATTAATATCACCAATTGACTTAGGGAAGGCATCCAACTTCACACTCCTCTTATTTGATACTTCCTTGCCCAGTTTCTTTTTATTCCACTCATGTGGGCCTCACTATTAAGGCATCAATTGTTACATGTGCCTAATTGCCTATGAGGAGGTGGTATTGAGCTACCTTCATAACAACTGAGCAACTTGCTGGGCCACTCCTGGGGATAATGAAAAGTGAGCCATGTTCCTGAGGCGCACATTCACAGATAGGTCAACAGGCCCATTGCCCAAAAGGAGCCCAGCGATCTAGATGAGTTTTTACAATATTCCAGTAGCTGCATAGTCACCATCATTATTCTGAGCTTAGCTAACTGAATTTAACTTTCCCATTTGTGAGATTTGAATTTATGTCTCCAAATCATTAGCTACTCAGTTGATTACTGGTCCAATAACATAACAATATGTTGCAATAACTTAATGATATTCTGAAATAGAAACACACGTTCTGATCTTTTTAAAATCTTGCTCTACTTGTTTCTAACATTTACCCTCTTGTTCTACCAGCAGCAATCACATTGTGCAAAGTTAAGGAGCACACAAAGTAAAATATAACTTTCTTTCTTCCATGTTTTAGTCAACACTGAAATGGATGTGTCATGTAGCCACTTTGACTGTCAAGTCCCTTTAAGATTTCTGCTGGACCTCTGCTCAATTTTAGGTTGTTTTCTTTTGTTTTTGGCTGTAGTGATAAACAATCAAAGAGCTACTTTATAGCATCCATAACAGAAATGTACAAGACAAGTTTTGGGGAAAGTGTAGTGTACATTTCACTCGGAGAGTCTAGGATGTTGTGGCAATGTGCACATAGAACTTACAGCTTACACTCCAGAGCTTTAAGTAATGATATTAGAGGTTCCAAGTGTTTTTCTATTACGTGGATGGCCAGAAGCCTCTGTTTTTTATTCATTCATGGGATGTGGGCACCCCCGGTTGGCTGACATTTATTGCCCGTCCCAATTGCCCTTGAGAAGTTGGCGGTGAGCTGCCTTCTTGAACTGTTGCAGTCCTTGTTTTAGGTTGACCCACAATGCCCTGAGGGAGGGATTCCCAGGATTTTGCCCCAGAAGGAATAGTAATATATTTCCAAGACAGGAAGGTGAGTGGCATGGAGGGGAACTTGCAGGTGGTGGCATTCCCAAGTGCCTGTTGCCCTTGTCTTTCTAGACGGAAGTGGTGGTGTATTTGGAAGATGCTGTGTAAAGATCTTTGGCAAATTTAGCCTTACAGCCTGCCGATGACGTGTGTTGGAAGTATTTGCAGTTAATACTCAATCTGTTTGGCCACATTATGAACACGCCATCCTTTGGCTGTCAAATCTTTGGTTGGGACTCAACCCCAAAGCTTCTGGTTCAGAGGCTGGAATGCTGCCCACAGGGCAAGGGGGAACCCTAGTAGGTCAATGAGCCACAGGTCATATATTTATAGCATGCTCAAGTGAGAAATATGCGCATAAAAATTTAATAGAGTGTTGTGTAGGGCTTGTCTCTCACCTTCCTCCTGGCCTTTCTGCAGGCCCAGAGGATGCTGAAAATAGCACTGATTTTCTAGCGATCTGTGCAGTGCTTGTTCCACCTGTCTTTCTTGAGACTGCTCTTCTCTTTCAAATTCAGCTATTTTTCTCCTTCTACTCGACAGAACATGGGCATTTGACTATTTTGATATCAAAAGTAATTCTTGACCTGGTTGCATCTTCAGAAAAAAAATTGTTCCATTAGTATGTAGTGTGTATTCTTTTGTTCAAATGAAATTAGATTAATATCAATTTTTTCATTTGATAATCGTTTTTGAGAACTGCGCTGGCCAACTCAATGGATGGCTGAGGAGTGGTGGATGACAGATGTGATTGGCATATTCTGTTTAAAACATTACTATCAGAGATTAACAGGTAGACGATAAGTTTCTGTATATAAAAAGGTAGGAAGCCATTGTAAACGTAATAGGGCACAAGCAGCAATTTCTAGGATACAATCACTAAACTTCATTCAATCAGGTGGCACGATGGCTCAGTGGTTGGCACTGCTGCCCCACAGTGCCAGGGACCTGGGTTTGATTTCAGCTGTCTGTTTGTGTGGAGTTTGCACATTCTCCCCGTGTCTGCGCGTGTTTCCTCCCACAGTGCAAAGATGTGCAGGCTGGTTGATTGGCCATGCTAAATTGCCCATAGTGTTCAGGGATGTGGAGATTAGGTGGGTTATAGGGGAATGTGTCTGGGTGGGATGCTCTGAGGGTCAGTGTGAACTTGTTGGGCTGAAGGGCCTGTCTCCACACTGTAAACATTCTATGATCTGCTGTTATGCATTTTAGATCCCATTTATAATATTACCCAAAATTAAAAATGTCAAACATATGCTGACAAAATTTCTATAAGCTTGTCAGCTGGCAAAATTTTAACTACAGCAACTTGCATTTATAAAGCATCTTTGGCACAGTTGATTTTTGCAAGGGATGCTTTACAAACGGACTATATATAACATTTGAAACTGTCACGTAAGGATATATTAGGACAGATGGCCAGAAGCTCGGATAAAGAGGTGGATTTTAGGGAATGTCTTAGTGAATGGAATAGAGTGTTGGAGATGATTGTAAAGGTAATTCCAACACTTAAAACCTCAGCAGTTCAAAGCCCTGCCACCCAGAGTGAAGAGATGTATACTAAGGAACGAGTTAGAGACCATAATTGGAGAAGCACAGAAATCTTTGCATGATGTAAGTCAGGAGGAAATTTTGGTGATAGGGTGGGTGAGGACATGAAAGAATTTATAGCAAGCTCTAGAATGTTAAAATGAAGTTTTCAACTGAGTCGTGAAAAGTTAGAAAGCACAGGAGTGATGAAACTTGCTGCTTTAACAATAACAAAGAACTTTTGTTGGAGCATTTCCTGCAGGAGATTTGTTGCCTTTAATTTGCCATTTATAGAGACTTGGTTAAGTGAAGTGGAAACGACTGTAAAGTTTTATTTCTTAACTTGTTCCTGGAGATGTGAGTGAGAACTGGAAGATCTGACAGTAAGTTCTTTCTGGAACACAAGATAACTTGTTATAAACACTTGCTTAACTTGTAACTTAACTTCAGGGTCATTAAGTAACAAGGGTTTCCGCTCATATTTCTGATCCTCTAAGAGAAAGCAAAAAAAAATCTATACCTGTAAAAATCGTAAGTTCAGGGTCAACTTGATCACTCTGAGGATCATACAAAACATCTCAATTAGTATTAATGCTTCCATTCAACTTATAATTCAGCATTAGTGATCTCTAAACATCAATATTTTATGAAATAATATGCTAGCAGGTGACAAATCTTTGAACAAACAGAAGTAGATGACATAATTTAATGTCATCATCTCTCTTTGGTATTGGAACAAAATATTATTACACACTATTACATGAATTAAATAGATTTATGATGAATATAATATACCTCCACTCCCCTTTCCTCTTCACTCCTCAACCCTTTCATTTCTACTGCAAAAAAGGTCAGCAAACTTATTTCCCAGCATATAAACGTGTTAAATGCCTTTTTAACCACCTTGTCTATATGTGACGCAAACTTTAAGGAATTATGAACCTGCACCCCTAGGCTCCCCTGTTCCACAGTACTACCCAAGGCTCGATCATCAATTGTCCTAGTTTGTTTTACCAAACTGTGCTATCTAGCACATATCCAGATTGAACTCCGTCTGCTAAGTTTTAGCCCATTGACCCATTTGATTGAGATCCCTTTGTATTTAGGGGGCACATTACTAGGTGGAACATTTTTGAGGTGAGAGGAGAGTGATTTTAAAAAGACATGAGAGGCAAATATTTTACACAGAGGTTGGTTTGCATGTGGTAGGTGTGGGTACAATTCCAACTTTTAAAATATGTTTGGATAGATACATGAATAGGAAAGATTTGGAGGGGTATAGGCCAGGATTATTTTAGTTTAGTTTAGTTTAGGATTATGTTCAGCATGGGCTGGTTGGACTGAAGGGCCTGTTTCCATGCTGACTCAATGACTCAAGCATTTCCACTCAAAGCTAATGGTAAATAATGTGTGACTGAGTCAAGTATGTTTACATCTGAGTGTATCAACGCGTTAATTGGTGGTGAGGAGGGTTAGTGGGCATTCTGCTGTACTCTGTTGCTTTTCATTCTAATATTGACAAAATTGGAAGCAATTACAAAAAATTGCTTTAATAGGCAGCTTTAATGCAGTAAAAGGTCTCAAGGTCCTTTGCTGGAGTTTGCCCAGCAGATATACTTCTGTTTATCCTGTATATATTTATTTAATGATCTCTCAATGGTAAACAGCATCCTGACACTTAAGAAGGAGGGAAAAGAGCCAAGAGATTAACAGTTCACATTCACACCCAGTGGTTAGCATTAGTACAACATATGCAGTCGAAAACATAAATAGAATTTGCCAGAAAAGCTCAGTAAGTCTGGCAGCATTTGTGAAGTCAAAGTAGAAGTTGGACACTGTTACTCAATAGTCTACTGGATACAATGTTACAGCATAGATCAGAAACAAGCAAGAAGAGATTTATTTAAAGAGTACTAAGTCACTCTCTTGATGATTCAATAAGATCAGGGAATGAGTAGCTAAGCAAAATATGAAGTACATTCCTCAGAAGGATTGCTGGAGACCATTTACATCACAAGGTGTTTTATGAGAAATTTTCTGGGACCAGAACAGCCATAAAAGACTCCAGTACTCCTCTATATGCTACCTATCTCCCTCTTCTACAAAGGCCCATTCTGCATATTTTACTTCCATCTTGGGTCTCTCATGGTGCTGGCAGACTTTCAGGCCCCCAGTCCCTCTCCCCTCTTTGGTAAGATGCCAGCTCATATTCATTGAACACTGGGCACCTTGCCAACTATATTGTAATGAGGCAAGAGGCAAAAATTGATCCAGGTGAGCTGCAAAGTTAATGCCCTTTTTGGAGCTTTATCAAAATCAGCCACCATTGGGTTGTGCTCAGTAATTTCAGTCTTAAAATGCCTCAGTATTTTAATCTTTGGTGGTTTCACAGCTTAGAAATATAATGACTACAAAAACTAAAAAATATCTAAAATGTTTCTGGTCCATGGATTAATAAAAGGAGGAAATGTCTGTTTAATATCAAGTGACCTTCTCTCTCACGAAACCTTTATTTCTATACTGATCCAAATTGTACATCTGTACTAGACTGAATGAAAAATGATCCCTCTAAATGTAATACTGCACTGGGGACACAAACCCAAACACTTTGATTATTATCGCTTTGTAGATAGCCCCTGTTGATAGCACACTTACAGAGAAGGTATAACCAGCAGAAATTTTTTTTTTAAAAATTTGGCAAGTTTTGAATATAAGACTCGAGCTGCTCATTAGTGTCTAACTAAACAAGGTACTTTTATAAATGTGTAATTTATAGGCAAGTGCTTTGATTACTCTGATGCCATATTAGAATTGCAAGCAAAGGGAAATGCCTCAACATCACTATTGAAAACTATTATGATCAAATATATACAGGAACTTCTAAAATTGGGATTGGAAATTTTATACCTGGATAATTTCAGTGTCCCAATTCCAATCCACAACGGTGTCACTTGCCTACCATAACTGTCAGAAGTAAAAGTCCTAATTTGGCCAGTAGTATATTAGATGCCCAATTAATGGTGCTAAACAGTGCCAGACGGCAAGAATTGTGTGCAGAGTACAAGTGGCAAAGCTGATGCCATCCACAACAAGACCTCCGTCTGCATGGCAGAAGCCAGTGGCTGGGAGACACACTGCACATCAAAAGTGACTAAATGACCACCTTAAAGGTACAGTGCCTCAAAGGCAACAAGGTCTCAAAGGTTTGCAGAATTTAAAAATAGCCTCAGTTTCTGCTGAATTTGATTTAACAGACGGTTGGGGTCCAGCAAATAAAAAGCTGAAAATCTCCTTCCCACCCATCCTGGTCCACTAACACCTGCCTCAAACCATTTAACAGGCAGAAAGTTACAACTAAAACATATGGCCTGTGTCTCTTGGAGACAGTGCCTTCAAGCAGAAATTGTCACATAGGAACACCTAGGCAGGGCATTGAGATCAGCGTCAGATATGATGTCCAGATTTTCCTATTTATTAGTGTTCATATATTTTCCAGAAATTAGAATAATTAAGAACAGTTGCTGTAAATTGAAGGCAGGAACCTCCATGAAACAGTAGTTAGTCATGTTATGGAGGGAAATACAAGAGGAAGTCACTGCAATCCGCCTCCACCTTTCACAAGTTCTGCCACATAATGCAAGAAGAGGTTGAGGCTTATTGGCTGCCCATTGTTGGTTGGGGTAAAAAAAAATAACATTTCATCATGAATATCTCTTTAACCCACACAGAAAGACTTTGTGTCCTTAACTGGGTGATAGGAAAATGCTACTGTTTAGCAGGATCCTCTGGAAATGCTGCAATATCATATGAAGTCACATGGATTTCTCAAAGAGGTTGTCCTATCCGTGGACTAGAAATATTTGATTGGAGCAGTGTATTTTTCTCCCATGAGTGGCTTGAACGTATGATATTCAGGTATGGCTACGTGTTCCCCAACATTGAGCTACCGGAGAACCCAATGTCTGATGATAGGACCTCCAAGAGATCTGAACTGACAGTAAGTCAATTTCTTGTGGAAGGATAAACAAAACAAAAATGTTTTGACATAAATGTACAAAGATGCAACACTAGCAGTTTGAGGATAAGTAGATAGCTTGTCCAACAAACCTACCTTGATAGCAAAGATGAGTATTATGCATAAATAAAAGGGGCCACTGTTAATCCAGTTAAATGGTTACCAGAACAAAGGATAGCAGACATTTGTGGTAATAACTGGAATTGCCTTTTAGATATTTTGGGAGTGGAAGGGACAATATGTGACTGTGGGGTTGTTGAAAGACCCTGAAGGACAATTTTGAAGGGATTTTCTGTGTTTGTTTGTGTTTGTTTTTATTGATGGTATATAAGTGTCACTTGGCGAGGTCAGTATTTATTGTCTATTTCTATTTCCCCTTGTGATGATGAGCTGCCTTCTTGAACTGCAGCAGCCCTGGTGATATAAGGACACCCACAGTGCTATGGGTGAGGGAGTTCCAGATTTGGTCCAATAACAATTAAGGAACAGTGATAGATTTCAAAGTAAGGATGGTGAGTCTAGGAGGGGGACTTACAGGTGGTATTGTGACCATGTGCCTGCTGCCTTTTTCCACCAGGTGGTAGAGGTCACAGATTTGAAAGGTGTTATCAAAAGAGGCTTGGCAATTTGCTGCAGTGGCTGTTCTATATGATACATTAAAAACTATTGGCTGTGTGTGTTCGTGGTGGAGCGAGTGAATGTATAAGGTGGTGGAAGGGGTGCCAATGAGGCAAGAAAATAATATCTGTCTTTATTCTTGAAAGCACAGCTCAACTCATGGAAATCTGACATGCTATTAATAGTAAATTTTTTGAGATTATTATAGTTACATTCTGTACATGATAATTAAGATATCTGTGGTCTCTATTGCCAAAATCAGTACATTTTGTATGCAAAGGTTGTGTATAGGAAAGGCTGAAGGTTTAAAAGGTAATGATGATATTTGACAGCCATGAGAAAATAGATTGCATAGGATGGGAAAATAGGCTGAGAAGTTTAATGATGGTACATGACAAATCGCATGACATTGAACAAGTCCTGTGAACATTGCTTTTTGGGCTGAAAATGACAGCTGCAGCTTATTTCTCAGTAGCTATGTTTTCTGTACCAGCCAGCAGTTTTGTCTTCCGTATCTGCTTTCTGAATATTGGCTGTTTGTTACATTGTAGAAAAGAAAGAGAGTTTCGTTCCAAGTTGCTGGACTTCGTCTCAGACTGGAAACGCGAACAGTGTCAGGACTGAACCTAAGCCTCCAGACCAGCCATTGATCAAGGGGACTCCTATGGGTAGGAGGGCACAACACTTGTTGCTTTTTCTCTTTTCTTTTCCATTTATTATTACCACTATCATCATTATTTATTACTTAATAAAAATTCGGATTGCAGCAAATTGCTGTTGTCAAATCTTCTCTTTAATTAGATTTAACCGAATCCAAAAGAACCACTTGGATACACATTGTGATCCATGTCAGGTGTGTCACTTCCTGCCCAAGAAGTGTGTTAAATAAAGGAGGTAATTTAGGTTCACATACTTATCCTTAAATGCACAGACTCATGATCACGTGCAAAGATTGTGTGAGATAACAACTTTTATAAATTACAGTTAATTCAGACTCTTACATATAATTCCTGGTCTCCCACGAAGCTGGCCTTTGGTTTCCTGAGTGGATTTGGCAATTTAAACTTTACATGAGGCAGTGTGAAGCGTTCAAAGCAGGCTGTGAGTTTTCTTGTACTGGATATCTGGGAGGTTGGCTCTCAGGTGAATTTTGAAAAAGTAAGTGAATTACTTTGGCTGCTTGATGATGCTGTTAGTTACTGAATCTGGTTTTTAGACTGAGTGACAGCTGATGGAACTGCTGAGATGGTGGGCGAACAAAATAACAGTCTCTGAAACCAGTTTTGGTCACATGCCTGCTGGTTAACACTCTGATGCCTGCTCAGTCTAATTGGGATTGGTGAGATGATAACAATATAATGGGAATTTGATAGCAGCTACTGAGTTCCAATTTTCTCTTCAGTCCAGGTAAAAAATGGAGTCAGTTGGATTAGGAACTCAAGAGATGTTGGGTAACGACTGCTAGACATACTGAACTATGTCTATATTTAACTAGATTATGAGTAAGCAATTATTACTAAGTGATTTTGCATGCAAGGCTTCTTAATAATAAAAAATACAATGAAGTTGAATATAGGATATTGATGGAAGCTTGGGCAACCAGTAGAAGACAGGTAGATGGGATTATGAGATAACAAAGTGTGGGGCTGGATGAACGCAGCAGGCCAAGCAGCATCCAAGGAGCACAAAAGCTGACAGGAGACCATTTTCCGTATAGCTACCCGTAACTAGCCACAGGGATCAGTGCTCAGGCCACAATTGTTTACAACACATATTTACAACTTGAATGATGGAAACAATGTACTACAGTCAAGTTTGTAAATGACACAAAAATTAGTGGGAAATCTAGTAATGAGGATGACACAAAGAGTGTATGGAGTGACATTGACAGATTATATGAGTGGGCATGAACTTGGCTGATAGAGGATAATGTGTGAAAATGTGAGTCCATGCAGTTTGGCAGAAAGAATAGAGGAGCTGAATATTATTTAAATGGAGACAGATTGCAGAAATCCGTGCTACAGCAGGGATTTTAGAGATCATTTTGCATTTCTCAGTCAGGGTTATGGGGAAAAGGCAGGAAAGTGAAATTGAGAATTATGAGACCAATCATAATCTCATTTAATGGGAGGGCAGACCCAATAGACTGAATGGCCAACATCTGTTGCTACATTTTATGGTCTTAGGTATTTGCCAGAAACTTGCTGCTGCCTGTTGTCCGAGTGCTAAAGGCGCGTGATTTGCAACAGTCACCTTAACAGGTTGATGGTGTCCAGTTTTTGAAAGTGCTGACTGAAAGTTCACAAAATGACATGCCTGTACTCGGTATGACATTGCTGGGTACTAATCTTTCAGAAAAAAGTGAAGGCTTGAGAAAGGGTACAGAAGAGAATTATTAATGTTATTCCAGGATCATAGATTCACTCACATGAATAAATGGGAGAAACCAGAGCTCCTTAGAGAAAAGAAGGTCGACAGAAGATTTGAAGGTGATGTGAAACATACAAAATCCTGAGGGGAATTTGTAGGATGGATACTGGAGGGATGTGTGGGAGAAACAAGAACTAAGTGACATATTTTAAGAATAAGAAGCCTCCATTTTAGGACAAAGATTTGGAGAGATTTCTTTTTCCCTCTGACGGTTGGTAGTCTGCGGGATTTCTCCTCCCCAGGAAGCAGTGGAGATAGCATCTTTGAACATATTCAAGGTCAAGTTAAATAGATTTTTGATAGACATGGGAGTCATGTTTTATGAAAGAGCAGGCTTGTGGGAGTAAATGACCTACTCTTACTCCTAAGTGCTATGATCAAATGTTCAAATCATGACGGGTTTAGACAATGTAGAAAGAAATCGGTCATTCCTCTTGGCAGAAGGGTCAAGTGGACAGACCATTAAAATGATTGACAAAAGAACTATAGGCTTCTTGAGAAAAACATTTTTTGGGTGTTATGATCTGGAATTCACTGTCTGAAAAGTTGCTTGTGAAAGTCAATTAATTCAAGCAATGTTTTCGGCGTGGAATTAAAGAAATATGTGAAAGGAAAACTGTACTTGGATATGATTCAAGATTAGGAGAGTGCGACAAAGGAGGAAGATGGCACACTTATTTTCCTTTATTTCATAGGATCATAGAATCCCAGCAGTGCAGGTAAAGACCCTTAAGGCACCAGCCTACCGAATAGCACCACACCCTTACCCACCTACTCCCCATTACCCCAACCTTAACACATGCTAATTCACCTAGCCTACAAATCTTTGGACACTACAGGCAATTTAGAACCTAACCTGTACTTCTTTTGTCTGTGGGAGGAAACTGGAGCACCCAGAGGCAACTCACATCGACACAGGGTGAATGTGCAAACTCTGCACATACAGTCACCCAAGGCTGGATTCAAAACTGGGTCCCTGGTGCTGTGAGACTGCAGCGCTAAACATTTATTTTGCTTTCTGTAGCTGATTCAGCATTCAATTATATATTCAGTACATATTCTGCCCTGCACAATCACAATTCTTTGGTTTGATGGTGAAGAATCTTCACTTGACATATTCTCGCAGGTTCCAGATCCCCACAGAAAATGCTGGGCAAAACTGTGGTTCTAATCACCACAAGCCCTGACGCAAAACCTCACCGACTGTTTGTGGACAAGTGTAATGCTTAGTGCCACTCATACGCTTCTGAGCAAAAAATCAAATGTGGTGTATTAAAAGTAAGAACCTTTTGAAATCTATTGTGGCTTGAGGAGTCAAAAACTTCAATTTCCAAAGCAAATAAACAAAAGAGTTAAGCTGTTTGTTTAATTCGTCTATACAAAACATATGTTTACAATAGCGCTTTCTCGCGTAAGCTCTAGAAATTCATGTTGCGTAAACATCAGTTAGAGGTTCATGGGATTACTGGAAACCTTATCAAAGCAGAGCCTGGTGTGCAGCAGATGATGTCTGCTTCATTTGTGGGTTGTGGAAGCAACAGTGCTGATCCTTTGCATAATGGACAGGGCATGTCTTGTACTAAGTCATTACCTCTTCTAATGCTTACTACAGGCAAGAAAAAGTGCCATCATTTTATCATTGTGGTGTTGATAGACACGGTAACTTCCTGACTCCATCTTCTTTTTAACTTTCAAGATTGTTCCACTACAGTAATCCACAAATTTAAATTTGCAGACAACCATGGGCCATTAGATACTTCCAAAAAATTATGACCAGGCCAGCAGTCTGGTGAATGACTTGGGCATCTGGAGCTGGACTTGGTTCGAGTTAGAGGCCAATGATGAATGGATCTCCACATGTGCAGGACAGAGTGAGTTGGCTGCCTCACCTAGGAGAGGAACCATGGCCAATAGCATGAAGTTACCTATATCTGGGAGTGATCAGTAACTAAATACTTGGTATCATAAAATTATTTTCAAATTGTATTGTAATTCAGATGGTGAAGGACTGTCATGATTAATCCGTTTAAAAAAGAATCCTATTATCCAAAAACATTTGCGAATTACTGGCCCAAAGTCTTAAAAGCTGAAATGCTTCCATAACACAGTAAGTTCTAGATAAGCAACAAACCACAGTCCGCAAAGTACCTCTCTCAGTTATAGACAATTGATTATGTAGTGCCAGTCCATGCATCAAGCACAGGCACATGAGGATGCAAAACCCAAACCTGCCTCAGTCAGGAACAGGAACAAACCTAATTTGTTAGTGCTAATTGGAACTGCATATGAACCATCTAACTAAGCAAGCTAACCAACCCATTCCTAGTTTTACTTAAGGGTAGAATGCAAATTTGACATGGCAGTGTTGAGTGTTGTTCCTGGATGGAAAATCTAGAAGTCAGTCTTTTCACAAGCCAATGCTTTTCGATTTTGTATCATTATTGTAAAAGACACACCTGTTATGTCTTGAAAAGTTGTCTTTTCTCCATGCAAAAAGTATAATGTGTGCAATTTGGCAATAATTATCTAAATTTTGACATTGTAAACATTATACTGCCTCCAATGTGGAATCACCAAGCTCCAATATCGAAGTTGATCTTTTTAACGTTTCTAAAGTTAGACATTCATAAGTGTTGTCTGTTATGAAACAATAAAAGCTTACAATGGCCTCAGTGAGTACCTATTAGAAAAACTGTTTCTTTCATGTTTAATAGCATATTCTTTGACATTTTTGTTGATAATATTTTTCTATGTTGCACTTTAGTAGCTGGGTTGCTCAGTAAGGCCACTGTCATGGCAGTGTTTGCAGACTGGCAGGGAAACCTGATGATTTTTCAATGATTCAGGTGGCCTGATGCCACAATGGTTAGCAATGCTACTGCACGGCATCAGGAACTTGGGCTTGATTCAGCCTTGGGGGACTGTCTCTGTGGAGTTTGCATGTTCTCCCCATGTCTTCAGTTTCTCCAGTTTACTCCCGTAGTCCAAAGACATTTGGGATTGGCTATGATAAATTGTCCTGTAGTGTCCAGAGGAGTGCTGTTTAAGTGGATTAGTCATGGTAAATGTGCCGTGCAGGGTTGGGGCTGGGTGAGATACTCTTCAGACGGTCAGTGCAAATTCAATGGGCTTGATGGCCTCTCTCTGCAGAGTACAGGTTCAATGATTCTGAACTCCTGCCATTCTCTGTCTACTTCCCCTGACAATTGTTTTCGATTGGTCTCACAGCAGAGGAATTGGGGTTAGTGTGGAAGTGGGGGACAGGCATAAAAGCAGATGTGAGGCTGCTAAATATTGAGCCATTTTCATATGCAAACTACCGCAAATGCTAGAAATCTGAATTAAAAGCAGAAAGATTCGGACAAACTCAGTAGTTCTGACAGCGTCTGTGGAGAGAGAAATAGAATTAATATTTTGTGTCTTATATGACTCTTCTTTGGAACTGAAATTAGCAATGGACAAATTTTTGTGATCAATTCTGAAGAGGTAAAACATTTTCCTGAAATATTTCCTTACATAGCAAGTTTATTTAGTGCAAGCTGTCCCTGCAGAAACACATAGGTATGGACTGCCACCTGGTGGATGCACTGATGCTCATAAATCTCTCAGTTTCACATGCATTATTCCTTAATCATTCACTAACCTGTCACCAAGAGATGTACACACAAAGTATGCACTGTGTCTTGCAAAAAATTGTTTAAGGTAGCTTTTTGTAGCACCAAATGTTGATATTAAATAAGTAAATAGACAGTCTATATCATAAGTCGACATCATCACATGGCAACAGTCTACCAAGAGATAGTAGGAACTGCAGATGTTGGAGAATCTGAGATAACAAGGTGTAAAGCTGGATAAACACAGCAGGCCAAGCAGCATCATAGGAGCAGGAAAGCTGATGTTGTGCGCCTAGAACCTTTTTGTTTCCTATTTCACCCAAGGCTGAATCAAATCCTGCCTGAAGAGAAGAAGGGTCTAGGCCCAAAACATCAGCTTTCCTGCTCCTCTGTTGCTGCTTCGTCTGCTGTGTTCATCCAGCTCTATACCTTATTATAAACAGTCTACCAAGAGATGATTTTGTGTGAAGACTATGCAAAGTTTTGCCCTGCATGCCATTAGAAGACTATGCCCAATAAAAGGAAAAGTTCAGCAACAGCCTTGCCTTTTGCTGTCTGTATTGATTCTAAGCAAGGGCACACACAAGCTAAGGCAGGCTACGATGGTGACAGAATACTTAGAGGATAGAATTAGAGTAGTGCATTGGGGATGGGGTGGAGCAGTGAGCCAGACTACAAGTTACCATTGGCAATCTGCTATTGGTGGTATCATACCATTCGCTCAAGTAGCCTGGGTTTCTGTGGTCAACATGCACTTTTGTACAATGTCAGTCTGAAACTATAACAGATGTTTAAACATCATTGCCATCATTGTGGCTGACCAGGAACCTCTCCCACACTACTAGCATGTGTTGGAAGGTTTTATAGGTTTATACTCAGACTGCCTGAAGAACGTGACTTCTTCGCCCTCAAAGTCATGGTACTCAAACCTGGAGCTTCTAGCTCAGATGCAGCAACACTATCCAATGCACCACAAGACAGCTTGAGGATAGCATAGGTATTAATAAACCCAACAGAGAATTTCACTATCCAGAGAGTGGTGAGAATGTGGGACTCACTACCACTAGGAGCAATAGATTTAGAGCTTTAAAGGTATGTAACCTCTGCCTGCTATTTCAAATAATAGCAACGAACGAATACACTTTCAGCAGGATGTTTTGATCCTCAGGCTCGAAGGGAACCCAATGTGATGGCAACTACATCAAAACAAATGAGAGGAGGCATTCCAGTCTACATATAGCAAATTAATAGGGCCCAGGTTAGTCAAGGGCCTTGAGTCAACAGAAGAATAGAGCTATTGAGAACGTAGAAACCATAGAAATATATAGCACAGAAAGAGGCCATTCAGATATGCAGTGTTTGCTATCTAAATAGCCCCACCACCCATTCTAATCCCAATTTTCACCAGCAGGTACATACTCTGCCTTTAAATTGGCAGTGAATTCCAGACTCCCACCCATCATCTGGGTGAAAACGCTATCCCTCTGTCATTCATCATCAACGTCATCATCATCATCCACATTATCATCACAGACCTCCAATCCTTATGTACTTTGCCAGTATCTCTTGAAGAGTGGTGCATGGTCTTCAGAGCATCTGTTATTTCCTCCCTGATTTCTTTTAACGATTTAGGATACAATCCATCTAGCCTGGAACTTATCTATTATGAAGTAGGTCCGTCTCTCCAGCACTTTTCTTCTAATTATGGATATTTTATCTAATATTTCACATGTCCTTTAACTAAAATGACTGCATCATCCCTCTCCTTTGCGAAGACAGGGACAAAATGCTCCTTTGGATCCCTGCTCACACCTTTTATGTCCATACACAAACTATCATTTACATCTCTGATGTATTTTTCATTAGTCATCCTCTTGATCTTTGTGAACAGACAAAACAGCTCTGGATTTCTCTTGATTTTAATATTCAGTTTCCTACGTATCCTTTCTATGCTGTTCTAATTTCTTTCTTCATTTTAACCTTGTACTTGTTGTACACCTGAAAGCTTCCAAAAGATTTTTAAAAGATGATCATAAGATCTATTTTTCTGATTGATCTCACCCTGTATGCTTCTGGATACCAGGGGACTCTAGGTTTGGCAGGACCACCTTACTTTTGTGGGGACTTACCTATCTATGTCTGTAGAATCTTGCTTTTGAATGCCTTCTACTGATTTACTACTGACAAGTTGTGACCAATCCATCTTTGGCAAATCTCTCAGCTTTGTAAAATTTGCCTTTCCATAATGTAGAACTTTTATTCTTATTCTATCCTTTCATCCTTCTATAATGATGCTAAATCTAACTATAATATAATTACCAATAATATCACAACTTACCTGTGAAGCATGCACAGATAAACATGTTCCACAGCTATCTCAAAATGCATAAAATTCCAGATAGACCGCCAAGAGGACTAATTTGCTTGGCTGACTACTAACCAGAATGAAACCAATTCACATCAAATTTCGTCATTAACAGAAAATAACTTTATTTATTGTAACACATCTATTTGACCAAATGGCAGAGTAAAGAAAGGCTTCCAGTTTATTTTTAAGCAACGTTGACTATAACCCTCTTAAAACTTCAAATAAACCCACGCTCATTCACAATTAAAACAAACAGAGGCAGTGAGTTTGACTCAGATAATATGGATGGAGAAAAAAAAACTGTGCTCATAATAAACAATATTCTAAAGATCAAAATCCAGATTGCAAATGTAGAATGAATTGTCTCTCACAATTTCTCTTTGGAGTCCAGAATTGAGGTAGCACTCCATGGAGAGTGGGGAGATCATATGGGGCTGAGATGAGGAAAAAAATTTTCACCCAGACAATGGGAAACAAATAGGGTTGCAAATAGAGTTGCAAAGGGGAGTGAGCAGGACCTCTCTCCCGCTCCAAGGATACTAAATTGGATGATGAGCCATGATCACCTTAAATTTCACAACAGGCTTGAAAGGCCAAATGGCTTATTCTTGACCCTGCTTTTTTAATATTTTTGTGTTTGACTTCAACATTGATGATAAGCTGCCTTCTGTGATACAAAGGTAGTTCTTCACATCAATATTTGATTTGGTGTACCCAGGTCTTTTCTTCATAAAGTCTTCTAATATTTCCTGATAGTTCTGGCTTGAAGAGAGAAAGAGGAGAAGGAGAAATGTTTTCAGCTCATAGAGTTTGGATGTTTCAAGCTGCCCCGCGCTTGTAGCTTTGAAGCAAACTGTAGCTCACCAACCCGAGGGTTGTTGCCAGGGAGTCTTTCCCTTACTCAAAGACACTTGATGCAACTTTGTCTCAAAGCACCCTCCTCACAGCTAAACACACATACCACTTGATTTTTCGAAATTGTAAAACTCTCCTGGTATTTCAGCAATTTAAAAGGCTAATTTACATGATAGCTTTTTGTGCAAAAGCAGAAAATAGGTGATTCCTTACAATGGCCTCAAAATTAGAGGCAGGCCTGCCAGGAGTGAAAATAGGCAACAGTCTTTTTATTCAGTCACAAACTGTGATTTTACCAGCTTAATTTAACTGCACTCAAGGACAGCTGAGGCTTGAGAAGGTAATTCACCACCACCTTCTCAATGGCGCTTAGGGTTGGGCAATAAATGTTGAACCAGCCAGTGATCCCATGATCTAAGTAAAAAGGAATATTTCCATATAAAAGAGTTGGTAGAAGTTTGGAATTCTGTTTTGGAAATAGCAGTTGATGCTTAGCCGGTAATTTTTTTTTTAAACTGTAATTAACAGACAGTTTTTAACCAAACGTATTAAGAGACTTAGAGACTAGTTAGTGAATGGTGTTGGGTCACAGAAGGGTGATGATCTTGGCTGTAAGGGCTACTCACCTGTGTCCTCCCCCTTGGTTTATTCTTGTTCCTGTGTGAGATTTCATAGGTTAGTCTGGAACCAGAGACATAGTAGCTGTTGGTCTTGTTTGAGTCTTTCTAATGAGGTGGTGTCCATCGCACCCCACAAGTGTGAGGGAATATTGCCACAACAACCAAGTCTTTGGGCCAAATCATGCTGGTAGAATGTTGGTATGATAACGATGCCCATCATTACTGATGTTCAAATTGGCCAACAAGTTCTGGCAATTGAAAGATAGGCCATGAGTTTGAATTCCCCAGAACCTGCAAGTCACATCATCGTTTGCTGCACATAAATAGTATTTGCCCTTAGCTTCCTTGTTATTTTTAAGAGCTTCCTGGATTTGTACTTTTATGACCCATTAAACTCATCACAGAAAGTGAGCATTAGTCACTAAAAGTGCATTAACTTCTTTAACTTAATGTTAATTGCTACCGTCTATGTTAATTGTAACAGTCTACCTCTCTGGCCCAAAATGGGAACAATTTAAAGACCCAATCTCCTTCTTTTAGGTAGTAAATCATAATTAGAGAATGTTGAAAATGCACCTTTTTTGCTATTCTTACTTTTCATTTTCTCTTTTACTTAATCCAATCTTTCTATTCGTCTATTTATTACGCTTTACTCATGTAACAGTACAGGTCATTAGAGAAAACAAGGTGTAGAGCTGGATGAATACAGTAGGCCAAGCAGCATCAGAGGAGCAGGAAAGCTAACGTTTCGGGTCGAGTCCCTCCTTCAGAAATTTCTGAAGGAGGGACTCAACCCAAAACGTCAGCTTTCCTGCCCCTGTGATACTGCTTGGCCTACTGTGTTCATCCAGCTCTATACCTTGTTACCTCAGATTCTCCAGCATCGACAGTTCCAACTATCTCCGTACAGGTCATTAGTTTGGCCACTTTTAGAATAATGCCTTCTATCTGGTCTTCCTCCAAAAGAAAGATGGTGTCAAACTTGAAAGTGTGCAGAAAAGGATGTTGCCAGGATTGGAGGATTTGGGCTATAGCAAGAGGCTGATTAGGCTGGGAGCATTTTCCCTGGCACATCGGAGGCTGAGGATTGACTTTGTAGATGTTTATAAAATCAGGAAGGGCAAGAATAGTGTGAATAGTCAACGTCTTTTTTGAAGGGGAGTCCAAAACTAAACTAGAGAGCATAGGTTTGAGAGTGGAAAGACTTTAAAGGGCAACTTTTTTGCACAGAGGGTGAAGCATGTATGGAATGAGCTGCCAGAGGATATAGTGGAGGCTGGTAGGATTATAACATTTAAAAGGGGTCTGGATGGGGGGAAGGGTTTAAAAGGGATATGGGCCAAATACTGGCAAATGGGGCTAGATTAATGTAGGATATCTGGAACACATGGATGAGTTTGACCGAAGGGTCCGTTTCTGTGCTGAACATCTCAATGACTCTAGTTGTCACCCTTTTACCCTGTCTACATTTGCATTGTCCCATGGTTTCTTTTTTGATCCTTAAACCTCTGCATTTAAGTAGCTACAGTGCTGGTACCATTGATCATCAGCTTGCTCATGGTGAGATTATCAGCTTATACTTCAGGAAATTAGAGAGCAAACAGTTTCTAAACAAAATGGTGAGGGAATAAATTGAACTAAGGAGGTGCACTATGCGTGTGTGCGTGTGTGTATGTGAGAGAGAGAGTGAGTGAGTGAGAGAGTGAATCAGCGACAGTGACACAGTAAGAGAGAGAGAGAGAGAGAGAGAGAGAGAGAGACGGATGCTGACACCCAATGGCCAGTCTGATAAATTACAATATTTAAAATTCTTAATGTCTCATGTTCCCCAGAAATATTAATATTTTTTACACATTGCGTTGCAAGTTTTACATAGACACTAGGTGGAATTTAATGTCCTTCCAACCCTTAAAAGTGGTTCAACCATCACTATCAATAGTTTTAGACTACAACATTCAGGTAACAATACATGCTCTTATAGTAACTCAGAGTAAGCTGCACCACACCACTATCACTAACATCATCTTTGATCACAAATGCAGGCCTAACCAGCAACACCAAATTCCCATGAGCGAGTATATTCAAAAAGTCAAAAAGTGATAATGCCATTCATTACCAGCCCTAATTTTCTGCAACATGTTTCATTTATTTTAACAGCACAAATGCAGAAATGCCTTAACAGTTATGGTAAGGTTGGGGGTGCACTGCCTTTATTGCAATGAAAATAGTCGAACAGGACAAATTGATGAGCAATCTATAACTAACCAAAAGTCACAGACTAACACTTCCTTGCCATAAATTACTGGAATATTTACATTCCGAGAATAGAATGAACATTTAAACTCACCAAATACCTTCCCAATAAAAGCCGGCATTAATAATTCGAGACAAGTATTTTGCAGCAGTTTTCACAATGGAAGTTATAAGTAGTGTCCCAGAAATATCTGTAAGTCAGGAACTGATAGATGTAGGGAACTAAAAAGATTATAATAACCAGGGAAATGTTACTGGACAAATTGTTGCCACCTACACGCTAAACCTTTAGCTTGCCCATCTGTTCTTTTTTGTTGTTACTCACCTTATCTTTAACTCTCCACTCAATCCCTCCCATCACTCACTGTTAATCTATACATTATAGTAATTCATTTTCTGGAAAGTTGGTTTTGAAGTGCTGCGTGTGCATCAGCCATGCTTCAATTGATAGTATTTTGAATCAAAGGTTCTGGATTCAAATCCTACTCCAGAACTTGTGTTCAACAATCTTATCTGATTTTTCAGAGCACTAATTGCTGCATGATCAGAAATGTCAACTTTAATGGTATATTAAATTGAAATGCCATCTGCTGTTTTAGGTACTTGTAAAAGATCTTAAGCATATTTTGAAAAGGAGCAGTGGAGTTATCCCTGGTGTCCTGGCCAACATTAATAATCAACAGTTGCAAGGAGCTGACATGAAAGATGACTTGATGTCTGGAGCAGATCAGCCATGATCTCATATCATGACAGGGCAGGCTTGAGGGGCTAAATGTCCTGGTCCTGATCCTATTACTTTTGTCCTTTAAATTTGGTTAAAGCAGAAAAGAATGGGTGTAATTTTAAAATTATATAATGCCAATTACGAAGGCATGGAAGCAGAGCTAGCTAGAGTGAACTGGCAAGTTCGGTTAAGGGGTGCGTCAACAGAGATTTAATGGTCAATTCCAAAATACCTAGGATAGTTGCCTTTCAACAAGAAAGAAGAGTCCAAAGGGGAATGACCATCCTCTTTGCTTAAAAAAAGTTAAAGGCACTGTCAAACTTAAACTGTGCAAAGCTGAGTGTCATGTTTGAACAGAATATTAAAAAACAGCAAATATTAACTAATGGGGTATATTTAGAATATGAGTGAAAGCTAACTAGAACTCTAAAAATAGATATTAATAGTTTCTTTCAATAATTTAAAAAAGAGCTAAAACATCTAGGGAAATAATAATGGAAAATAAAGGAGAGAGCAGAATAATTTATCAAGTATTTTGCAGCAGTTCTCACTATTTAGTTTATAAGTAACATCCCTGAAATAGCTGTAAATCAGGAGCTGTAAGGAAAGGAGGAAATCAAAATTGTTATATTAACCAGGGAAGTGCTACTGGGCAAATTGTTGGAGCTGTCGGCTTGCAAAAATATAGATTCTAGAGTCTTAAAAGTTATAGATGGTGAAATAGTTAATGTGGGATAACAAGGTGTAGAGCTGGATGAACAGAGCAGGCCAAGCAGCATCAGAGGAGCAGGAGAGCTGACGTTTCTGGCCTAGACCCTTCTTCAGAAATGGGGAGGGGAAGGGAGCTCTGAAATAAATAGGGAGAGAGGGGGATGCGGATAGAAGATGGATAGAGGAGAAGATAGGTGGAGAGGAGACAGACAGGTCAAAGAGGCAGGGATGGAGCCAGTAGAGGTGAGTGTAGGTGGAGAGGATAGGTGTAGAGGGAGGAGATAGGTCAGTCCAGGGAGGATGGACAGGTCAAGATTAGTAGAAAGGATGTGGGGGTGGGGCTTGATGTGGGAGGAGGGAATAAGTGGGAGGATGGATGCGTTAGGGAGGCGGGGATGAGCTGGGTTGGTTTTGGGATGCAGTAGGGTGAGGGGAGATTTTGAAGCTGGTGAAGTCCACATTGATACCATTGGGCTGCAGGGTTCCCAAGTGGAATATGAGTTGCTGTTCCTGCAACCTTCAGGTAGCATCGTTGTGGCACTGCAGGAGGCCCAGGATGGACATGTCATCTGAGGACTGGGAGGTGCAGTTGTTTAGTGAGAACCGAGCATAGATGTTCTGTAAAGCGGTCCCCAAGCCTCCGCTTGGTTTCCCCGATGTAGAGGAAACCACAACAGGAACAGCGGATGCTGTATACCACGTTGGCAGATGCACAGGTGAACATCTGCTTCATGTGGAAGACCTTCTTAGGGCCAGGGATGGGGGTGAGGGGGGAGGCGTAGTGGCAGGTGTAGCACTTCCTGCGGTTGCAGGGGAAAGTGCCGGGTTCGGTGGGGCTGGAGGGGAGTGTGGAGCGGACAAGGGAGTCACGGAGAGAGTGGTCCCTCCAGAAAGCAGATAAGGGTGGGAAGGGAAAAGTGTGTTTGGTGGTGGGGTTGGATTGCAGATGGTAGAAGTGCCAGAGGATGATGCATTGGATCTGAAGGTTGGTGGGGTGGTGCTTGAAGACGAGGGGGATTCTGTTTTGGTTGTTATTGCGTGGAGGGAATTAGAAGGACGAGTTGCAGGAGACACAGTCGAGGGCATTCTCGACCATTGCGGGGGGATGTTGAAGTCCTTGAAAAACGAGGACATCTGAGATGTACGGGAGTGGAATGCCTCATCCTGGGAACAGATGTGGCAGAGGCAAAAGAATTGGGAATAAGGGATGGCATTTTTGCAGGAAGGTAGGTGGGAGGAAGTGGGAGTTGGTGGGCTTGAAATGAATATCGGTTTCTAAGTGGTTGCCAGAGATGGAGATAGAGAGGTCCAGGAAGGAGAGAGAGGTATTGGAGACGGTCCAGGTGAACTTAAGGTTGGGGTGGAAGGTGTTGGTGAAGTGGATGAGCTGTTTGAGCTCCTTGTGGGAGCACGAGGAGCGCCGATGCAGTCATCAATGTAACAGAGGAAGAGGTGGGATTTAGGGCCAGTGTAAGTACAAAAGAGGGATTGTTTCATGTAACCTACAAAGAGGCAGGTACAGCTTGTGCCCATGTGGGTACCCACAACCACCCCCTTTGGCTGTAGGAAGTGGGAGAAATTGAAAGGGAAGCTGTTGAGGGTGAGGACGGGTTCGGCTAATCGGATGAGGGTGTCAGTGGAGGGTAACTGGTCGGGCTGCAGGACAAGAAGAGGCAGAAACCATGACAATGTCGACATTCAGAACATTGCGATCCTTCAGAAGTGTTTCTCCCTGCGACTCCTGAAACATACTCAGAGCATTGCTCTGGCATCGCCTGGCACTACAAACAAGACTACCCCATCTCAGAGCCTCACTCTCCCAGATCTGCAAAGGACCTCTTTTGTTTTTTTATTCTTCGTAGGATCCACAACCTGAACTCCCAATTCTACTCAGCTTTATTGGACACTAAAAACCATAACTACAATAAACCTACTGGTGCCTACCACCCAAAATGGGCTTCCTCCATCTCCCAAATCCCCAACCCTGACCAGGACCTTCCCCACAATGTGCCTGCCTCCATTGGCCATGCGGCCAATGGCGCACCCGCAGACGACATCATATCCTCCGCCTCCGGGTACACCACTTCCGGGATGGCGAACGCCATCCACATCGCTGCTGATGCCACCACCTCCATTTCCGAGGCCAATGCCACAGACACTGAGGACGCACCTATCATAACCGTTGCTGCTGCCGCCTACCCGGCTCTGCCCACTGCTGACACCGCTCCGCCCACTGCAGAGGCCGATGCAACTCCACCCACCACTGGCACCGACGCAACTCCGCCCACCGCAGATACCGATGCAACTCCGCCCACCACTGGCACCGACGCAACTCCGCCCACTGCAGATACCGATGCAACTCTGCCCACCACCGGCACCGACGCAACTCCGCCCACCGCCGATGCTGACGCAGCTCCACCCACGATCTCCGTTGCAACTCCGCCTATCGCCAACACCGATGCAACTCCACCCACCACCATTGCAACTCCGCCCACCACCAATGCCACACGGCCCATCACTGACACTAACATTGCACCACCCACTGACTCCACAGCCAGCAGCTCCAGAAGAGACAGCAGCACCCAGCTCACCATCCCCCCAGACCTCCCCCTTACTGAGGACGAATGGTCAGTCCTCAGCAAAGGGCTCACCTTTGTCCTCCTCCACCCACACATCAATGAATACCAGTCACGTTAGGATGTTGAGCAGTTTTTCTGCCACCTCCGCCTCCGCGCATACCTTTTTAACCTTGAGCTTAGCCGTCCCTCTGCTGACCCCTTCTCCCACCTCCAACACACCCCCTCCTCCTGGGTATCATCCCAAGGCCTCCTAACCTCCCTCGACCTCTTCATCTACAACTGCCATCGAGACTTCAATCGCCTCAACCTCTCCACGCTTCTCACCAACTCCAACCTCTCCCCTGCAGAACGTGCAGCCCTCCGCTCCCTCCGCTGCAATCCCAACCTCACCATAAAACCCACGGACAAGGGAGGCGCAGTTGTAGTATATTGCACTGACCTCTACATCACCGAGGCCAGGCACCAACTCTCTGACACCTCCTCCTACTGCTCGCTTGATCATGATCCCACCCCCGACCACCAAACCATCATCTCCCAAACTATCCACAACCTCATCACCTCAGGGGACTTCTCATCCACAGCCTGCAAGCTCATTGTTCCCCAACCCTGCATCGCCCGCTTCTATCTCCTTCTCAAAATCCACAAACCTGCCTGCCATGGTTGACCCATTGTCTCCACCTGCTCCTGCCCCACCAAACTCATCTCCAACTATCTGGACTCCATTTTCTCCACCTTCGTACAGGAAATCCTTACCTATGTCCGTGACACCACCCAAGCCCTCCACCTCCTCCAGAGCTTCCAATTCCCTGGTCCCCAACACATCATTTTCACCATGGACGTCCAGTCCCTATACACCTGCCTTCCCCATTCAGATGGCCTAAAGGACCTCCACTTCTTCCTGTCCCACAGGCCCAACCAGTCCCCTCCACTGACACCGTCATCCACTTAGCCGAATTTGTCTTCACCCTCAACAACTTTTCTTTCAATTCCTCCCACTTCCTACAGACAAAGAGGGTGGCCATGGGTACCTGCATGGGCCCAAGCTATGCCTGCCTCTTTGTAGGTTACATGGAACAATCCCTCTTCTGTACTTACACCGGCCCTAAGCCCCACCTCTTCCTCTGTTACATTGACGGCTGTATCAGCGTCGCTTCGTGCTCCTACAAGGAGCTCGAACAGTTCATCCAACTTCACCAACACCTTCCACCCCAATCTTAAGCTCACCTGGACCACCTCTAATACCTCTCTCTCCTTCCTGGACCTCTCCATCTCCATCTCTGGCAACCACTTAGAAACCGATATCCATTTCAAGCCCACAGACTCCTACAGCTAACTAGAATACACTTCCTCCAACCCAGCTACCTGCAAAAATGCCATCTCCTATGCCCAAATCCTCGCCTCCGCCGCATCTGCTCCGAGGATGAGGCATTCCATTCCCAAACATCTCAGATGTTCTCGTTTTTCAAGGACCGCAGCATCCCCACATCAGTGTCTAGACTGTGTCTCCCGCATTTCCTGCATCTCATCCCTCACAACTCCTCCCCACAATAACAACAAAAACAGAATACCCCTCGGCCTCACGTATCGCCCCACCAACCTCCGGATCCAATGCATCATTCTCCGACACTTCCGCCATCTGCAATCCGACCCCAACACCAAAGGCATTTTTCCTTCCCCATGCTCATCTGCTTTCTGGAGGGACCACTCTCTCCAGGACTCCCTTGTTCACTCCACACTCCCCTCCAGCCCCACCACACCTGGCACTTTGCCCTGTAACCACAGGAAGTGCTACACCTGCCACTACACCTCCCCCCTCACCCCCATCCCTGGCCCTAAGAAGACCCACCACATCAAGCGGATGTTCACCTGCACATCTGCTAATGTGGTATAATGCATCCGCTGTACCTGGTGTGGCTTCTTCTACATTGGGGAAACTAAGCGGAGGCCTGCAGAACACCTATGCTTGGTTCGCATAAACAACTGCACCTCCCAGTCACAAACCATTTCAACTCCCCCTCCCATTCCTCAGACAACATGTCCACCTCCTGCAGTGCCACAATGATGCCACCCAAAAGTTGCAGGAACAGCAACTCATATTCCACTTGGGAACCCTGCAGCCCAATGGTATCAATGTGGACTTCACAAGCTTCAAAACCTCCCCTCCCCCATCGCCTCCCAAAACCAGCCCAGCTCATCCCCGCCTCCCTAACCTGTCCTACCTCCCACCTCTCCTTCCACCCACCTCAAGTTCATGGCTCCATCTCCAACCTACTAACCTCATTCACCCCTTGACCTGTCCGTCCTCCCTGGACTGGCCTATCCCCTCCCTACCTCCCCTCCTTTCTCACCTTTACTGGCTCCATCCTGCCTCTTTGATCCATCTGTCTCCTTTCCACCTCTCTTCTCCTCTATTCATCTTATCTCTGCCTCCCCCTCTCTCCCTATTTATTCCCGAAACCCCTTCCCCTCCCCCATTTCTGAAGAAGGGTCTTGGCTGGAAATGCCAGCCTTCCTGCTCCTCTGATGCTGCTTGGCCTGCTGTGTTCATCCAGCTCTACACCTTGTTATCTCAGATTCTCCAGCATCTACAGTTCCTACTATCTCCTACAGAGATGTCCTGGAGCTGAGATGATTGGCTTACAACAACCACAACCATTTTCCTATGTGCCAGGCCTGACTCTAAACATTTGCCCTGATTCCCATTGGCTCCAACTTTGCTAGGACTTCTTGATGCCACACTTGGTCGAATGCAGCCATGATGTCAAGGGCTGTCACTGTCATCTCACCTCTCCAGTTCAGCTGATATTCCCATGTTTGAACCAAGGCCATAATGAGGTCAGAAGCTTACTTGCCCTGGCAGAAGCAAAACTGGTTCTGCATGATAGCCTGATTAGTAAATTTAGATCACTTGGGATTCAGTGAGACTTAATTAATTCAATACAATATTGACTTTATGGTGGGAGACAGAGGGTGACGGTGGAGGATTGTGTTTCGGACTGGAGCCCTGTGACTCGCGGTGTTCTGCAAGGGGTCAGTGCTAGGTCTACTGTTGCTTGTCATTTATGTACATGATTCGGATGAGAATTTAGGACGCATGGTTACTAAGTTTGCAGATGACACCAAAATGATTGGCATAGTTGACAGCGAAGTAATTATCTAAGATAACAAAGGGATCTTGATCAATTGGGCCAATCAGCTGAGAAGTGACAGATGGAGTTCAATTTGGATAAATGCAGGGAATTGTATTTTGGTAAAACAAACAAGGGCAGGGCTTATACAGCTAATGATAGGGCTCTGAGTAGTGTTGTCGAACAGACAAACCTATGGGTTCGGGTACATAGTTCTTTGAAAACTGTGTCATAAGTAGACAGGACAATTAAGAAGACATTTAACACGGTTGCCTTCTTTGCTCAGACCATTGAGCACAGGAGTTGAGATGTCACGTTTGGGTTGTACATAACATTGATGAGGCTATTATTGGAGTGCTGTGTCCAGTTCTGGTTACCCTGCTCTAGGAAAGATATTATTAAATCGGAAAGGATTCAGAAAAGATTTACGAGGGTGTTGTTGGGACTGGAGGTTTTAAATTATAAGGAGAGGCTGGATAGGCTGGGGCTTTTTCACTGGAGCATAGAATGTTGAGGGGTGACCTTATAGATGTTTGTAAAATCCATAGATAAGGTGAACAGCAAAGTTCTTTTCACTGGAGCTCAAAACTACAGGGCATATTTGTAAGGTGAGAGGAGAGAGATTTAAAAAGGACTTGCATGACAACTTTTTCATACAGAGGATGATTCATATGTGGAATGAACTGCCAGAGGAAGTGATAGATGTAGGTACAGGTACAACATTTAAAAGACATTTGGACAGGTACGTGAATAGGAAAGGCTTAGAGGGATATGGGGCAAACACGAGCAAATGGGACTAGATTAGATTCGGAAACTTGGACCGAAGGGTCTGTTTCCGAGTTGTATAACTTGATAACTCTATGTTCAGGTTATTCTTCCATCACTTTACTTATGATGGAGAGTACACTGATTGGTGGTAATTGACAGGCTGGATTCATCTTGCTTTTTGAGTACAGGATATACCTTAACAATTTTCTACATTGTCGGGTAGGTGCAAGTGTACTAGAACAGTTTGACGAGGGAATTGACAACTTCTGAAACATATATCTTCAGGACTATTGTCAGATACATATAACCTGACAATAGTACCAGTATCCAGTGTCTCCAACTGTTTTTTGATATCATGTTGAGTCATTGAACTGGCTGAAGACTGGTATCTGGAATGCTGGAGAACTCTGGAGGAAGCTGAGATGGATCATCCACATGGCACTTCTGACTGAAGATTGCTGAGAATGCTTCAGCCTTATCTTTGCACTGATGTGCTAGGATCTTCCATCATTGAAGATGGGGCTATTGGTGGAGTCTCCTCCTCCAGTGAGTTGTTTAATTGTCTACCAACATCCATAACTGAATGTGGCAGGTCTACAGAGCTTAATATAATCCATTGGCCATAGGATTACTTACCTCTGTCTGCCACCTGCTGCTTATACTGTCTGGTAGGCAAGTCATCCTGTTTTGTTGCTTCACTAGGTTGACAACTCATCTTCATGTGTGCCTGGTGCTGTTTCTAGCACACCCTCCTGCAGGCTCCATTGATCCAAGGTTGGCCCCCTATTTTGACCATGATGGTTGAGTGTGAGATATGCCAGGTCATGAGATTGCAGATTGTGCTGGAATGCAATTCTGCTGCTGTTGATGGCTCACAGCACCTCGTAAGTACTCAACCTTGAGATACTAGATCTGTTTGAAGTTTGTCCCATTTTGCACACAGTATGATAAAGGGTTACTCAATTGAAGGTGGGACTTTGTTTCCAAAAGAACTGTGCAGTGGCTACTCTTACCAATACTATCATAGACAGATGCAACTGTAGCTGGCAGATGGGAAGGATGCAGTCAAGGTGAGATTAAGTAATAATGCAATCTCAATAGATGAAAATCAGTCCCCCGCCCCTCACTAGCAAAATTATTATCTATCCATTAAACCTTACACAGGAAATCTGACATAATTCCTTTGAGATCAAGATTCCCAATTTTTCATATTCACCATATTTTCACAACTGATTTGTCATTGCTCACATTTTTCATTCAGAGGCTGGGGAAATTGCATCCCAGCTTTCTGGAGTGGGGTTTGAACCCTCAGCCTTATGGCTTGAGAAGGAAGTGCTATCAAATGAGACATGGTTGAGACAATAGGCTAAAGTATGCCTTTAGAGAGCTTTTGCTGTGTAGAGATCAAGAGAGCTATGCCTGAAAAGACAACAGTGGAAAGACTGGAACTTACTATTCCCGAAAATGAGTCAACAACTCCTGCAGACTCTTGAAATTCAATCTCCTCAAAGTAAAGACATACAGACCAGCAGTCATAAGAAAACATTGGAAAACAGTACACTGAAATATAAGCCAGACTACTAACAAAGTAAACACTAATGTGGGCTTTCAGGAAACTATCCATATGGGGATATGAGTATTTAGTTTATAATTCCCTAAAACAGCCAGCATACTGAAAAACATTTCGGAAGGGGGTTATTAATTTTGATAATTTCTTATGAATATGTGCTAACCTCATATTGGATTAAACTTCAGTAAAGACTTGACGGCAACGCACTTGTAGCACCCACTACTAATACACCATCATTGTTCCAAATGGCTGGAGTTTTGTGTTTTTAGTTGAGGCAGATGCATGAATATCTTGTAGTCTTTCTTTGATTAAATATAACACAGTCTAAATGCAAAAGGCACAATCCACCCAGAAGCTTTTTTAAAAGTTTTGTTTTTCATACTGAAAATGTATTATCTGAATTTTTTGGAATGAAATAGGAGGACAATATGAATCATCCTTTCTGTAAGTTGTTTAAATTCCAGATTGAAATACAGTTTACCATGTGGATTTACAGCATGGGCAGATAATAGCCCTTTACAACAGGATTCAAACTATACACACTGACATAAAGTCATAAAGTTCAGTCTACAAGACTGGATCAGAGGCTTGGTATTCTGTAGCATGCGACTCCTCTCACAGTTGAGTTATGTGCCAAGGCCTCAATTAGTAGTTGTACAAACTCGACAAGTTTAATAGCCTTCACCTGTTCCCATGTTACTATCTCTGCACTCCCAAAATAATTTTCAAAATCTACAAAGGCTAATCCTTCACTGTCACTGAATCAAAATTCTGGAACTCCCTTCTTAACAGCACTCTGGGTGGGCTTCTACCACATGGACCGCTATGGTTCAAAAGACAGCTCAGCACCACAGCCACAAGTCAACAAGTGCTTACCATTACCAGGATATCTGGGATCTCTGGCATTGGCAGCATGTTTGAAGCTCAGCCATGTGCCCAGTAAAGTGTTGGTGCTTTGGAGTTGCACAGAATGTGACAGCAACCACAAACCAATGTTTCTGAAGACACATAGATGACATGACAGACACATCCAGAAATATATTTCTACATGTAGCACCAAGTCGCATAACATGTCCCAAGCTGTTTTTCATCCCTCTTTAATCACGGCTACTCTTTCCCAATGCTCAGAATAGCAAGGTGGGACCATCACACATTGAAAAGACTTCAAACATTTAAAACTAACCACTGTTATTCAAAAACAGCAAAATCAAACAGAAAGCATACAAATTAAAGTTGCATTTGACTCTCAGAAGATAAGCAAGCTGCTGGTCTTTCAAGGCAAAGCAATCTTACAGTCAATGAATGATCACTGAAACCAGATCCAGTTTACTGGAACTAAGTGTCGATTCAGTCCTGTCTCACTTGTCGTGCCAATGCTTCTGCAGTCTATCATGCAGGAGGTGATATTCCTCCTGCGCAATGTCATTCAAAGACTCTCCCACCTTCTATTCATCAATGCCCATCACATCCCTTCTTTGCTTCCTCCAGTTATGGAGAGCATTGGATGGCCTGATTAGATGACACTTTCTGTCTGAGTGTACTGTAAGGCCCCCAATCCCAAAACAGATTGAAGAATTGGAATCTCATCTTCAACAGGCCTGTTGTCTGCTCTACCATGGCCCTGGTCAAAGTATGGACTATATTGTATCCAAATTTAGCCTCTGTCAGGGGATTGACCAAAATCATCAGCCATGGTCACAGAGGGTAGCCCTTGTCTCCCAGTAAGTATTCTTACATGGCATCTAGCCTTTCAAATACAGCTGGAGTATGAGAATTCTCAAGGAAATAGGCATTGTGGCTGCCCTGATAATCACATATCACCATGCATTGGTGGAATGGAACCATTTACTATTGATGAAATCATCTACGTCATGCTGTGGTCCTCTCAATGCAATGTGTGTACAGTCTAACAATCTCTGAGGAAGGGCCACCGGAAACGTTAACTCTGTTTTCTCCTCCACAGAAGCTGCCAGACCTGCTGAGCTTTTCCAGCAACTTTATTTCTGTTCCTAACAATCTGTGCGCCTGCGCTAAACTGGCTACATTGGCAAAGTCTGCTGCTCAGGCTGCAGCACTGACCTTGTCACAAGTAGGCAAGCTGAAATATGTGATCTAACACAAATGACATTGGAAACAGCCTTGATACATTTCTGGGTTGAATATTGTAGATCCCACACACATCCCCAGGAGGTCTTTGGAAGGAACCATTTGCATAAAAGCACAACATAGCTGTCACCTTGACGACCTTTGTGACAGAATGGCCACCTACCCTTTCAGGTATCCAGTGCCACTCTGGCAGTTGGCATACTGTCAGCGTTACAGTGTCCTGGAAGATCCTCAGTATGTGGTAGCACTGTGCCTCATTTGTCTGGAAGGACCGGCATCAATAATGAAAAACTTTGGACCCTCCTGTACTTCCTCTTCTTCCTGAGGGGACCTTCAGCTGTGACATCTTCATATTTGGCATCATTTGATGTTGTTCTTGGTCCTAGGCTTCTTGGCAAATCAATTGCTCCTCCATTTCTTTGTGCTTTAGTTGCATTGCAGCGTTGGGATAAAAGAGACATTTTCAGGGTGTCAGCATGTAACTCGTGCAGTGCAACAATCTGTACTGGGGCCACAACTATCTATTGTGTATTAATGACTTGGATGAAGACAGTGAATATATTACAGCCAATTTTGCAGCTGACACAAAATTTGACAGGAAGGCAGGTAGTTAAGTGAATATTCAATTGGAATATGGTGAAGTTATGCACTTTGGCACGAAGAATAGAATTACGGATTATTATTTGAATGGGGATTTTCACAAGGTAGTAAATCTGTGGAATTCTTTAATGTTAAGGGCTGTAGAGGCAGTGTTGTTTGTATGGGATAGGCATTAGACAGTGCTGTTAGGAAGGGAGTTCCAGAATGCTGTAAAACAAAGGGATTTGGCAAGCATTGTGCACCAATCACAAAAAGCTAACATCCAAGTTGAGCTGGTAACAGCGAAGAAAACCGGCCTTTACTTTGAAGGAAATGGAATATAAAAATGAAAGATAGTTTTAAAACTCCGCAATGAACTGGTCAGACTAAACCTGGAAAACTGTGAACAGTTTTGATCCCCTAATTTAAAGGAAGATGCCCTGTTAGATTTTGAAATAACTCCACAAAGGCTGGTACCCATCACCAAGTCACCTTTTACTTACACATCCATAGTACATGACACTGACCTAACTAGATCAGAGCTAGCCCCTGGTGTGAACAGAACTCCTGATGCTCCTGTTTATATCTGTCAGCCAGGGCTTCCTGATTGGACCAGGTTAACTGCTCTAATCAGGGAACATATATTCTGTGAGGTCCATCTGGCCGTCCTTATACAATATAGTTCTTAGGGCTAAAGGGATGAAAATGCAGTTGGAGAAAGCGGGAGCAGGGTACTGACCCCTGGCCCAACAGTTTAGTCCTATCCAGGATCATGATGCACACTCCTAAACTCCCAGCCTCTGTCAAGGCCTTAGTGTTGGTCACTGCCTATAACCACTCAATCTGCAGCATTCCATGAATTATCCTCTCCTCACTGATATACCAAATTCTCTCCTTCACTCTACTTGTCTCCACATCCCAGGTTGAGGTCTCCAATCCCCAACATTGAATTCTCGTAACACAGCAATGTCCCTCTGGTAACCCCACATTGGAATTTTATTCCATTAACCCCAGGACTGACCATGGCTCATCACCCTCCCCCAGGCTGACTTGCACAGACAGCCTTAGCTGATGACCAGACTCTGACTGTTCTCCATGCAACTCAACACCTGAAGAACTGCCAATCCCTGAGCTGCTTGCACTAGATCTGGTGATGGTGCACAGTCCAGATGGTAGTGCGATGGGACCCCTGAGCCCTAATGCTCCAAATGCTGATTGACTATGCCTAAGCACTTGAGTGCCATGGGCTGACTCTATGACAGGACCCCTTGACTGACGGCAACCCTCCGTCATGTGGCTGAGGACTAATCTCTCTTGCATTTGGGTCATGTCCATAGTTTGAAACACATGCAGTGTGTTTGGTGGCTTTCAGTTCATTCTATAAGTGTGAAATTGCTGTCCAGGACTATGTTGTACAGTGACATGTTCACCCCTTGATTCATCACTGTCAGCAGCCAGAACAAGCTGCCTCACTTTGTGTCTGCTCAAAACGGGAAGTCAAGGCAGAAATACTGCAGGGACAAAGTACACAAAGACAAGTCAGGGATGTTGTGAGCATTCAAGGAGGCAGGAAGTGAGTGGGGGTTAAGAGAATGAATGAACTGCTCTGAGGTGCCATCTAATCCAAACTATGAGCTGGGTGATGTCTCTGTTCAAAAGTGTCCTTACAGCAGCTTTGCAATGAGAGCTGCTGATGTGTTCCAAGGAACACCATTGAAGTGCAGAATTGTACGTGGGTTGGAGATTCAGCATGGCATTCTTGTATGTTGGATGTAGCCGCCATGTGTAAGCATGGGGCTTGTGCAGGCACTGCTCATGGACTGTGCTTTGAGAGATTCCGGCTGGCTGACCAAGATAGAGGCTCACAGGAGCAAGCAGCAAGCTGGAATTGCCAAGTAACCACTCTGATTTTTATACTGGGGATTATCAATATCTAGTTTCTATCCAGCATGCATGAGAATGGTAAACATCATACTAAAAAGGCAAGATTAGGTAGTAATGACAGTGGTAATGAGCAATAGCCTAAGAAAATAGGCTTCTCGATACTCTCTAGCAAAAAGCTTGCATTGTTGTCCAACACTCAGTTATAAGATGGGACTTTCTAATCTCGTCAGGAAGCTCCTTGGATGATGCCTCTCCTGCTTCTCCCAAATTTCACACCATGATCCATGTCATTCAAAGACTGGGAAAATTCTGCCCATGACTGTGCATCATAGCTTTGCAAAATTAAAAGTAATTGATCTCACTTTTCTTTTAACTCAGTTTATAACTAATATCAGCTTGCGCATGTGACTGAAGAACACTGCCATTAATCAGGTGAAATAGCATGACAATAAGTTCAACCTTTGTTTGATTGTCTTGTGCATTTTAATAATCTGATTATTGTTATGATTATTTGTATAACATATTAGTTCCAATTAACAGCAAAGTTTGCAGCATTGTGGCATGCGGAGAAGTTGACGTCGACAGAACCCCGCCCACAGCCGACACTGACGTAACTCCGCCCTCAGTTGACACCGACATCGCTCCACCCACACCCTCCACAGCCAGCAGCTCCAGAGGAGACAGCCACACTGAGCCCTGCTGAATTTTCACCATCCTTCAGACCTCCCCCTGACTGAGGACGAACGGTCAGTCCTCAGTAAGGGGCACACCTTTGTCCCCCTCCCCCCACACATCAATGAATACCAGTTATGTATGGATATCAAGCAGTTTTGCTTCCGCCTTCGCCTTCAGGCTTACTTCTCTAACCAGGAGCCTAACCCTCCCTCTACTGACCCCTTCACCCGCCTCCAACACAAGGTCTCCTCCTAGACACCACCCCCAGGCCTCCTACACTCCCTCTACCTCTTCACCTCCAACTGCCATCAAGACATCAATCGCCTCAATCTCTCCACCCCCTCACCCACTCAAACCTCTCCCCCCCGCAGAACGTGCAGCCCTCCGCTCCCTCCGCTCCAATCCCAACCACGCCATAAAACCTGCAGACAAGGGAGGCGCAGTTGTAGTATGGCACACTGGCCTCTACATCGTGAGGCCAGATGCCAACTCTCCGACACCTCCTCCTACCGCTCTCTGGATCATGACCCCACCCCCGAGCACCAGAGCATCATCTCCCAAACCATCCATAACCTCATCTCCTCAGGTGACTTCGCACCCACAGCCTCCAGCCTCATTGATCCCCAACCCCACACCGCCCGCTTCTATCTCCTTCTCCATCTCTGGAAACCACCCAGAAACCGATATCCATTACAAGCCCACCGACTCCCAGAGCTACCTAGAATTAACTTCCTCCCACCCACCTTCCTGCAAAAATTCCATCCCCTATTCCCAATTCCTCGCCTCCGCCACATCTGCTCCCAGGATGAGGCATTCCACTCCCGTACATCTCAGATGTCCTTGTTCTTCAAGGATCGCAACATCACCCCCCACAGTGGTCGAGAATGCTCTTGACCATGTCTCCCGCATTTCCCGCAACACATCCCTCACACCCCGTCCCCACAATAACCAGCAAAAGAGAATCCCCCTCGTCCTCACATACCATCCCACCAACCTCCGGATCCAAATCATCATCCTCCAACACCTCCATCATCTGCAATCTGACCCCACCACCAAAGACATTTTTCCCTCCCCACCCTTGTCTGCTTTCCGGAGGGACCACTCTCTCCAGGACTCCCTTGTCTGTTCCACACTCCCCTCCAACCCCACCACACTCGACACTTATCCCTGAAACTGCAGGAAGAACTACATTTGCCCCCACACCTCCTCCCTCACCCCCATCTCAGGCCCCAAGAAGACTTTCCACATCAAGCAGATGTTCACCTGCACAACTGCCAATGTGGTATACTGCATCCACTGTACCCGTTGTAGCCTCCTCTACATCGTGGAAACCAACCATCGTGGAAGCTTGGGGACCGCTCTGTAGAACCCCTACGTTTGGTTTGCAATAAACAACTGCACCTCCCAGTGGAGAACCATTTCAACTCCCCCTCCCATTCCTCAGATGACATTCCATCGTGGGCCTCCTGCAGTGCCACAATGATGCCACCCGAAGGTTGCAGGAACAGCAACTCACATTCCGCTTGGGAACCCTGCAGCCCAATGGTACCAATGTGGACTTCACAAACTTCAAAATCTGCCCTTCCCCCACTGCATCCCAAAGTCAGCCCAGCTTGTCCCCTCCCCCCATTGCATCCCAAAACCAGCCCAGCTCGTCCCTGCCTCCCTAACCTGTTCTTCCTCTCACTATCTCCTCCTCCCACCTCAAGCCGCACCTCCATTTCCTACCTACTAACCTCATCCTGCCTCCTTGACCTGTCCGTCCTCCCTGGACTGACCTATCTCCCCACATACACTCACCTTTACTGGCTTCATCCCCGCCTCTTTAACTTGTTTGTCTCCACTCCACCTATCTTCTCCTCTATCCATCTTCGATCCTCTGCCCCCTCTCTCCCTATTTATTTCAGAACCCTCTCTCCCTCCCCCTTTTCTGATGAAGGGTCTAGGCCCGAAACTTCAGCTTTTGTGCTCCTAAGATGCTGCTTGGCCTGCTGTGAACAGGAGGGATCTATACTGCTGGGATGGACTCCAACTGAATAGGGCCTCCAGCTCCACACTTTGTTATCTCGGATTCTCCAGCATCTGCAGTTTCCATTATCTCTGAGTTTCTCAGAAGTATGGGCCGAGAAACCAAAACACCATACGAAAGTGCTATAGTGTTGCCTTTGGTGAGAAGCAATAATAGCACAATAGGTTTATATCAGAGGTCTGATTGTAAATATGAGCATCAAAATTTTTAAAATAAGTAAATTAACAATACACATTTTAGGCAGGAAATCTATGCAGTTGTAAATCTTCAGATTTAACAAAGTGGTTGATAATTCTGGCTTAATTAATATATCTTTACATGTGTTTCAGATTTTATTCCAGAGGTCATAACAGTGACTGTTCTATAAATAGTACATTTAACGTGACAAAACATCATAATGTCATTCACAGAAGTACTATCAAGTGAAATTTAACACAGAGTTCAAGGAGAATAAGGCCAGCATTCAGAATCTGGACAAAGATGTAGAACTTTAAAAGTGCTGTAAAGGCTTACAGAGAAGCAGAGGAAGAAAGGATCAGGGAGGAAATTTCAGAGCTTAGATTGAGATATCTGAAGGCGTGACTATTAATGGCAGAGTGAAGATAACTGGAAACACACAAGCAGCCAGAATTGAAAAGTGCATATAACTCATTGAGTTGTAAGACTGAAGGATGTTTCAAAGATAGAGAAGGGTAAGGCTGTGGAGGAATATGATAATGAGGATAAGAATTGTAAAACTTATTAAAATAAAGAGAAATAGAAGGAACATTAAAATAGATTGGATGGATCTAACTAAGTAATAACAATTTTGATGCTCAGATATAGCACCTTCCCTGGTGATTTTTTTTTCCATTCAACACACTTTCAGATCCCTTCATCAATGTTTGGGTTAAAAGTCAGTTATTTCAGCAAGTTTTTCTCTTGAAAGACTGTATAACATTTGTAATGATCTAATCTAGAGAGTGTGGCAGTTGCTGGATATATTTAAGTCAGAAATGGACAGATTTTTGGATTTGAAGGATCAAACGATATGAAGATAGGGCAGGAAGAGGCAGATGATTCAAGTCTAGCCACAATATAATTGAATTATGAAGTAGGCTTGAGGGCAGAATGTTGACACCTGCTCCCATTTTTTATGTTCTCATATTCTTAAGTTCTTCCTACCAAATATATGACATTAGCATTCTTATTGGTAATAATAATGTCAGGCGGTCCCTTCAAAGAAGACACAGTTCTTCATCTATGTTACAAAATTGTTCTAATACATGGTATCGTTACTAAGCTTTGTCATTGTCCTGGTGAATACCTTTGTTCAAACAAAGAATTGGATATTATTATCCCATTTTCACCACCAACAACATTATTGGTGATGGAATGGTAACATCATGACTTACTTGTGCTACATCAACTACTCTCTATTTAATCGTATTCCTGGCTTTAACGTGAGTGCTACTTGGAAGTACAAAATTGTGTGCCTTTCTTTTGCTTTGCTTAGTCAGGAAAATTGTCCCAAAAAGTTATGACACTGATTTGTCTGTGATATTAATGGAAGCTTAGTAACAATTTGGCCTGGTCAGCCAAATTTAACATCTGGTCTTTATAAACAGAAATAAATCCTTCTATTTCCTGTGCTGAAGACAAAAAATTCTGGACTTGTTTTGGTAGAGGGGTGAGTGAAGCGAAGGGCAGGAAGTAAAAGCGATTTAATTAAATTTCAAAAAGCCATTCTGGGGTAGGATTTTGCAAGTCAAATTTAATTGCAAGTATGTGGTATTTAGCAGCAGGAATAAAATAATACTTTTTTTTTGAAGTTTCTAGTAATTCAGCAATGATAGACATTTCCTTAAATAGGTCTTCACATTGAATGCTTAGCAATCCCCTGAATCCTTCAATATGCATGCTATAACAAACTTTACCACTTAATATTCTTTGGCAAGCAGGTTAACTGTCTAATTCTTGCTTCTTATGTGCAGAGGAAATGACATTTAAATAAAACAAAGAGCTGCAAATACTGAAAATCAGAAGCAAAACAGAAATTACCGGAGAAAATTTGTAGGTCTGAACAAGGATCACTGAACTCAAAACATTAACTGTTTCATTCTAGGGAATGAAGATATCATTGGCTAGGCAAGTATTTATTGCCAATAAAAGCTGAAAGAACTGCAGATGCTGTAAATCAGGAGCGAAAACAAAGTTGCTGGAAAAGCTCAGCAGGTCTGGCAGCATCTGTGAAGGAAGAAATAGAATTAACGTTTCAGGTCTGGTGATCTTTCCTCAGAATTGCCAATCCCTAATTGCTCAGAGAGCAGTTAGGAGTCAACCATATTGCTACATGTTAGGAGTCACATGTTCAACAGACCAGCAAGAATAACTGTTTCCTTCCCTAAAGAGCACTGGTGAACCAGAAGAGTTTTTCCAACAAGCAATAATAGATTCATAGTCTTCATTAGACTGTTAATTCTATATCTTCAGTCAATTCAACTTCTAGTATCTGCCATAGTGGGATTTGAGCCCAGATTCCCAGAACATTACCTGGGTTTTGATACTAACAGTCCTGTGATAATACCACTACATGATCACCTGCCCTATTTCTCACTCCACAGATGCTGTCAGACCTGCTGAGGTTCTCCAGCAATTTCTGTTTCTTGTTGTAAATGACCTTGAAGACAGATTAACTGCACACAAGTCAACATTTCTGACCTCACTACACATGCTACAAATTTGGGTCCACTGTACAGCCTTGTACAGGAGGATGCATGTGGTGCTGTGGCAGTATCTGTACCTCTGAGCTAAGAGGCTTGGGTTGAAGTCCCAACCTATTCTAGAGGTGGGCAATAACATCTCCGAGCTAGTTGATTAGAACTACCTAGACGTGATCAGGCTGAGTTGTTTTGATCAATTGTGGACACCAACCTAAGATTTGCTGGATGATGAAAGGAAATGAAAAGAAATGACAAGATTTGACACACAGCTTGGAAAAATGGAAATTTGTAAGAGAAAGCTTGCCTCTAGAGGGGCTAGAGATTGAGACAGAGCTGTATCAGTAATGTCCTTGCGATTGTAAACATTTTATAGGTAAGATTTCTGCAGCAGTTTTTGTCGTGTACTTTGCTTTCATAAACAACATTTTGATTGTTCGAAACAAAAACAAAGTTGCTGGAAAAGCTCAGGAGGTCTGGCCGCATCTGTGGAGGAGAAAACAGAGTTAACGTTTCGAGTCCAGTGACCCTTCCTCAGAACAGACCCAAAACGTTAACTCTGTTTTCTCCTCCACAGATGTTGCCAGGCCCCCTGAGCTTTACCAGCAACTTTGTTTTTGTTCCTGATTTACAGCATCCGCAGTTCTTTTGGTTTTTATTTTGATTGTTAGAATTACCATAGTTTATTGACATACAGAGTAGACTCGACAGACTAGGGAAAGTGTGAATAAAAGCCAACACTGTGGACCCCGTACTCCTTACATGTTCAAGTTCACTTTGACAACTCAGTAGTGATTAAAATGATGGTATAAGTCCAATGTACTCTGAATTAGTTGCATGAAAATTGTCACTTCATCAAGTATAACTTAAGTCTACCAACAAAATCGTTGTTGCATTTACCCCACATCAGTGGATCAGCTTGCTCAACTTACACAAAATAGCTCCTAACTACTGTCATGCACACCAATTTTTTGAAGATGCATACGTTATTTTCATTTCAAACCTTCACTGACGTTTCACCTTTCCATGGCTACAACTTGATTGGGAATCTATGCAAGACAGCACAACTGAAGCAATGGTACCAGGGGCCTCCTGCAGCAATGAGGCATGAGGCATTTATTGTTAGCTGGAATAGACAAGTTTTAATACATATTCTCAGTTTTTGAAGAGGAACCTAGAAGCTTAGTTCATTAGGATTGTAAGCACTTTTTCTTCCATTGCCTTTTTAAAACAGATATGAATTCATTTTGTTTTAATTCACAGCTATGGAATGTCACTCTGCTTTTACAGATAATTTCAGCATAAGAAGATCTCAAAATGTGGTCATCAATCTGATTTATACCCCTGACAATCCTACCAAAGTGAATAGATGGTTAATCAGGTAGTTTGTGGCACTGTTGTAAATGGATTCTGGGTTAATAGGACAAATAACAATATATCTTTTTTAAATCCAGCAGTTAAATATTAAATATTGACATTGCCTTTGGAGCATTCAGAAGTCCACCATCAGTTCTTGGAACAGCATTAGGTAATACATTCTAAACGTTCATGATTAAGATAGGTTAATTTGGTTAAGATAGAGAAAGGTACACAGTTTGACACAGTTATTAAGAGCAGAAAAAGATTAGACAAAATAAACTACATTCTGAAGATTCGCCTCCATGCCTACTTCTTCAACCGGGAACCTAACCCTCCTTCCACTGACCCCTTCACCCGCTTCCAACACAAGTCCTCCTCCTGGACACCACCCCCAGGCCTCCTACCCTCCCTCGACCTCTTCATCTCCAACTGCCGTCGAGACATTAACCGCCTCAACCTCTCCACCCCTCTCACCCACTCCAACCTCTCCCCCGCAGAACAGGCAGCCCTCCGCTCCCTCCGCTCCAACCCCAACCTCACCATCAAACCCGCAGACAAGGGTGGCGCAGTGGTAGTATGGCGCACTGACCTCTACATCGCCGAGGCCAGACGCCAACTCTCCGACACCACCTCCTACCGCCCCCTTGATCATGACCCCACACCCGAGCACCAAACCATCATCTCCAACACCATTCATGACCCCATCACCTCAGGGGACCTCATTGTTCCCCAACCCCGCACGGCCCGTTTCTATCTCCTTCCCAAAATCCACAAACCTGCCTGCCCTGGTCGACCCATCGTCTCAGCCTGCTCCTGCCCCACCGAATTCATCTCCACCTATCTGGACTCCATTTTCTCCCCTTTGGTCCAGGAACTCCCCACCTACGTCCGTGACACCACCCACGCCCTCCACCTCCTCCAGGACTTCCAATTCCCTGGCCCCCAACACCTCATATTCACCATGGACGTCCAGTCCCTATACACCTGCATTCCACATGCAGATGGCCTCAAGGCCCTCCGCTTCTTCCTGTCCCGCAGGCCCGACCAGTCCCCCTCCACCGACACTCTCATCCGCCTAGCTGAACTCGTCCTCACCCTCAACAACTTCTCTTTTGACTCCTCCCACTTCCTACAGACTAAGGGGGTGGCCATGGGCACCCGCATGGGCCCCAGCTATGCCTGCCTCTTTGTAGGTTATGTGGAACAGTCCCTCTTCCGCACCTACACAGGCCCCAAACCCCACCTCTTCCTCCGGTACATTGATGACTGTATCGGCGCCGCCTCTTGCTCCCCAGAGGAGCTCGAACAGTTCATCCACTTCACCAACACCTTCCACCCCAACCTTCAGTTCACCTGGACCATCTCCAGCACATCCCTCACCTTCCTGGACCTTTCAGTCTCCATCTCAGGCAACCAGCTTGTAACTGATGTCCATTTCAAGCCCACCGACTCCCACAGCTACCTAGAATACACCTCCTCCCACCCACCCTCCTGCAAAAATTCCATCCCCTATTCTCAATTCCTCCGCCTCCGCCGCATCTGCTCCGACGATAAGACATTCCACTCCCACACATCCCAGATGTCCAAGTTCTTCAAGGACCGCAACTTGCCCCCCACAGTAATCGAGAACGCCCTTGACCGCGTCTCCCGCATTTCCCGCAACACATCCCTCACACCCCGCCCCCGCCACAACCGCCAAAAGAGGATCCCCCTCGTTCTCACACACCACCCTACCAACCTCCGGATACAACGCATCATCCTCCGACACTTCCGCCATTTACAATCCGACCCCACCACCCAAGACATTTTTCCATCCCCACCCCTGTCTGCTTTCCGGAGAGACCACTCTCTCCGTGACTCCCTTGTTCGCTCCACACTGCCCTCCAACCCCACCACACCCAGCACCTTTCCCTGCAATCGCAGGAAATGCTACACTTGCCCCCACACCTCCTCCCTCACCCCTATCCCAGGCCCCAAGATGACATTCCACATTAAGCAGAGGTTGACCTGCACATCTGCCAATGTGGTATACTGCATCCACTGTACCCAGTGTGGCTTCCTCTACATTGGGGAAACCAAGCGGAGGCTTGGAGACCGCTTTGCAGAACACCTCCGCTCAGTTCGCAACAAACAACTGCACCTCCCAGTTGCAAACCATTTCCACTCCCACTCCCATTCTCTAGATGACATGTCCATCATGGGCCTCCTGCACTGCCACAATGATGCCACCCGAAGGTTGCAGGAACAGCAACTCATATTCCGCCTGGGAACCCTGCAGCCTAATGGTATTAATGTGGACTTCACCAGTTTCAAATTCTCCCCTTCCCCTACTGCATCCCTAAACCAGCCCAGTTCATCCCCTCCCCCCACTGCACCACACAACCAGCCCAGCTCTTCCCCCCCCCACCCACTGCATCCCAAAACGAGTCCAACCTGTCTCTGCCTCCCTAACCTGTTCTTCCTCTCACCCATCCCTTCCTCCCACCCCAAGCCACACCCCCATCTACCTACTAACCTCATCCCACCTCCTTGACCTGTCCGTCTTCCCTGGACTGACCTATCCCCTCCCTACCTCCCCATCTATACTCTCTCCACCTATCTTCTTTACTCTCCATCTTCGGTCCGCCTCCCCCTCTCTCCCTATTTATTCCAGCTCCCTCTCCCCATCCCCCTCTCTGATGAAGGGTCTAGGCCCGAAACGTCAGCTTTTGTGCTCCTGAGATGCTGCTTGGCCTGCTGTGTTCATCCAGCCTCGCATTTTATTATCTACATTCTGAAGATCTCAAGTCCAGATTTAAATGGACGATTAAATTGCCTCCCACAGTTTCTTTTTATTTTTAACACTGATGACACTGCTATCTGCAGATTGATGGTCAATCTTCATTTTGATAGTCAATTGGGTGAAGCTACCTCTTTTCTTCTATTAAAATTCTTCCTCTTAAGCTTTCTTGGCTTTTGTATCTTCTTCCCACAGATAGAGAAAGAAAGAGAGAGTGGCGGATGCTTGAGTTTGCAAAGTCTGGATGATTTTTTTTTCACTACTGCCCTGGTACTTTCTACTTTTTAACTCTATGCAGTTCAATGAATTGGAAAGCCTTTGTCAGGCAGAATTTTGTTCACTCAAAGACCCTTGGTACTGCTCAGCCTCAAATTCTTTCCCTATTTCAAAAAAGAACACCGTATTGCATGGCTAAAAATATGCAGCACTTTGCTTTTCATGTTGCAAAACTCTCCTGTTATTTCAGTTATCTCGCAGTCCAATTTCCACTTCAGTTTAGAGTCCCAGAAAAGAAAAACATGTGGTCTCTTGCAGTTCATTGATGTGATGGCATCTGATTGATTCTGCAGTGGTTTGAGCACTCTGTTTCAGCAAACTGACATATGCTGTGAGTTTTGCTCTTCCATTAAATAATTAAACAACTTTCAAGGGATTGACTATACAGCTATTTTCTTTGAAAGGAAATGTATTGTTTAATTATGGATACACCTCTCTGTTTGCTGGTTCTGGGTGGAGAGATGGCATAGTAGAGTCAAGGCAAACTATCGATTTGACATCTTAAATATTTGAGATGTATTATTATGCTCCTCCTAGTGTATAGAGTGCCTGGACTCTTATATGGGTGTGTCTGAAGAAATCTGGCTGTTTTGGCACTTGAAGCAAGCCACCAATGAATTTTGTAGAAAAGCCTAGAGGCTTAAAGAGCAGCTGAGAGTCAAGATTTACATCTGCTTTGGACTTTTATAATGAGTGCCCTGATACTTTAGTCTATTGTTACATTCAGCAGGTAATTGATCAGAAGCAGGGACTTCAACAACAACTGAATGACTGTTAGAGATATTTTTTGAAACAGCCTTTTAAATGTGCACAAATGTGAACAGAAGTAGAGCAAAACAGTGCAGCACTTCATTCGGATATTAACATAGAAAATGATGTAAGCTGTCAGCAGGTCAGGCAACATGTGAGGAGAAAAAAGTAATTGAACTGAACTGTTAAAACTTCTTTTCTCTGCATGTCGGATCTGCTAGGAGTTTCCAGCAGTTTCTGTGCTAATCTCTGAACACAGCCTATCTTGATACCCTTTATGAGACAGCATGAGGGTTTCTCGGTGGGTCTTCTCAAGACCTCCTCTGACAGAATCTGTAAAGCCACTTCAATAAGACTCTCATACAATCCTGTGCATTCACTGTTGCTTTTTATCCTCACTTTCAACAGTTTAAGAACAGCTAACAGACTTATATACTGCTAGAAGTTGGATACACAGCTCTATGACTTGAAAATTCTTGCAGGGTGTTTGAAGCTGGGCATTGGGAAGTGCTGTCCAGATCGGCTTCTGAACTAATATTCCCAACGATAACACAGTATCAGCATAGTAGCAGAGTATAGAATTGATCCTCCCTTGTATTACTCTTTTGTTTCTTACCTGCTTTTCAGATATTTCACAGATTGCTGTTTTGAAATTGTTTCAAATGTGTTTGTGGTCTTATCCTCTTTAGTCCCAAAAGGTAATGCAGTTGGAATACATGGAACTTTCCGTAAGAGCTCTATAAAGACATTCTCCTAACACTAGGTTAGAGATTCTACTCCTTCCCAGTTATCCCTATCATTATTAAAGCACTTTCATTATTTATACTTCTGAGGACTGATGCCTATGAATTATGAAAATGGGTACATTTGAAGTCTTCATGAGATACATGGATCTATTTGTATTTGAGGCCACTGAGAGGACACTGTGGGGTATTTTTCTTAAAGGTGTTTACTGGAAGTCACATGTTTCATCTAAATACTTGGATAAATGGAAGCTTCATGTCTGAGTTTAGGGTTGCCAGAAACTGTGGCTATCTGATTTTGTTTGGTATCAGTTGAGGTAAAACCTGTGGAAAAAAAAACCCCAGCTCAGAATATGCCATCTTTTTGAGAAATCCTGTTGCAAATTTGATGTTGAGAGTTGAAAAACTGAAATTGCTACTCTCCCTGAAAAGCTTCTGAAAGACTTACTCTTAATAACTCCTAATTGAAACATACTTGAAAACATTATAGCGAGAACTGGTGTTGCCTAGCTACCTGTCAATATGTGCAAGGATATCAGACTGAAAGTAACCTGGAACATTCCATATATTGTCCTTTTATTCTCTGGGAATTATTAAGTATTAGTCCAAAGTGCATTTTCTCAATGTTAACCACTGTGGAGAAAGTTTATTTATTTTTTTTCTAGGTGGTGCATGTGTGTTCCTGAGTATTTTGGATTATTTAGATGAGTAAATATTATATGTAATGCTTCAAGGGCTGTCAATCTTTTTTGCACCTGTCAAATATGTCTTGTATTTGAAAATAAATCAACAATTCTGTTGCTTATTAAAGCAACCTGGTTGGTAGATCATTCTTATTTCTAACCTAATGTAAATACAGTAAATAATTGGTCATGTTGGTAACTGGGTAAAACATTTGAATGTATGTCGCGACTGGTGGAGTAGTGGGACTAATGACAGACAGTGCACTGCTCCAAATCTGGTTATGTCATTAAGCTAGGGGCCCATCCAGGATAACACAAAGCCAGAAGCATGCAATTGGAAATGAAGCATTAATAGTTGAAAGGGATAAGGGGATCACACTAGGATTCTTATATATTAAAGGACAGGTTATACAACTAAAATGGGTTGTCAGTAGAGTACTTTTCTGTAGAGGGAAGATTCACACCTGAGTGATTTGCAGAAAATAACCGAAGTTATGGAAATAGCACTGGGCAATAGTGTTGGAATTAGATTTAAAAATAGGGGCCAAGATAGCAGACGTTATTGTGGTATTAGCACAGATTTTGAATTTAGAAGAAGGCAAAAGCAATCCAAATGTTTGTAATGAATTAGCTAGAATTCAAATGAAGTCAAAGCAATATGAAATAGAAAAAGACACTGAAAAGTCCAGGAAGAAGATTGGAAATGAGAATAAATGTACTTGAGACAGAAGGAAAATAAATTAATACAAGTAAGAGAAAAGGAAAGAGGAAGAAAATTGCAAAGGGAAAAATAGAGAAGCTGAGGGAGAATGGAAGTGACAGAGTTTCTAATGTGTATGCATTTATGTTAGGTTTGTAAGAAAGGTAAATATTTATGCTTCTATATTTCAAACTGTGTGTCAATCACTGGTGCATCTTTGTCAACTATGTAATACAGAATCCAAAATCCCTACAGTGTGGAAACAGGCCCTTTGGCCCATGGCCAATCCGCCTACACTGCACATCTTTGGACTGTGGGAGGAAACTGGAGCACCTGGAGGAAACCCACGCAGACACGGGGAGAATGTGCAAACTCCATGCAGAGAGTCACCTGAGGCTGAAATCGAACCCAGGTCCCTGGTGCTGTGAGGCAGCAGTGCTAACCACTGTACCATTCATATTTATATAATAAGCTAATAATTTTGCTGCTTCTTAAGGAAACCAATTGATAAAGTATATAATTAGCCATATTGATAACTGAGTAAAACATTTAAGTACATGTTGTGACCAATAGAGTCATGAGAGTGGAGAGAGACATTACACTCCCCCAACTTCAGTCTTAACATTACTTAGTAACATGGCTCTGGCATCATTCCTACATCATTATATATCATCGTTATATATACTTTAATGTTAATCCCATTACTCTACATCAACAACCCTCCCGCAAAGTCTTTATCCGCCCCTTTTTCATGGTCTGATTCTGCTCCCATTCCATGTCCAGGATACTTTGCATTCTTCCTTATTTCAGTGTTGCTTACCTTCAAGATTGTAGAGATTTCTTGTTCTGCCTGCTGTTATATAAGGTAATGGTTCTGAAGGAGTTAACATTGATTCGCCCAATCTTGTGACATTGAAGAGTCTTTGGATGGAGACACATGTAATTTGCATGAAATGCCAAGAGAGAGTAGATGAGTTCTATATTGTTATTGATAGGTCTTAGTTATTATTTCTGGCAAGAGTTACAACTCATTTGGGAAAGTACGCTAATTCTCAATCTCCACTGTAGTTGGGGTCACTAAAAAAGGAAATGATATAATCAAAGTACACAATGTCCCCAATTTACCTGTCTGTTGAAATCAAGTTAACATCAAATACTGAACATGTTCCTGTTCTTGACAAGAGTTCCTGCATATAACAAGTAAGTACATTCTAAACACAAGTAAACAGCAATGATCTTAGTTTTGCTCATCAAACCCTAACCCTCTTTTTAAACCAATACGAACATATTGGTAGACACAAGCACACAAAACAATACTAATTTTATGTGTGGATGGAAAGCAATATATGAAACTCAGTTAAATAGCACCAGTCCACAGGGATGTTAAGATCATATGAAGGCAAAAATATGATCATATGAGCAAGGAACTAGAGTAGACCACTAAGCTTTCTAAGCCTCCTCCATTATTCAATAAGGTCATGACCTGCTGATCTGACTTTAACTTCAACTCTGCATTCCCCCAATAACATTTCATCATGTTGGTAGTCAAGAATCAATTATCCTCCACCTGAAAAATATTTAAAGATTCTGCATCCACTGCTTTTGAGAAAGGGAATTCCAAAGACACTCAACCCTCTGCTAGGAAAAAAAAAGTTCCGTCATCTTTATTTTTAAATGGATGCCCACTTATTTTTTTAATTATGACCATTTGTTCTAAATTCACCCAGAAGAGGAAACATCCTTTCAAAATCCATCTGATCAAGTTCCCTCAGGATCTTATATATTTCAATTAAATCACCTCTGACTCTTTTAAATTCCAAAGAATATAGGCTGAGACTGTTTAGCCTTTCTTCATAATCCACTCATTCCAGATATTAGTCTAGTAAACCTTCTCTGAACTGCTTCTACTTCATTCACAGCATTCTGTAAGTTCAGTGTCCAGTACAATATGCAATATTCCAGATGTGGTCTTCGTAATACGTTGAATAACTGAAGTATAATCTTCCTACTCTTGCATTCAAATTCTCTTACAAAAAAAACATAGCATTCTATTAGCTTTCCTAATTACTTGCTGAATTTGCATCTTAATGTTCTATGATTCATACATGAGGGCATCCGGATTTCTGTATCTCAAAGCTCTGTAACTTCTCATCATTTAGATCTAATTTTATAAATGTGAATAATTAAACTCAATGAAGTTTAGTAGTGTGGAATAAGTCTTTGAATGTTCTTGATCAAATTACAAATTTTGTTAAATTCCACAAAATTTCATAACATAATATCAGTATATTCTGTATTGCATCGTTTACTTTACATTTTGTTATATGTTGAAAATACACTAACAGATTTAAGCCAAGAGATATTATCATGACTTGTAATATTCTTTATAGGCAACTTGACACTGCATGCATCTTAAATTCTCTCTTTTTAACTCATCAGAATGATTAACTCTCTAAACAGTGGTTTCTTTCAGCTTTCAGTCCCATTGTTATTTGTTTTCAGATTTTGTAATGAAGGTGTTTTACTTTTACTTTAACTTTCTCTTTTGTCAATAAAGTGTCCCATGCTCAAGTCTGATTCTACGGTTTGAAACTATTGTCAGCAGTTGTTCAGAATCCCATTTATATTTGTAAAGCTCAGAAACATACCAGGGTGCTCTCTGAAAATATTGAAGCTCTTTAGTTAGTAATGGCACTTACCATTAAAGACACATGCCGATGTGTTGTGAAAAATCACATTGTCTTTGTAAGCTCCATAGCCCAGGTATTTACCATTTTCAAACGGAGCACTTTCATTGAATTGATAGCACAGTAGCTAAGAACATATGATGCTACTTTAAAGCAATAAGTAGCTATATAAATGCAAGTTTTTCAATACCTCTTTCAGGCTGATTAATCAATTTTACGAAGGAAGCATATTTGCGTCTATCTGAGACTTATCACTGGAAAAGTTCTCAGTACGCCAAATAGGTCCAGGTGGAAACTTGCTTTAATATCATATCTGAACAACAGCAGCATCTCTTGGTGCTGGACCTATGCTGAGCCAGATACCGGCATAGATTTTGTGGGCAGCAGAGAAGACGATAGTTAACGATCTATCAGCTTCAGTCAGAACAATAAGTATAAATTGCCAGATCACATTTCCTTTGAAGTAGTGAATCCTGCATCATGATAAAAGGCAGAACAGGGTTACAGGATTCCTGTTGCAAAATGTGTTTGCTTCACAAAATGGAATAAAGTTCACACAATCAGAAATACTGAAAACACACTAACTTTTGTTGAGCAATTGGACCATGTTTTCAGCCTTAGAGGTACCTATAGGAACAATATCTATCAATCGTTAAATCTAATCCCTTACAGTGGGGTAGTATTTGGGGGGGAAGGGTTAACAGTTGATGATGGGAACACTGCTTTTGGAGATTTTCTGAGTTCTGTGGAATTAATTTCACTTTTTCTGATGGTAATTTCATTTTTGCACCAACTGCAGGGAATCTCCAACATCCAGCAACAACGATGTCATCAAGCAGACTCAGGTCCCAATCATATTGCAGAATTCTCACAGACAGAAAGCAAGTTAACAATACATGAGGATCAATGGTCGGCACAACATTGTGGGCTGAAGGGCCTGTTCTGTGCTGTACTGTTCTATGTTCTATGTTCTATGTTCTAATACAACGCATTGATCATCCTTCATTTTTAAGTGATTTTGCAGAAGGCAAAACAAAGAATGTGACATGCAAATGGGACAAAGGTAGAAACTAAAATACCATGGGCAAACTTGAAGGAAATATACTTTTTTAAAAATTACATTACAAACCATTGTAACGTTTGTCATAATGGAGAAAAATAAATTCTGGAAATATAACATTTGTTTTTCAAGGCCAGAGTGGTTGCTCAGTAATTAATAAGAACTGAGTACACCATATATTATTGAACATGTTACAGATTTTCCAAGGAATTTTATGGTGAGATTACCAGAATAAATGTTAAAATGTCATTATCGTCATATGGCTGCTCTCATTAGAGTTTATCCAATCACCGCCATACCTCAGGCAGGGGGAGGGATTGAGAAAAAGGATCTTTCACGATAACATCACGTTACATTGTAAACGAACCATCCAGCCAACTGAGCGAAACAAAGCCCTTTGGAATACATTATTTTCATGTGATTCCAAATGATTTCCATATATATGGCACCCCAGAATGGGCCTTTAACACAAAAAACCTTTTCAGTGTAATCTACAAAGGTTGAGGCACTCAGACCATGCCACAATAGCTCTCTAATTATGGGGATTAGGTACTTCCTAATCAACCTATTCAGAAATCCTCTGGAGCAGGCGAGACTTGAACTTGGGTCTCCTGGCTCAAAGGTGGGGAGATTAACTCAGTAGATATTTCTTAATCAACCTATTCTAATGTGTTGTGACACACCTCCAAAGCAGATTAAACATGACCCTGGGCTTCCTGCTTCAGAAGTACAGATGCTACCACTATGCCCCAAGAGCCCAATATTAATAACCTGATCATCAAAAATTTGCTACATGTTTTCTAATCAGCCTGGTCTAGGGTGTTATTATGCACCTCGGGAGGAAGTTCAACTTGAACTTGGGCTTACTAGCTCCAAGGTAGGGATATTACCATCACACCACGAGACACAAATAACACTAACACTGTAGACATTTTGTAATTGCCCTGTTCAAGGATGTTATTACATACCTCTAGAGCAGATTTGAACTGAATCTCCTGGCCCAAAGATATTATCATTGTGTCACAAGAGCCATTACACTACCACTGTCGATATTTTCTAATCAACTGTTCAGAGATTTGTGACACACTTCTGGAGCAGGTGGGCTTTGAACCTGGGCCTCCTGGCTCAGGGATAGAGGAACTACCACTGTGCCACAAAAACCCCAAACACTACCCCAATGTAAGGGTTTGGATTAAATGATTGATAGGTGTTGTTCCTACAGGTACCTCTAAGGCTGAAAACATGGTCCAATTGCTCAACAAAAGTTAGTGTGTTTTCAGTATTTCTGATTGCGTGAACTTTATTCCATTTTGTGAAGCAAATATATTTTGCAACAGGAGTCCTGTAACCCTGTTCTGCCTTTTATCATGATGCAGGATTCACTACTTCAAACGAAATGTGATCTGGCAATTTATACTTATTGTTCTGACTGAAGCTGATAGATTGTGCCATCAGTCTAGTCCCCTTAGTTCACAGGTGCAACATAAATCAAAAGTGCATTTTCCACACATGGAAGCATTTCAGGACATGATTTACGTAAACACACACAGAGTGGAACAGGAAGGGACAGAGTGTACAAACATGAAAAGGAGCAGCGAAAAGAGCCAAAAGGGTAAAAAGTGGCAAAAAGGCAAAAATAATAGCCCTTTTCTTAAAAGCTCATTATATTTGGAATGAAAGGAATGAATTCATGGCCGATTTAAAGGTTCTGAATAATATCTTATAGCTGTAACAGACACATGGCTACAAGGAGTTCAAAGCTGGGAACTAAACATTCAGTGATATGTGACTTTTCCATAAGACATGCAGGAAGGAATGGGTGGTGGGATAGCTTTGTTAGTATGGGATGGAATAAGCGTGATAGCAAGAAATGTTCCTGAATCAGAAGAATCCATATGGGTGGTGGCAAGAAATAATAAGAGGAAGAAAACACTAGTGGGAATAAGTGTTAGACCCCTTATCGATAGCCGTTCTGTAGATTAGAAAATATATCATGCAACAATGAGGGAATTTTAAAAAGTCATAAGTGACTTTAGTCTTCAAGTAGGTTATAAAAGTCAAATTGGCAGATGTAACCAAGAAGAAGCATTCTTACAGTTTATTCAGGACAGCTTTTTGGAACAATATATTGTGGATCCAAACAGGCATCAAGTATTTTGGACCTGGTGTCAGCCTATCTGCGTCTGAGATGAAGAGCTCACTAATATAGTTAGACGATACCCTTTAGTTTTGTCTGAAGTGCCAATGTGTTAACTGACATAGTAGCCAAAACAAGCCATGGACAGTGTGAGCATGCATACAAAATGTGCATGCAGGTGTTAAGGGAGCAAACTAGCAGCCTGCAGATACGTCGTGGCTCCTGAGCTGGTGGCCTGCATCTGCATGCAAAGTGTTCCTACTGCAGCCTTTTGGCATTAATTACAGGTGAGTCCTGCAATGCACATCTGTACTTCCCTGAGTAATCTGAAAATGGGTCAGACAGGTGTCATGATCGTCTTAAGAGGTTGGAAAATGTCAGGTACCAATGTCCATAGATGAAGGGCGTAAGTGGCTGGCCCCTACAGATCATGCTGTGTAATGCTGTTTGGTCCCAAGCAACAAGGAGGCTCCTAGATAATAAAATGTGAGGCTGGATGAACACAGCAGGCCAAGCAGCATCTCAGGAGCACAAAAGCTGACGTTTCGGGCCTAGACCCTTCATCAGAGAACAAGGAGGCTCCTCTCAGCTTGTGGGCTGAAGTCGCTAGGTAACTGCTCGTACTTCCATGTTGAGCATTTAATGAAGTGAATGGGTGTTTGACAAACTATAAAAATCCTTAATTGGCAACTTGCTACTGCCTGGAGAAAAATTCATATCATGGCTCAGCAAAAGCATTAAAAATAGTTTGAGACGCTCTCAGTATTGAAACAGGCCTCAGCAGACTCTTGCCATATTCTGTCACAAATCATGCCATAGCCCATGGTACTCATTCTGCCCCATGTCTTTTTGGTCTAATGGTCTCACACATCCACTCTCACTCTAGTGTATGAGGAAAACAAAATCAGATTTATCTGCAGTGTTTCACTTTCTGAAAAAAAATCAAAGATAGGTTATTCAAGAAGGCAAAAAATAAAGCATAGAATGTTCCAGAGTCTGATGCTTTAATGGTTTGGCAAGTCCAGTGAAATCACAAATTATACATGCATTATTTATTTATTCACGGAGATTTAGGCTTACTGCCTAGGCCAGTAATTTTTCCCCAATTTTTATTGCTCTGGAGAAGGTGATGGTGGACTGCCTTTTTGAACTGCTACAGTGTTTGTGGAGCGGAGAAACCCTGTACTACTGTTACACCTTAGTGCAGTAATGCAGTAGAAATCAATCCCCACTATACCCAGACTCATCATATATGTTAAAGATTTTATAAAGGTACACAAAATTCACCAATTTGGCTGTTCTTCAGATGTGGGTTGACAGAAAGCTCAGACTGGGGATCTGTACTTAACAAGAGTTGCAATTTATTGTGAAGTGAGTTGGATGGCTGGTTTGTAATATAGAGTGCTCCTACCAGCATGGGTTCAATTCCTGCAATGGCTGAGGTTACCATAAATATGTCTCCTTTACCTGAGATGTAGCGCCTCTCAGGTTGAACTACCACCAGTCCCATCTCTTACCTTCGCTCTGTCTCTCTCTGTCTCTAATGGGCAAGCAGCCATATGGTCCTCTGGGATTCTGGTGACAAATAAATAGATTCTAGCTACAGATAAATAATTATGGAATCATTCACATGTTTGCTAGTCAAAACTCAAAGTATTCTTGCACAAGCAAGGAAAAACATGATCATTATGTTTGGAGGGAAAGGACTGGGAATGGTGTTCAATGGTCTCTGTTTACAACGTTCACTGGGGTGGTCCTCATGGCTTGTCAGAATGTGCTGTTCCTTGATTCTCCTTCTCCAGATAATTTAGCTTGCTTGCAGAAGACGTAGATGATAGGTTCACACTTTCAAAGTTTCTGGCTTACTGATTTAGAGCCATAGATTACAGCAAATGATCGGAGAAAAATGAATTTTCCTATGTCTTGAGGTGATACCTCGTGTGGAGAAAAGAGATAGCTCTGGTTCTTGCAGATATCCTATGGCTGCTGGCTATCTCATTTACACTGCCACATTATCTGGAAGCCATCACGTTTTTGTTGGTATGGTCATTGATAACCAGTCACCAGCCCACTGACCAATTAGCTACTTGTTGCAAGCTGAAACATCATTTATACACATCCCCTCCCATCCCTTACTAATTCCAGCTCATCTACAGTCACCTTCCCTCCACGCTTGAGTACACAGCAGAGTAAACAGCAGCATTTACAACAAGAGTCAGATCTTTTTCTTTTAAAATGTGCATCAACCCTTAAAAGAATTCTTGGTTCTCTAAACAGTCTTTTTCTCATTTCAGTCCATAATCAAAAATATAGAAAAATAAAAGGATACAGTCATTTCGTTAGAATAGGGGTTTGAGGATTTTGACCCAATTTCAGTGAAAGAATGGTGATATAGCTCCAAATCAGGTCATTGTGTGATTTGGAGGGATACTTGGTGTTGATGTTCTCATTGATCTGCTGCCCTTGTCCAGGTTGGAAGGTGATGTTGAAGGACCCTTGGTGAGTTGCTGCAGTGCTTCTTGTGGATGGTGCACATTGCTGTCGATGTGGGTTAGCGGTAGATGATGTTGAAGGTGGTGGATTGGGTGCCTATCAAACAGGCTACTTTGTCTTGGATGGTATTGGAGGTCTACTGATCCAAGCAAGTGGACAAAATTCTTTCAAATATCTGACAAGTCACTTGTAGGTGGAGGACACCAACTCATGAAGAATTTTCTTCTGTTTCCCATTCACTTCAGTTTTACTAGGGTCTCTTAATGCCACACTGATCAAATGTTACCTTGATGTCATGAACAGTTACTCCCACTCCCACTTGGTATATTTGATGTTTTGCAGACACAGCTTGCTCAGGAAATGCAATCTGGAGATCTTCTGAGATATTTGTCTGATATCAAGTGCTGGCTGAACAGATGTTTTCCTCACCTGAATTTTGGGAAGACTGAAGCTACTATCATACTTCACCTCAAACTCCTAGAGACCATTTTCATCCATGTCCTGACCAACTCTCTGAAAATATGTTAGACCAATTAAAACCTTGTTCTTCTGCTTAAGTCTGAGATGATCTTCTAAACTCCATAACCACCCCACAGCCAATACTGCCTACTTCCAAGTTCACTTCATCTTTCATTTCCAACCATGCCACTCCTCATCTGCTGTTGCAATTCTCATTTTTTTTGACCTCAACTAGTCCAACTATTGCAACATTTTCTTGGGTGTGACCTCTTACCTGGCAAACTCCATAAATCTCAGCTCGCCCAAACACCTATTAACCCATCACTCCTATGTCTGCTGGCCGAGATTGGAACCCAATTTGCCAACGCCTTGCTCTTAATATTCTCGTTTTTAGTTTTCCATGACCTTGTTCCTTCCTACATCTCTAATCTCTTCCAGCCCTTCAATCATCACATTCTGGGCTGTTTTCCCTCGCATTTTAATCATTATATCTTTATGGCTATGCCTTCATATGCAAAGCTGAGGCTCTGATATTTCCAACCTAAACCTCTCCACCTCACAAGGTACTGCTTGTGTTAAGTGCCTTGGGACATTTTACTCTGTTAACAGTGCTATATATAAGTGCAAATCGTTTTTTGTTGTTGTTGCTTGCAGGAAACGGCTCCAAAGAGATCAATTTTTAGGTTCTGCCATTTAATTGTTCTTTCTTTTCATAAGTTGGATCAATATTTGTATATATTTGAGTTTGATTGTTATAAAAATAATCAAAAGCTCAACCAAGTACAATTCAATGTAGTTGCTTGTACAGTTGTGATAGAAGTAGGGATTCTACGGGTGTGATTGAAAATTATGGTTTGTGAAATTATGTTGATATTCATAAAACATGGCAGGAGGGCATTCAGCCCATTATGTCTCTATTCAGTTAGTGAATGGTGAAGTTGTCATTGTCCATAAGGATGCTTTCACTGGAGAGGAAAGACTAGTGGTGGCTTAAACCCGAGTGTCACCATGTCCAAGTTGAGGGAAGAGGATGTAAAGGACAGTCCTTCATAGTAACCAAATGGGAATTGAAGCTATGCTATTGTCATCACTCATCAGCCATCCAGTGAATTGAGTTAACTGACCCCCGCCTCCCCCCACAATTCAGCAATACTGCTCACCTATTCTTTCAGAGCCCTGCACCAGTTTATCTTCTCAAGGGTTTCTCCAATTTCCTTTTGAAAATTACTCTTAAATCTGTCTCCACTAACTTTTCAAACAGTGCTTTCTAGGCGAGAAATGTTCTAGGGTATTGTTTGATTAAATTAAAGTGAAGAATTTTCTTTGAGCCCTCAACTTGAAGTTTCAGAAATTACTTGTGATTAAATAATTGTGGTAGAATTTATGGCATAGCAAATTTCAATGTCAGTGGTAAGTGGAGCTTTGGAAAAGCTAAACATTAGCGTGTACTTCTTTGCACAAATCTTCTTCGTGTACTTAAATGGCTCAATGCTCTGTTTCTCTATTTTGAATCTGAGATCGTCTGCTGTTTCCATTAATGGGCTTCACGCTCAAATGAAAAGTTAATACATAAAGTGGATCATAGTGGACAAAAACATGGCACTCACAGTGACAGGGATCTGAGTTTGATACTAGCCTTCGGCAATTGTCTGTGTGGAATTCAAGATAACAAAGTGTGAAGCTGGATGAACACAGCAGGCCAAGCAGCATCTCAGGAGCACAAAAGCTGATGTTTTGGGCCTAGACCCTTCATCAGAGAGAGGGATGGGGAGAGGGTTCTGGAGTAATTAGGGAGAGAGGGGGAAGCGGACTGAAGATGGAGAGAAAAGAAGGTAGGTGGAGAGGAGAGTGTAGGTGGGAAGGTAGGGAGGGGATAGGTCAGTCCCTCCCCTCCCTACCTCCCCACCTATACTCTCCTCTCCACCTATCTTCTTTTCTCTCCATCTTCGGTCCGCCTCCCCCTCTCTCCCTATTTATTCCAGAACCCTCTCCCCATCCCCCTCTCTGATGAAGGGTCTAGGCCCGAAACGTCAGCTTTTGTGCTCCTGAGATGCTGCTTGACCTGCTGTGTTCATCCAGCTTCACACTTTGTTATCTTGGATTCTCCAGCACCTGCAGTTCCCATTATGTCTGTGTGGAATTTGTGCATTTCCCAGTGTCTGCATGTGTTTCTGCCAGCTGCTCCAGTTTCTACGCATGGTCCAAAAATGTGCAGGTTAGGAGGATTGGACATGCTAAATTGCTCCATTGTGTTCAGAGATATACATCCCAAGACACTAGGGGGCAACTTACCAGGGCCTGTTCACCTAAATTGTACATCTTTGGATTGTGGGAGGAAACCAGACCATCCAGCAGAAACCCACATGGACATGAGGAGAATGTGCAAACTCCGTACAGACAGTCTCCCAAGGCCAAATGTACAGAGATATACAGGAAAAGTGGTAAATGTGGTGTTACAGGGATAGGGTGGGGGAACGGACCTGAACGAAGCTCTTTGGAAGGTCAAGGCAAGTGCAATGGGCTGAATGGCTTCTTTCTGCACTGTAGGGATTCTATGATTAAGGGGGTGGCTCAGAGGTTAGCACTGTGTCCTCGCTATTCAAGGGAACTGGGTTTGATCATAATTTGGGTGATTGCCTGTGTGCAGTTTGTACATTCTCTCCATGTCAATGTGGGTTTCTGTTTGGTGGTGTGGTTTCCTCCCACAGTCCAAGGATGTACAGTTTAGGTGAATTCACAATGATAAGTTGCCCCATAGAGTCTAGGGATGTACAGGTTAGGTGGATTAGCCATGGTAAATGTGGGGTTATGGGGATAGGGTACGGTGCTGAGTTTGGGTGGAATGCTAAATGGAGGGAATGGTGTGGACTCGGTGGCCCAAATGGCCTCATTCCACACTGTAGAGATTCTATATTAGCCTGTACTTCAGCCGCTGAATTCAGAGAGATAGTTATTTGACAAGGCATTCGACAAGGTGTCTCACAAAAGGCTGCTGCTTAATATAAAGGTGCACAGCATTACAGACCATGCATTAACATGGATGGAGGAAGCAAAGAGTGGGGATAAATGATTGCTTTTCTGGTTGGTGAGTGGTGGCCAGTGGTGTGTGTCAGTGATCAGAGATGGGTCTGCAATTGTTTACAATTTTCATAGATGATTTGGAATTGGAGGCCATGTTATTGTGTCAACATTTGTGGATGACACTTTGACAAGTGGTAGAGCAAAGTGTGCAGATGACTCTGAAGGTTGCAGAGAGATATAGACAGTTTAAGTGAGAGGGCGAAGGTCTGGTGGATGGAATTCAATGTTGATAAATGTGAAACCATTTTGGCAGGAATAACAGTCAAAGAGACTATGACTTGAATGGTCAAAAATTGCAGCATGCTGCTGCGCAGAGGGGCCTGGGTGTCCTTGTGCATGAATTGCAAATGGCTGGGTTTGCAGGTACAACAGGTAATTAAGAAAGTAAATGGAATTTTGTCCTTCATTGCTAGAGGGGTTGAGTTTAAGATCATGGAAGTGATGTTGCAGCTGCAGAGGGTGGTGGTGAGGCCACACGTGGCGTGCTGTGTGCTGTTTTGGTCTCCTTATTGGAGAAAGGATGTACAAGCACTGGAAGGTGTGCGGAGGAGATTCACTCAGTTGATGCCAGAGATGAGACAGTTGACTTATGAAGAGAAGCTGAATAGACAGATTATATTCATTGGAATTTAGAAGCATGAAGGGGGTCATATAGAAGCACATAAAATTATGAAGGGAATAGATAGTAGCAGGGAGGATGTTTCCACTAGTCGATGAAAAATCAGGGGGACCAGATGTAGGACTGAATTGACGCAGACCTTCTTCACCCAGAGTTGTGAATCTGTTTGAATTCCCTAGCCAGTGAAGTAGTTGAGTCTTCCTCATTTAATGTTTTTAAAGCTAAAATAGATAATTTCTTGAAGAGTAAAGGAGTTAAGGATTATGGTGAGAGGGTGACTAAGTGGATTTGAGATCATGAACTTATTGAACGGCAGAGCAGGCTTGAAGAGCCGGATGGCCTACTCCTACTCCTGGTTCTGGTAATTATGTAGTTGCTCCTAGCAACAGACCCTATGGGCAATTGTGTGTAAAATACCAGGCCGCAAAGCATAGAATCAAAATTTAATTTGGAACATATTTAGAAAGGACCCATAACTTAAAAGAGAAGAAGCATCCATTATAAACAAAATGAACATGGAAAACTATAAATTTATGTTGTGGGATAGGTTCTGACTCGAGTTACAGGCTTGAAATTGTTAATTGATCCCATGCTCAATTTCATTTGGTTTAAGAGCTTACAGGTAATGATAACCTCAATTGAACAATGTAAAATTCCCTGGCCAGATAAAGTTACACTGTTCAATTGAAGTTAACTTCACCTACTTTTCCAATTTGTACTTAGTGTTATTATTTATAAGAACAAGGGACAAATGTTTTTGTTAAAAAGAACAGAAAGAAGTCACAGCAGTATGTTAAGCGCCCATTCACTAATACCACCAACTGTTCGTGATACACAGCAGGAAGAGACAGGTTAATATTTGGATGTGACCCTTCATTTGAATTAGGTTGCAGCAGTATGTTTCACTCAAACACTCAAGTTACTCGAAAATAAATGTTGTTTGAGTGATTATAAATCAGCAGTACCTGAAATACCATTACCTTCTGTTGCAAAGTGTTTATGACTGGTGAGTGGAAATTCAGCACATATGGTGATTAATAAATTTGCTGATGAAAGGTCATCTCAGCTTGAATGATTGATTCTGTTTCTCCCCTCAAATGCTGCTAAGCCTACTGAACATTTCCAGCCTTTTTTTGTCTTTATTCAAGATAATTAGCTTTTTTTTTGCATTGGACATGTATGAATGCATGGGATTATTATAGATATGCGCTATAAAGATTTTAATTCATACAATAAAATGTCATATTGGCCATCAGATTTACCTGACAATTTAAAGCTGCCTTTTAACCCATTTTGATATTTATATTTCCAACGTTTCACATAGCATCATAGAGTTATTGCAGCTTATAAGGAAGCCCTTTTAATGGGGAGTGCAGCTAGTGCATAGTTAGCTACAAAGCATCAAAAAATGCATCAAATAACGTGTCAAAATACAAATTTTCCAATGGCTCACAAATCTAATGAAATTTATAAAATCACCCTTCACAAAGTTGTTTGTTTATCAAGGTGCATGCTGAGGGAATACTTCCCCTTTTGAGAGAATCTGTAACTTGGTGGCAGTTTCTAGGTAAAGGGTCTTTCATTAATGAAGAGGAGGAATTTCTCCTTCAAGATGGTTGTGTGTAGAATTCTTTCCAACAGTGCGTAATGGAGGGTGGAGCAAAGAAAATATCCAAGACTGAGTTAGATAGATTTTTCACAAGCAGGTGAGTCAATGGTTGAGTGGATTAGATAGAAAATGGAGATAAAGACACGATCAGATCAGCCATGATCTTATTGAATTGCAGGGCAGTCTTGAGGGGTCAACTTGTAGAGTCCAACTGTTTATATGTACTTATTTCCATCTTCATTACAAAGTGCACTTTTCATAGTGTGATGGTTAATAGTTAAAATAATGAGATGATGTGTATCATGATATAACAGTGACAGAAGGAGTCATGTGCAAGAGTCTGAGAAGACCGTTGGAATAGGGTACAACAGAAAAATGTAGATTATAAATCCCTGGAATGGGGAAGCAGACCATGGTGCCCATGAATGCACACTGTCCTTCTAAACAGCATTCTACCCCCACCCCTATAACCCTGCATTTTCCATGGATAATTCACCTCACCTACACATCCCTGGATATTTTGGGCAATTTAGCATCGCCAGCCCATCTAATGTGCACATCTTTGGACCATGGGAGGAAATCCACGTAGGAAGAATGTGCAAACTCCACACAGTCACCTGAGGCTTGAACCCAGGTCCTTAGCAGTGTGAGGCAGCAGTGCTAACCACTGAGCCATCATTCTGCCTGTATAGTGTAAATAAAGGAGTTTTGAAGAACTAAACTGGAAATGGATGTAACTCACTCACAGGTCAGTGAAACCTTCCAAATCCAGAACAGACTACTGAATGAAGACTGATCCAAATTGTATTCAAAGTGGAACCAAATTACATTTAGCTGTGAAGTCCAACCCGCACACCTCTCCCCACCCCACCCATTGACTGAATTGGTCTACAGAAAGAAGGCCAAAACATGAAAGGTCAAATTGTTTCCTATGTGAGTGACTCTTTGGGAAACTTCTGCTCCTGAGGTATTTTGGGTTACAATCTCTCGTTGACGTAATTCCATAAGTTTCAGCATAAATCCTTCCACTTCTTACTCTTGCATCGTCAAACTTTACATCTATATTGAAAGTATGTTTTTATAAATGAAAGCATTCACATAATGTTTGCCCCAATGCCCCTTGATCTTTTTTTGCCCTCCTGGTTCACTTGTGGCGCTGCCTGAAAGATTTGATTCGTTCCTGGAGGCTCTAGGGAAACGTAAAACATCTCCGTGATAAGTCTACATTCCACTGCAATTTCAGTCTAACTCCTCCTTTTCACCTGTCAGATCTGATTATTGACCTGTCAGATTTTTTCAATTCTCCTCTGGGGCTGGTAGTGGTGTTTGGAAAGCTCTTGTCAGCTTTTTTCTAGTAGTTTACTCAGTTTTCCTGAATACAATTGCCATATTCCTTGCTTACGAAACTCAGGCAAATCGGTGCTTTGCGTGCAGAGCACAGAGACACTGAAAAGTAACAGTTCGCCTGCACGTCTGTTGGTGTGCGATGGGACTGTGTGATCGGAAGACATGCTGTAAGATCCCTGCATGTGTACCGGAAGTTCCCTGTACGGGCTCCGGGTGTATTATTTCCTGTTTACAGGCGGGAAGAGTGAACCTTTTACTGCACTTTTGCCTTTGAACATTTCTGTGTCTGCACGCTGAGGATTTATTAAAAAAAATCTTCTTTTCCCCCTCCTTTTCCCGGCGGTTAGAAGATGGCGGCGTTGGCGGAGGCGGGGGAGCCGGACCGGGACCAGGAGCAAGACCGAGAGCAGAACCGGGATGGATCGGCGGCTGGCGCTGCAACAACAGCCGGCAACGTAGCAGCTGCGACCCGGGCCGTGCTGGAAGTGGCAGTCCCGGGCTCCCGACCTTTGCGGCTTCTGGAGTGGAGTGTGAAGGTGGGCTGTCCGGTGCAGATCGGCACGGTGTTGGCTCACTGCCTGCCCGTGGAGCAAGAGAGCGACGCCGAACGCGAAAGGCCCCGGTCTCGGCCCCAGGAAAAACGGGTGAAGTCGGACAGGGCCGGAGTGGTCAAGGAGCTGTGCTGGCAACCAGGCCAAGTGGTGCCCAGTGGGTAAGAAACGATGGAACGTTGCCCGGGGATCGGGGGATACACCGAACACACGTCACATGGGGTTGGAACGTTGAATTACAATGGAATGTTGCCCGGCCATCAGGGGGATACACGACACAACGCGTCACAATGAGATGGAACGTTGAGCTACAATGGAATGGAATGTTGCCCGGGCCAGGGATGGGGAAAGATCGCAAACCGAGCTCCAAGACACTTTAATCAGTAGCAAATATTAAAACACTTCTGCAGAATGTGCAGATCGTATGGGGGAAAGGGGTGTGCATTTCTCCAGTGGAAGGACGAGGAGAATGTTGTCCTTTTAATTTGATGGGGGCGTTGGGAAAAGGGAAACTCTTTCTTTACAAAGGATGCACGATGATAGACGACTTCCATTTCGTTAAGAAACCACCTTGGTAAGGGATAAGTGAAATTGACATGACAGGTGATTGCTGAAGTGTACGTTCCCTGGCACTGTTGTGTATAAGTTGTGGACGTTTCGTGATCAGTTGAAGAACACGTTTGTAGGTGATATTGGTGTTTCTGTTGTTTGGAACCCCAGGCGTTTCCTGCCCAGTTTTTGTATTTTTGCATTCTGCCCCTCTTGCTGAGCTTTTATAGTTGGCAGTTTCATTGACACTCACATTTTGCTTTTGCATGCACAGATGATGGTGAAGAGTGTTGAACAAAGCAGTACTTTAATTCTAAACTGCATGAGTTCATGACCGACGCAAAGAAAAATTTCATGTGCGTTTGGGCCTTTGCAATTGACTACCTAGCAAATCCACATAATCAAAGGAGGCCATTCGGCCAGCTCTCTGCAGAGGCAACTCCTGACCTCAACTGTTCTCTCCCCCTCCCCCGTATTCTACAGTTATTTCACTTAAGCAGTTCCATTTTGAAAGTCAGTATTGAAGCTGCCTCCACAGCACTTTCAGGCTTTGCATTACAGATCTTAACCACTCATTGCGGAATAAATGTTTTCCTTACGTCACGGTTGGTTCTTTTGCCATTTGCCTTATATTGTGTGCTCTGGTTCTTAGCCTAGTTGTCAGTGAGTAAAGATTTTGTCTGGACTCTGCATGGTTTTGAACACTTCTCTCAAAACTCATCAAAACCTTCTCTGAGGAGAACAATCCCAGTCTTTCCAATTATCCATGTAACTGATGTCTCTGTCTGCTGGATTCAGGTTCATGAGTCTTTCCCGAGCCAGTCCAATGCTACCATGTCCTTCCTGAAGTGTGGTGTACAGAATTGGATACTGTGCACTAATTGAGGGCAAAGCAATGATTTCTAAGGTTTGTGTTGTATCTTTGCTGCTTTTGCACTCGTTCTATAAAATATAAGTATGATTAACTGCTTAATCAAATGCCCTCCTGCCTTAAATATTTTATGAACAGATGTCTCTGCTCCTGCCTCATCTTTTGAATTGTACCATTTAAGCGAAGTTGCCTCTTTCCTCTTCCCATAAAATTTAATCAGTTCATGCTTTTCTGCATTAAATTTTATCTGCCACACATCTGTCTGTCCTATCAGTGTATTTCTATCCCCTTGAAATCAATCAGTCTACTCCTCATGAGTTTATTATATTTCCCAAGTTTTGTGTCACCTGAAAGTGCTGAAATTGAGCTCCATACGCCCAAGTCATTAACATAGAACAGTAAAAGCAGTGGCCCCAGGCCTGGGGATCCTGCCACTTAACACTCTCCTGGTCTGAAAAAAAAAGTTCACTGCCATCTCTTTCATGTCATTCAGTCAACTTTGTCTCTGTGACACCACTGCTCCTTTTATTCCATGGCATCAGTGTTGATGCCCAGCCTTAATAGTTGGCACTTTCTCACCAGTCATTTGGAACTTCTGTACACTGTTGACACCAGCTCGTCTTCATTACTCTCATTAACCCTGTCTGTTACCGTGCTTAAAAAACTCAGTCAGGTAACATAATTTGACTGTAATAAATCTGCGCTGGCTTTCTTGAGTGAAACCACATTTATCCGAGTGACTATTAATGTTTTCCTTGACTATCTATCTGAAAGCCTTCCCACTAGGGGAAGTGAAATTGACATATTAGTCAATTACTGTAGTTACACTGACTGACCCTGCATTATTGAATGGATCTACGCATCCTTTTTTGAACAGGCTTATAACTTGTGTAATTCTCCAGTCCTCTGGCAACACTCCAGTATTTAAGAAAGGTTGGAGGGTTATGGCTCGTGACTCAGCAAATTCTACTCTTTCTTCCTTCATTATTTCTGGATTCATCCATCTTCATAAATTTTATCCCAGTGTCTTAAGTCTTTCATTGCACTTTTAGCAGTATCTTTTTCCTTGATAAAGATATATAAAGTGCTGAATTAGAACCTCAGCCTTGTCCTCTACTTCCATACTTAAATCCATGGTTTGCTGTCTCATTGCCCTCACCCCTCCTTTTATTTATATGCTTACTGAAGACTATGGGATTCCTTTTTATGTCAGTTTCTTTGTATACCCTGTTTTCTCTTCTCTCACTTCCTTTTTCAGTTTCCCTCTGAGTTTTCTGTATTCATCCTGGCTCTCACTTGTACTGTTGACCTGAAAGTTGTCATTCAACATTCTGTTTCTCTGCTTCACCTTACTGAGTATTTCCTCAGTCAGTCAGTGAACTCTTTATTTGAATACCTTTCTCCCAATGGGAATGTGCCTCGACTGCACTTGAACCACACTCTCTTTAAAGACAGTCTTTGTTCCATTGTAGTTTCATCTTCTAGTCTTTTCTCTAGGCCAGGCCTGTTCTCAGTCGACTAACATTGACCATTCCTCAGTTAGCTTTCCACTTTTACCCTGAATTGCATCTTGTATTTTACACTGGATTGTATTTTTTTTGAACCACGTTTAACCTAAACCTTGTAGATACTGTGATCACTGATCCTCAAATGCACCCCAGTTGATACCTGATCCTTTTCTTTCTCCAGATTCAAATCAAGCAATGCGTCCCTTCTTTTGAATTGATAACCTACTGATGCACAACATCCTTCCGAACAGACTTAAGAAACTTTTTCTTAACTGTCTTCCCTTTATACTATTGTTATTCTACTTTCTGTGTAAATATTTAATAACCCCCCGTTATAACTACTCTGATTCTTTCCTCTCTGGGCTATTTGCCTGCAAATTTGATTTCTCATCTGTTTTTATAAATTAAGCTGTTCAGAAATATTATGACAGACCTCTGAAACAGGTGAGGTTTGAATCCTGGCCTCCTGGCTCAGAGACAAGGAGACTGTCAGTGCATCACAAGAGCCTTGTCTCTGTCTTTCCCACTAGTTGATGGCGTTTAGAATAAACCCGGTAGTGTATTGATACCATCATTGTTTCTTAACTCTCACCAAATAGTTTCAGTCCTTGACTAATCCAGGTTATCTCCCCTCCAGCACTCTTCCTTAATCATTAAAGACACCCATTGTTCTTCTTTCGTTCTCTATTCTTCCTAAACGTTTTGTATCCAGAAATATTTAATTTTTTTTGTTGTTAGTTATTGGCACACCATCATTTTCCCATGTTACTGATGTCTGTGTCTCACCAATTTTGGTTACCAGTTTTGTGAGTTTACGACATGCATTGTATATGTTTAATGGCATTGTCGCCTTGCTATTCTATCTGCCAAATACTTTTTATACCTCAGTTCTCCTGTCTTATGTGGCAACCCTAGTTTCTATTCCATTGACAAGTTGCTTTAAATGCTCCCTGACATCCCCAGTGAACTGCCTTGTGAGGCCCTTAATCCTGGCTCTGTTTCATTACAACCCATTCAGACTCGAGGAGTCCCACCTCCCCCAAAACCAGTCTTATGGCTCGGTGGTCTAAGGCCTCCCTCCTACACCATCTCTCCAACAACACAATCATCGGCTCTCTGAACCACAACTCACAACTGACCAACCTCCCCTCTTAGTGTACTGTTACCATACTGACATCAGGGAGGCAACGCATAATGGTTGCAGCCATGGATATGTCTATCTGTTCCCCTCACTACTGAATTCTTTGTTACTATATCTGGGCCAGTTTGCCTGTTGCCACTTTCCTGCGTAGTTGAACCTGCCTAGGACCTGGCTGTGGTTGCAATCCCAGATGAATGATCACTGGCATCCAGAACTGAAAACTGGTCGGAGAGCAAGATGCACTTGGAGAAACTCCTGCATTCCTATCTTGTCCTTCTGGCAGTCACCCGTTCCCTAATTGCATATTCCCACTTAAGCTGAAGGTGACCAGCACTTCTAATGTGCTGCTCACACCACTCACTGCACCGTAGATGCGCTACCAGTGATGCTAGCTATATGTTCACTCTTCAAAAGTCAGATCTGTGCTTCATCAGCATTTCCTGCTCATGTGGTTGCCCAGAACTCGAGAAGCTAGATTTGCTACCTCCAGAGAGCGTTGCAGATCCTTCAGTGTATATCATGTCTGCTGCTTCCAATTTGATTTCACAACTATGGACACGAGAAGCAAAACTTTTCTTTCCCTTACAAATGTGCTACTTTGCTTGGATTAATATTGTCACTGGCAGACTAGACGTAAAATGTAAGACCGTAACATCATAAGACATAGGAGTGGAAGTAAGGCCATTCGGCCCATCAATATCACTCTGCCATTTAAATCATGTCTGATGGGCATTTCAACACCACTTCCCTGCACTTTCCCTGTAGCCCTTGATTCCTTCTGAGATCAAGAATTTGTCGATCTCTGCCTTGAAGGTATCCAACGTCCCGGCCTCCACTGCTCTCTGCGGCAATGAATTCCACAAGCCCACCACTCTCTAACTGAAGAAATGTCGTCTCATTTCAGTTTTAAATTTACCCCCTCTAATTTTAAGGCTGTGCCCATGGGTCCTAGTCTCCCTGCCTAACGGAAACAACTTCCTAGCATCCACCCCTTCTAAACCATACATTATCTTGTAAGATGCTTATCAGCTAAATCCAGGAAGGTGAGCTGTCTGTGTGCATCATTTCTTTGGCTATGTTCAGCCAAAGAATGCTGTAGCCCTTTTCAGTTGTGACATATGCTGGCAAGGCATGCTGCCCATAATGGCTGACTGGGTCTCTCCTTTTTAATAGTTTGCCACGAGTGTATTGAAAGGTTAAAGTTGATTATCAGATTCTTTTGCTGGGCCATGAGCGCTCATTCTGTGGCCGATAACTGGCAGATTGGGTCTTGAACCTGGAACTTTTGGGTCAAAGGCTGCAGTGCTACTTGGCGTGCTCCAGATCTCTCAGTTTACTTATTGCTATGAAATCCTAGCTCATATGCCACAGTAACAGTCCACCTACAGCATATAGAACTGCAGCAGTTCAGGAAGGCAGCTTGCTACCACATTCTCGAGGGCAATGATGGGCAGGCTAGCTAGGAATGCCAATGTCCCGTGAATGGAATAAAGAAAAGCAATGGCTTTTTGGATAGCTGTCTTTCGGGGAATGTTAACATTAGTTTACACTGTCAGTCATTTAGGTAGCATGACATGTCTTTGAATCAGAAGGTTATGAATCAAGACCCTCATGACTCAAGCGAAAAAAATCAAAGTTGACACTCAAGTACAGTACTGAAGGGGCACAACACGGTTGGCAGTGCTGCCTTCAGAATAAGGTATTAAACAAGGTCTGTCTGCCCTCTGAGGTGGATGCAAAACATGCCACGGCACTATTTTGAAGAAGGTTATTTCTGGTATCCCAGCCAATTGTTTTGTAAATCAGACTATCTGGTCATTCTAAGAGTTCTTTTTCTGGAAGCCTTTTGCATTGCCCAGCGCATTCCTGACATTATAACAATGATGAGTTCAAATATGGGCTGCCCTGTTATCAAAAATGTGCAAGTGTTTCTTTTATTTATCTTTTGACTTCACATTGGTTGCTGTTATATTGAAGTTGGTACACCAGCAAGGTAGTATGAAATTAATTTTTCTAATGCTGCTACTGTGATTTGAGGCAGGTTCATGCTTTGGTGATGTTGTGCACTTTCATCAGTGCAAAATTCAAGTCACTGTATGATATTATTGAGAAGGAAAAGTCTCTGCATAATATATTCTGTACTGTGTTAAAGGGGATGCAAGTGTTTCTTAAAGATTTATGGATCTGTTGCTTAGAGGGGTTATAGGGCGGGTTGATTATAACTTGAAGATCTCCGATACAGTTGTAAAGTTTGGATATGTTGTTTCCTTACAGCAGTGTCAGTGTCACAAATCTTTCAAGCTGCTTTCTCTGCTTTTGATTTGTGTGTCTCCAAAAGCAGTAAAATACACTCACTGCTGTTTATTAGAGAAATGTGGAAGGCAGTTTACACAGTGTGATTCCAGCAAAGGGAAAACATATACCCAGATAATCTGTATTTTAAATGATATTAGTACATGGACCAAGAGGTGTGAGAACTCCCCTGTCAATCTTTAGACTAGTGCCTCAGAACCTTTTATACCTACCTGAGCAGACAGACAGAGCTTTGGTTTAACACCTGATCTGAAAGATGGCAAGTTTATGTATGCAGTACTCGGTCAGTATGTGAAGAGGTTCAGCTTCCACCTTGACCTTTATCTACTGCCCTGTTCTTCTTTCCTTAAATTCCTTTGCTTCTATATTTCTATATATTCTACTTAATTTAGTTCTTTTGTTTTATTTGCAGTCCTTTTTATTTGGGATTGTGTTATGAAGTACTGAAGGGTTTGCTTTTCAGGCTTGCCCATCATCTTGTCCACTTCGTGAAGTGACTGTTCGGTAATTTGTCCAGTCACCATTGATTTCACTGACCAAATAAACGATAGCAACATTTCATCACAAAGTATTATCATCTCTCTCTGTATCTGATACAGTTTGCTACGTGATTAAGATTGAATCTGTCTTTCAGATGAGATGTAAAATTGAGGTACTGGTTCATAACTATCCCTCAGTCAACATCACGAGAAAGCAGTTTGGCTACTCGTTCTCATATTGCTGCTTGTAGGAATTGCTGGGTGCAAATTAGAATTTGTGTAGAATCTCTACAGTGTGGAAACAGGCCATTTGGCCCATTGAGTCCATACTGACTCTCTGAAGAGGATACCACAAGATACACCCCTACCTTTTCCCTGTAACTCTGCATTCCCCATGGCTAATCCACCGATTCTACACATCCCAAGACACTGCAGGATAATTTAACATTAACAGTCCGAAGAACCTGCACATCTTTGCACTGTGGGAGGAAGCTGGAGTACCCAGAGGAAACCCATGCAGATGCGGGGAGAACGTGCACACTGCACGTGGCCAGTTGCCTGAGGGTGGAATCGAACTTGGGTCCCTGATTCTGTGAGGCAGCTGTGCTAGCCACTGTGCCGCTCCTGTTGTCTGCCGCAATGTCGACATTACATGGTGATGAAACTTGGAAATTAACTGTAAAGCTCTTTGAAAGGTTCAGTGTGTCTGAAATGCACAACGTAAATGCAAGCCCCTTTTTGTTTAGAAACAAATGCCGCAACAAACTTTAACTTGTGCTCATGAGTATTTTTTAACAAGATCATGGCACTGTTGTGTGTGTGTGTGTGTGTGTGTTGCATCAATACTGACAGAGCTCCTGCCGACATGATCTATGGAAGCCTCTAGGGAACGAAGTTCCTAATTGGCATTGGACCCTATGCCTCTGGGAAAGCTGGGGTGGGGCGTTTAAGTGCTCCAAGTCCCACAGTGGTGCAGGAGTTCCTACCTCGAGTGCAGTCCATTACCTTCAGTGCTGTCAAGAGTGCTAGCTGCTAATACTTACTTGTTCCCTTGGGCCAGGTATCATTGTCGTAACAGCAGCCAAAGGCAAGCAAGAGTGGGGCAGGGGTCATGGAGATAAAGGATCCTGTTGGGGTGTGTTGGGAGATAGCTCGAGGACAAGACAGGCTGGCTGTGAAGGGGCATGGCCAGAATAGCTTTGAATGAACCCATGCTCCTTTTTCCCCACTCTCTAGGCCACCAGCAAACTCACCAGGGCTTCTGGGAAGGCCTTCTGCTTGTTGACACACCTCCCACTACTGGATGAATGCCAGCAGCGCTGGGACGAGGCCCTTAAGTGGGCATGACGAGCAAAGTTAAAGGCCTCAGTTGGCATTTAGGCAAAAAGGTTGCCTTCAAGCTACCCTGCCTTGGCCTAAATGGGATGCATATAGAAAGGCAGTGAGATCGCCTGCCTGAGCACAAGCCTCCATCTGCCTCTAAACTCCCTCAGAGCAGACCATTAAACAGCACCCAAAGCGATCATTCAGTTCCCTCTCAGAAATTATTAATGAATCTGCTTCTGTCATCTGTTCACAGAGTGCGATGCAGATTCTGCTGACTCTGGGTAACTTGTAATTTTCTCATCTCATCTCTGGTCGCCTTGCCAGTTTTCTTAAATCCGTGCTTTCCAGTTAGCTACAAATCTGGCAACAGCTTCTTCATATTTCCATATTAAAACCCAAAGCAATCAATAATTGGGAAAGCTACAGTGAAGGGCTGCTTTCAATGAAGGAAGCAGAATAGATAGACGGGAGTTGACATGAGCAGGTAAAAAGAGGAAAACTCATTGGGCTTCATGACTTTACTGGGCTTAGCATTGAAGAGTGAAGGAACAGGAGCAAACTGTTCAGCTGCTAGAGCCTGTTTTTTGTTCAGCTGCCTTGTGACCAATCTGTAAATCTTAAAACTTGCACCTGTGATGCTCATCACTCAAAATTTGGACTGTTTGTCTTCTTGCAGTGTTTTAGAATGCCAAGGCAGCTGATCCATTTTGGCACCCAAGCTGTTGTCTTTTGAGGTGAATGGTTGCTATGCCTTAAGATTAAGGTCTTGTGCCTGCATCCCAAAAACCATTCGTGCATATCTTCCTGAAACACATGGTGTGTAAAGGATGGTGTATTTGCCATCCTGGCAGTCTGGTAACCTGGCTGCCTTGTAGCTGCTTCAGACCAAGTCAGGCAGAACAACCTTTCTTGTTGCAGTAAAGGAAGTACAAATAAGAGAGAAACTACATCTGGCAATATATTTGAAGTCGAAAGATAACAGTGAAAATTCACAACAATTCTGTCAGTCTGCGCAGAGACAGAAGAAAAATGTGTGAGTTGTCCGTTGACTTGAGTTTTGCCAACTGCTCATCTATAGTTTCCACAAGTTTCACACACACTAATTGCACTGTTCCCAAGCAATCAGAATCAATCCAGACAGGTTTTATAATCACTGTGACCTTGCCTTACCCGCAGCATGTTTGCAAAATGTTCTTTCCATGACTAGGATACTCCTCTGACTGCTTTCCGTTTGACAAAGCCACAGTTGTTGGATTGCAAGCAGTAACTCTGTCTGATTTGACACATATCCCATAATCCTTGGCTACAGTGAGGGTCAGGTCAAAGTGTTGTCCCCTCCAATTTTTTGACAGAGAGTTTGGAAAATGGTTGGGAGGCCAGGTAGGAGGAGATGATTTGATTTTGATTTATTGTTGTCACATTTCAAAATTACATTGGAAAGTTGTTTTGTGTACAGTACAGGCAGAATATAACGTACATGGACGCACAAATCATAGGGTGCTTAGCGTGCAAAATTAAGACTCACCGGAGGTGTACAAGAGCAAGATCAGCCTTAAATTTGGAATTTGAGAGATCTGTTCAACAATCCAACAATAGCAGGGAAGAAGTTGATCTTGAACATGTTGGTCTGTGTGTTTAAACTTTTGTCTCTCTTGGCTGAAGGAAGAGATGGTAACCAAGGTGGGAGGGGTCTTTGGTGTTGGCTGCCTTTTCGTGGCAACAAGCAGAGTAGGTGACTCCATAGAATGGAGGCTTAAATTTACCTGAAGCTGCACCCCTATTTCCTACCTACTAACCTCATCCCACCCCCTTGACCCATCTGTCCTCCCTGGACTGACCTATCTCCTCACCTACACTCACCTTTACTGACTCCGTCCCCACCTCTGTAACTTGTCTGTCTCCTCTATCCATCTTCGACTCGTCTCCGCCTCTCTCCCTATTTATTTCAGAACCCCATGCCCATGATGGAGTGATGGAAATTGGGATTGGACAGGAGGCTAGATTTGGAGGTGTATAGTTTTGTTGGAGGAGGTTGCAGAGCTGGGGAAGACCAGGCCACAGATGGGTTTGAAAACAGAAATTTGGAGTCATTTGGACACAGCTGTTGGTTTTATTCCTGACGTGCGGAACTGTAAGGCCAAAATAGTTTTCGTTTTGAGTTGGAAAGCAAGAAGGAATTCTTTGGCCAAGGAATAGTGTAATGAGGCCATCACCCATCCCAGCTTTGTGATGAATCTTGGATTTGATTGAGGTTCAAGGGTGAAAGGTTGCCTGTCTGCTGTGGAATTAGAGTGACAAGAAATAAGCAAAATTCAAGCTACAGTTAGCTCAATATCAACACATTTCAAACAACTTTCACATTTTATGGCAGTGTAATTTAGCAGCCATTGTCCCAATGCATGTCGCAGGTTCTACAGTGGTTAGCAGTTTGATCGCTAAAGAAATCCTTGACCTACAGAATAAGTATCCTGTGTGGCAAGCTGTCAAAATAACCCAGGGCTTATTCTTGAGAGAAAATCATTCAGAAAACATGCCATTTTATTAGCAGATAAATACATATGCACCCATAGGCTTTTAAAAAAGTATCTGACAGACACAACTATTTGATCAATAGAATTGTTTAATTCAAAGACTGTGCCTGTTAGTATGCAGTAGAACCATCACACTGTAGAACTAAGTGCTTTATGTCTGAATATGGGGAATCTGCTTGTTGAAGTACTGATTCCCAACACTATCAGTTCATTGTTGTTTGCCTCTCATACATGACCGTGACGAATTGATTTGTCTTGTGAAAGGTGAAACAGAGGGCACCAAGTATCAAGCTGTAGGAATCTTTAATGAACATGAATATACTGTAGGTTTCAAGACCTGCATCATTGCAGTTTAAAATGACAAGGATATTGACTGAGTTGTGTTCTGTCTTTGAATGTGTGTCTAATGCAATTGAATAGTGCTGTATAGAATTTTAGACATAGTAGGAACTGCAGATTCTGGAGAGTCTGAGATAACAAGGTCTAGAGCTGGATGAACACAGCAGGCCAAGCAGCATCAGAGGAGCAGAAAGGCTGACGTTTTGGGCCTAGACCCTTAGGCCCGAAACGTCAGGCTTCCTGCTCCTCTGATGCTGCTTGGCCTGCTGTGTTCATCCAGCTCTACACCTAGTATAGAATTTTAACCTGGTTGTGCTTTTTTGAAAAAGTTTCATTTCTAAAGTTTATGAAGATAGCAGCCCTGGGGTAATACGAGTTAAAAGATTAGCCTGATGCCGTGCCAGTTTTGCTTTGTACAATACTGCATCAGTTTAACATATCTGTTTGGATCGTGACAACATCAGTATCACCTTTGTTGTCAACTGCTGCCTTACAAGTTAAACTCCAGATCATGGATTAACTAGCTTTGCCCCAGAGAATATGCAGATTTTCAACAAGCTGCCCACTCTTCACATTGAGAGGAGTGGTGATGGCCCAGGAACATGAGAACATGAGGTTGTTTAGTTTCTGTGGCCTGTTCTGTCATTCAGCAAGATCATGGCTGGCCTGTAGCCTTGTGTTGTTTGACCATTGGGCCCAGTGCTGTCTGTAGCTCATGTCCACACCCACAAACTTTCAGCACCGAGAGTGAGACAGTGATTAGGAGCAAAGTTCTTGGATGATCTTCTCTGCTGCTAAATGAGGAGCATTATGGCTGATTGTCAAAGGCCACAATTTCCAAACAAGCGAACTCATGGATGGGGCTCTCTTTGGGGACCGTCCTGGTTTCTATGAATCAAGCTACTCTCTGGAAACTTGGTGAACTGTTTACTTGCTCATAATTTACTCTTTTTGTTAAAATGCGCATCCATTTTAGTTGAGTACCACTGTAGCCTCAGACCCAGACATCACAGGGGTTAAACCCCCAGTTGAAGTCTTGGGTATATAATTTAGGCTGAAACTCTATTGCAGTACCAAGGAAATGCTGCATTGCAGGGGACCCTAGATATTAAACTGACGCATGGTGTTACCCTTTAAACTAGATTTAAAGGATCCCACTATGCTACCTGAAGGAATTCTCCCTCAGCAAATATCACTTTAAATAGTCATCGCAGACTCTGGCTGTACTAGTGACCCTTTCTGTGAACCAAGAGAACTGTGTTCAAGTTCCTTCCACTGTAGAGGTGCTTAATAAGATTCTTTAATTAGGTTGATTAGAAATAAAATCAAATCATAAAACATCATAAATGTCGTGATGCAGCTTTAAGATTTTATTTAATTGCCAGTTGTGGGAGCTTGTGTGTAACTTGGCTGTCATGTTTCTTACATTTAAAATAGCAAGTAAACTATTGCTTTTATCTGCAGTTTAAAACTGTAGCCCTACACACTTGCTGGTTTTGCCTGTCTCTTAAAGAGACAGCTCCTTTTTTAAAAATAGGCAATTTTTCTCGCAAAACTAAATCATATTTATGTTGTTTTTAATGTAGCGAACAAGTCCCAAGGAGTTTTGCAGCATCACTTAGCTAGAAAAGGAGATATTGAGAGGTGTTTGAAATCTCAGTGAAAGAAGCAAGTTTTAAGGAGCTCATTAAAGGTGAAAGGAGACAGAGAGAGGTTTAAGGATTTGTTTCTAGATGTTAGGATCTAGTCAGCAGAAGACATGGTCATAAAGGTGGGGTATTGGAAATCAGAGATGTATAAGTGTCATAATCAGATGAGCACGTAGACCTTGTAGGATAGCAGGAGGTTACAAAACTTAGAGTTAAAGCGATGAATAGATTTGCAAACTAATGTGAGAATTTTAAAATTGAGTCATTTCAGTACTGTGACCTATTGTAGTTAGGTGAGCTCAAGTGATGGGTGAATGAGGCTTGGTGTGAATAAGGATCCTGAAGTACCGTGTACATTTGGTCTCTTCATTTAAGAAAGGATGTACTTGCATTGGAAGTGATTCACTGGGCTGAATCCTGGGATGTTAAGGAGTTGTCCTGTGAGAAAAGGTTGAGCCTGTACTCATTGGATTTGAGAAAAGTGAGAGGTAACCTTATTGAATAATGTAAAATGGGTACTTGACAAGTTGGATGCTGAGAGGATGCTTCCACTTACTTGGCAGTCTAAAACTATGAACATAGTTTCAACATCAGGGATCTATGACTCAGGATGAAGATGATGAACAATTTATTCTCTCAGAAAGTCTTCAGCTAAGGCCATGGATGTGATCCGCCACAATTTTATTGGATGGTGAAGTGGGATCAAAGGGCCGAGAGGCCTCATTCTGTTGCTCTTCCTTGTGTTTTCCAGCAAGAATTCAAAAAGAGCATAAAATGGTGATTTGGTACAGATAAGGTCCAAATATCTTTTGGGAAAGCATTGTTGTGTAAATAGAAAGCAAATGAATCGGGAATGAGAGCTTGATTGAATTCTGTAAGTGAATTGTTCACTTTGTTAGCCCAGTTATTTTGCCAAATCTTATTTGTAAATCTAAAAGGAAAGAGGAGGGAGCTAGTTATAAATCATTGTAGTCTTGTGAAAAAAAGTCTTACTTTTAACTTTTCACATGGAAACAATCCTAGCTTCTAAGCAATCATCTCAAATCCTGTTCTGTGTTGTAAAGTTTCCTTAATTTACTGCTTGGGATGAGGGGACGTCAAAGAGTAATTCGTAACAAATTCCAATGGCACTTACAAAATAACTTGCTGTGGTAAATCAGAGTTGAGAGTCAACCACATTGTTGTGGGCCAGAATGGATAAGATTTCCTTCACTATAGGGCAGTAGTGAACCAGATGGGCTTTTAATGACAGTTGACAGTGGTTTCATGGCCACTGTTTCTGAGGCTAACATTTATAATTTCGGAACAATTTATTGAAATATATTTCATCAGCTGCCATGTAGAATTATTCTGGGCCTTTGGGTTGCTGGTCCAGTAACACTATCACAGTTCCACCATCTGCCCAGAGTGACTGCCATGAGTTAGGTGATTGTAGGAGAGAAGCGGGGCACAATGTTTAAAAAGAGTAATGACGGTAATTACCTGTGAGGACTCCATACTGTTTTACTCTGGAAGTTGGGATTAAATTCCATGCATAAGACCGATAAAATATAGCTCTAAAGGAGATGAGATATTTGGAACTGCCATTGGAGAATCTGACATAAAAAGGTGTGGAGCTGTATGAATACAGGAGGCCAAGCAGCATCAGAGGAGCAGGAAAGTTGATGTTTTGGGTCTAAACCCTTCTTCAGAAAGGGATTTCTGAATGTAGGAAGTATTCCAAACAGGCGATTGTGACTTGTAAAATGGAGAATTATGGGATTGAATCCATAGTCGACACTTGAATGCTAGTGTAAATTAAATTCAACTAATAAATATGAAATTGAAAGTTAGTTTCTGTCACCATTACTGAGACTAATAATAATGATGTGGAGGTGCGGTTGTTGGACTGGGTCACACGACACCAGGTTATAGTCCAACAGGTGCTTTTGAAATCACACAAACTTTCTAAGTGCAGCTCTTTTGTCAGGTGCAGTGAAAGAACAGAGCCCACAGAAACAGAGTTTATAGGCAGAGAGATCAAAAGATCATAGAACTGGTGTGAGTGGCGTGTTAGGTGATAAGTCTCTGTTGGTGACCAATAGCAATTGATGTAAAAAGTCTCTTGTGTTGCTAATGTCGTTTTTAGGGTGGGAAATCTGATATTCTTACTTGGTTTAGCCTACAAACACACACCAATGTGATTACCTTGTAACTTCCATCTGAAATGTCCTAATAAGACACTCATCAAGGGTGTACAAAACTGGACATAAAATGCCGGCCTTAACAGCGACACCTGTAATTGACATCACACATTTAAAGAGTTAAAATATTTTGAATTAGCTTCATAGCCTGTGCGCGCTTCAGTCCTGATTTTGTGACCATCCTGAATGCATATTTGTGCATTAGAATTTGAGCAAGGAGACTCTGAATAGTAATCAGAATCATTTTGATGAGTCATGAGTTTATGTTTATATAAAACAATAGGTTTGGTTAAGGTAAAATGATTACAGCTAAGATTAAGATTCTCCAAAGTAATGTTTCAGAACAATACAGTGGAAACCAGGTTCTTGTCATTCAGGTACTGTAAGGCTGTTTATATTGATATAACTGGTGTAGCATTGGAAAAGTGGCATTTAGCCTATTAATATAAATTTCTTGGTACAGTTTGCTTTACTGTCATCGTAACGATTGACTCTGTACTCAGTATTATAGAGGCCAAAATACTTCGTTGAAACATAAGTAAAGCATAGAAGGATGAAGAAACAAATTGATTGGGGTGCTAAACTGGACATCTCCCAAGGCTGATATTGCACTTTAGGGAATCTAGTGCTACGTGTATGTTCACTTCATCTCTCCAAACGCATCTCGAGTCAAGGATGTCAACTGGCACATTAAATTTGCATCCTTTCTTTTAGATTCTTCCATGGACCCGACCAACCCTGGCTGCCATTTCCTGCACCGTATGATCCTCTGAGATTGCTGTTCCTGTCCAATTTTGATCTCTTGTAAATCACCAGTTTTCATTGCTCCACCATCTAAGGTGGTGCCTTTAGTTGCCAAGAGCTAAGTTCTAGAACTCCAGCACTCTACCTCTCTACCTTTGCACCTCTCTTCTGCCTCTAAAATATTGCTTTTGACTTAATTCTTTTACCAAGCATTTGATCAGCTGTCCTAAAAGCTCCTTGTGTGATAAATTTTGTTTGTAGTCCTATGAAACACTTCAGGCCGTTTTATTGTGTCCTAGGTGCCGTGCAAATCCCAGGTGTTGTTCTCTAATGTATTTATTGCCAGTCTCGTACTTTGGTGATTCATCATATTGTTGTTGGAATGTTTACAGCTTTCCATCATATCTAAATTGCAGCAGTAATTTGTCAACTGTAAGCTGCATTTGTCATTTGTATTCATTGCTACAATAACCTGTAATTATCAGGAAATATCTTACAGATGGTCCTTACAGTTTTTAAATAAATAATGTCGATCACCTGGGATTTAAGTGACAGGTAGGAACAACAATAGTTGACTGAAGTAATGGGTTCTGAAAAATTTCCACCTTGTTTAAAAAATTTTTTAAGATGTTTTACTCATTGTATCCCTTTAAACCTTTTAATTAGTCAAGTAATTAAATAATTTAAAGATAATGACATCTGATTACATAATTGAATGACAACAGCCTGCAACATTAACTGTGGTGCTTTACTGTTCAAAAGCCATCATGAATCCTTCAGAATAATTCTGGAAAGAAAGGTGTCCATTTATATAATATCTCTCATGACCACTGGACGGCTCAAGCTGTATTACTATCAATCAAAGAGTTTTGCAACTTTGTTTGAATGGCAGAGCCAATTTGCACTCAACATGCTTCCACAAACAGCAGTGTTGTAAGAACCAGATTTAATTTATTTTCCAATGTTTGTTGATGGATAGATATTTGACAGGATACTTGGGATAACTCCCATGCTCTTCCTAGAATAGTGCTATGGGATCTTTTGGATCCATTCCAGCAGGCTGATAGGGCCTGAGTTTTACATCTCTTTAAAAAGACTGGACTTCTAACATTTTTGTTGACAACAGAAACTGAGTACCTTAATATAGCACTTTTTTGATTGGGGTGAGAGTTGGGGGGTTGCGAACGGTGGGGGGGTTATGAATGAGACGGGGTGGTGGCCCAATCAAATTCTGGGAATCAAATCAATTAGGGGAGACGATGGGCTGTTAATCCAGAGAGTCAGATACTGTTCTGGAGACCTGGGTTCATCCTGCCATGGCAGATGCTGGAATCTGTATTCAAAAAAATTTAGAATTAACAGTCTAGTGATGACCAAGAATCCATTGTTGATTGTCAGAAAAACCCACCCGGTTCACTAATGCCCTTTTAGGGAAGGGAACTGCCATCCTTACCTGATCTGGCCAACATGTGACTCCAGATCCACAGCAATGTGGTTGACTCTTAACTGCCCTCTGGGCGTTTAGGGATGGGCAATA